>NC_086105.1:50746200-51046200 GCF_963921235.1 Mobula hypostoma | reverse complement strand
ACCCCACGCCTCCACATTTAGGAAAAATTATTACCCGATAACCATCAGGCTCCTGAACCAGCCTTAACAACTTCATGCACCACTACTCTGGACTGATTCTATGACCTGTAGATTCACTTCCAGGGACTTCTTACAATTCATTTCTCAATATTATTTTTTATTTGCAGAGTTTGTCATCTTTTGCACATAAGTTATTTGTCTATCCTTTAACATCTGCCGGACGATGCTGAGGATGTTCTACAAGTCTGTGGTGGCCAGTGCTATCATGTTTGCTGTTGTGTGCTGGGGCAGCAGGCTGAGGGTAGCAGACACCAACAGAATCAGCAAACTCATTCGTAAGGCCAGTGATGTTGTGGGGATGGAACTGGACTCTCTCACGGTGGTGTCTGAAAAGAGGATGCTGTCCAAGTTGCATGCCATCTTGGTCAATGTCTCCCATCCACTACATAATGTACTGGGTGGGCACAGGAGTACATTCAGCCAGAGACTCATTCCACCGAAATGCAACACAGAGCGTCATAGGAAGTCATTCCTGCCTGTGGCCATCAAACTTTACAACTCCTCCCTTGGAGGGTCAGACACCCTGAGCCAATAGGCTGGTCCTGGACTTATTTCCTGGCATAATTTACATATTACTATTTAACTATTTATGGTTTTTATTCCTATTTAATTATTTATGGTGCAACTGTAATGAAAACCCCAGGGATCAATAAAGTATGACTATGACTATGACTACTATTGTTTATGTATAGTTTTTCAGAATCAGCTTTAATATCACTGACCTATGTTGTGAACTTCATTGTTATGCCACAGTGGTACATTGCAGTATATAATATTACTTTAAAAACTAAATTATGGTAAGAAATATATATATGTAAAATTAAATAAGTAGTGCAAAACGAGAGAGAACAACAGTGAGATAGTGTTCATGGATTTAATGTTCATTCAGAAATCTGCTGGCAGAGGGGAAGAAGCTGTTCCTGAATCACTGAGTGTGTGCCTTCAGGCTCCTGTACCTCCTCCCTAATTGTAGCAATGAGAAGACAGCATGTCCTAGGTGATGTGGATCTTTAATGATGGATGCCGCCTTTTTGAGGCCCTACTCCTTGAAGATGTCCTGGATGCTGGGGAGACTAGTGCCCATGCTGGGGCTAACTGGGTTTACAACTTTCTGTAGCTTATATTGACCTGTGCAGTGCCCCCCCCCCCCGCCCACCAGTCCCATACCAGATAGTGATGCAGCCAATTCGAATGCTCTCCATGGTACATCTGTAGAAATTTGCAAGTGGCTTTGGTGGCATACCAGATCTCAAACTCCAAATGAAATATAGTCACTGTTGTTTTTTTTTAAAAACGCAAACACAAGGAAATCTGCAGATGCTGGAATTTCAAGCAACACACATAAAAGTTGCTGGTGAACGCAGCAGGACAGGCAGCATCTCTAGGAAGAGGTACAGTCGACGTTTCGGGCCAAGACCCTTTGTCAGGACTAACTGGAAGAAGAGCTAGTAAGAAATTTGAAAGTGGGAGGGGGAGGGGGAGATCCGAAATGATAACAGAAGACAGGAGGGGGAGGGATGGAGCCAAGAGTTGGACAGTTGTTTGGCAAAAGGGATATGAGAGGCCTAGGGAGAAAGAAAATGGGGAAGGGGGGAGAAAAAGCCCAGAGGATGGGCAAGGGCCACTGTTGTGCCTTCTTTTTAGCTGCATCGATATGTTGGGTCCAGGATAGATCTGAAGAGATGTTGACACCCAGGTACTTGAAACTGCTCATCCTTTCCACTTCGGATCCCTCAATGAGGACTGATGTTTCCTTCATCTTACCATTTCTGAAGTCCACAATTAATTCTTTGGTCTTACTGACATTGAGTGCAAGGTTGTTGCTGCGACACCACTCCACTAGCTGATCTATCTCGCTCCTGTGCACCTTCTCGCCACCATCTGAAATTCTGCCAACAATAGTTGAGTCATCAGTAAATTTATAGATCTCATTTGAGCAGTGCCTAGCCACACAGTCATGGATGTAGACAGAGTAGAGCAGTAGTCTAAGCAAACATCCTTTCCAGTGTTGATTGTTAGTGAGCTGGAGGTGTTATTTCAGATCTGCACAGACTGTGGTGTCCTGGTGAGGGACCAAAGTATCCAGTAACCAAGAAGGTACAAAGACCCAGATTCTGGAGCATTTTTTTATATTTTTAAATTTTTTTTTTTGTTCAGCATAACAAAACTTTGAATTTACAGATACATTTATGTTTCTTCCCCTCACAGATATCAGCTATCAGAACACTTTCATCAAAATATAGACATCACCCCAACATCCTATACAAAAGCACTTATTAGTATAGCAGGCAGGTTTACATCTACCTACTACAGAAAAGGTTGCCATGTTTTATGAAAGTTATTTGTTTTTGAGTGTACCATACATGTCAAAAAGTCCAAAGGAATGTATTCCACGATTAATTTATGCCAAACAAAAAGTCCAGGGGCCTTATTGGATATCTAACAAAGTAAAATGTTCTTCCTTGCACAAAAAGTCAGGATGTTAAAAAGTTTTTTCTGACGTGCATTAATAATACAACTGCTGGGTAAGCCTAAGAGAAAAGACACTGGGTCCAGTTCAAGCTCCATCTTCAGAATATTTTCCATTTCACCCAAAATACCACTCCAGTATGCCTGAAGCTTGGGTGAAAGTTCCAGTATTTACTTCACATTTAGAACACATTGGAGAAACCCCCGTCTTAAATTTCGAGAGACGATCTGGGGTCAGATGGGCTTTATACAGAATTTTGAGTTGCAGTGCTTTAGTTCTATTACAAACTGAAATTTTCTTTGTGTTATCACAGATGTCTTCCCATGTTTCAGCTGTATTTTCTACTCCCAGCTCTTCCTCCCAGACCCTTCCCAGCTGCTCAGCCTCTCCACAAGAACATTCCCTCAGGGTGCTGTAAAAAGTACTAATGGAGACTTCACCCTTAGAACACAACACCCTCTTTTCTATGTCAGAACTATAGAAATCAGTTAACAATGATTTTTTTCTGTATATAATGTCTTATCTGAAAGAAATGAAAAAGATCCTTGTTGGGTACGTTAAATTTCTGTACTATTTGACTAAAAGACATCATCGTTCCTTCATCAAACAAGTCTCCTAGATGAAAAATACCCATAGACATCCAAAATTTAAATCCAGAATCCATTATGCCAGGCTGCAAACCTGGCGGCCGGTTATTGGAGTGAAGGGTGATATTTTCGCTGCGTTGCCCTCAATTTGTTGCACCACCCTCCAAGCCCTGACTGTATTAATTGTTAGTGGATTGCAACAATACTCCTTAACTAGTTTCGTCTTATTGAGGAAAAGCAAATTAAAAAGAGGGCATTTTACTTGTGAAGCTTCAATGTCTAGCCAAATTGAGGAGGGGTCCCTGCAAACCCAGTCAACCACATAAGATAAAAAGGAACTTAATTGGTATTTTTTGATGTCTGGAAAATCCAGACCCCCTAGACTACTGGAAAGCTATAACTTAGACATTTTAATACAGGGTCTTTTTTTGTGCCATTTTTTTTTAAGTATTTGTTGGGTAAAAATGACTGGAGTCATTTGTACTGGGTAGAGCAGATGAGGAAGAATGTTCATTTTGAGCAAGGATATTCGGCCAAGCCAAGGAATGGGAAGAGTGCTCCATCACTCAAGATCCTGTTTGATTTTGTCAAATAACTGTGTAAAATTAGCTTTGAACAATTGATCAAACATAGGTATGATAAATATGCCTAAGTAAACAAAACCTGTCTGCAACCACTTAAAGGGGAAAACACCCGGAGTGTCAGGTACCTGCTGTAGATTCCCCAGAGGCATAGCCTCTGATTTAGTAAAGTTGATTTTATAACCTGAAAAGGCGCTAAATGAATTGATGCATTGTATAAGGTGGTGCACTGACATAGCAGGTTTTGATAAGAAAATTAGACCATCATCCGCATACAATGTAATTTTATGTGACTTTAGTCCTATGTCTGGAGCAGATATTTTGGGGTCTCGCCGAATAGCCTCAGCCAATGGCTATATCACTAGTGTGAAAAGCAGTGGTGATAAAGGGCAGCCCTGCCAGCTGCCCCTCTAAATACTAAAATTATCCGACCTAATACCATTAGTGAGAATCGCAGCCAAAGGATCATTATGAAGAACCTTCACCCACTTAATAAAATTATTGCTCAAACCAAATCATTCTAAAGTGAAAAAAAGATACAGCCATTTGACACGATCAAAGGCCTTTTCTGCATCTAAGGAAATCACCAAACCGTCCACTGCCTGTTGCTGACATGCCTGAATCACATTAAGTAATCTTCTGATATTGTTAGATGATCTATGGCCTTTTACAAAACCCATTTGATCCTCTTTTATGATAAAAGGTAACACAGTTTCTAATTCCGACACTAAGGTTTTACATAAGACTTTAACGTCAACATTTAACAATGAAATAGGCCTGTAGGAGGCACAATCCTCAGGGCTCTTTCCTTTCTTAAGAATTAGGGAGATATTAACTTCTCTCAATGATGGTGGGAGGAGACCACAATTAAATGCATGATTGAACTCGTTTAGCATAGGCTCCGATAATAACCCTGTGAACACTTTATAGAATTCACTAGTGAGTCCATCAGGACCAGGGGCCTTCCCACTTTGGAGCTGTCTCACAGCTTCCTGTATCTCATGTATTGATAACGGAGCATTGAGGAGGGACTCTTTTTCAGAGGAAATGCCTAGGAGATCTAAATTTCTGAAGAAGGACTCCACCCTAGATTGTCCATCATTACATTGCTCAGATTGATACAATTTAGAATAAAATTTCTTAAACACAACATTAATCATTTTAGAATTACTAGTGAGGGCTCCTGTCCCATCCCTAATTGAAGCAACAGTCCGAGAGGCATTTTTCTTTTTAGCTAAACAAGTCAAATACCTACCTGGTTTTTCACCATGTTCAAACAATCGTTGTTTAGCAAATGTCAATTTTCTTTTGGGTACTTGTGTAAGTAAAGAGTTTAGTGTACAGTGTAGGGCTATGATATTCTGTAACTTGGCTGCAGAAGGCTTATTAATATAATCCTATTCAGCTGCCGCAAGCCTTGCTTCCACCAGGCGCTGCTGTTCCGCAGCTTGTCGCTTCTTACTAGTAGAGTAAGAGATAATTAATCCCCTGATTTGGAATTAATAGATAGGAAAGTTTTAAATTCGGAGGTAAAGTATTTTATAAATTTATTATCTTTTAGAATAAAAGGATTCAGTCTCCAATGTCTAGATCGTGCTGAATTATCTTTGAGCTTAATATTTAAATATACTGATGCATGGACAGAAATAGCGATATTTTCAATTGTGCAGGATACTACTAAATCTAGGAGCGTTTTGGGGGTTAGAAAAAAGTCTATTCTGGTATAACAATTGTGTGGATTAGAAAAAAAATGTTAGGTCTTTGTCTGAGGGATGTAACAACCTCCAGACATCCACAAGTCCTAGTTCTCCACATAAGCCCATTATTTGTTTGGACTGTGAAGAGAGCATTGGGGGACCACTAAGCACTCTGTCCATCAATGGGTCCATGAGACAATTACAATCCCCACCTACAATAATGTTTTGTATTGAAAAGCTTGCAAGTTTGGTAAAAGCAACTATTAGGAATTTGAGAGGATGAGCTGATGGGCAGTAAACATTGAGAATACTATACTTCTCTCCATATATTGAAGCCTTAACAATCACAAATCTCCCATATTTATCCTTAATGCAGTCTAATAACTTAAAAGGTAGGTCCTTCCTAATTAAAATGGCCACCGCCCTACTCCTTGTATTAAAAGATGAAAAATAGACTTGACCAAATCCACTCTGTTGCAGTTTTAGATGTTCTTTATCATTTAAATGTGTCTCCTGCAATAAGGCTATGTTCACCCTTTCCTTTTTCGGGTTTAATAGGATTTTCTTTCTCTTGATTGGTGAATGACTCCTCTTAATGTTCCAAGTGCATAATTTTAATATATCACTGGTCATAACCCTTTATAACAATCATTTGACTCCGGAGGAGAAGAAACCCGACTTAAGGTCAGCTGAGCAGCAATAAGTGAATTACAGAAACACACAAAAACAACAAAGCGCCACCAGCGCTGAATAGGAGGACTTACCCCACACTTAAAGGGGATATCTGAACCTTCTAGCACCCCATATTCTGCCCCACTGTCAATATGGCATTTAACATAGTCAAAAATTAAGACAGGACATAATTTATCAATCCACCGATTTGTTACCATCATGTTTAAGCTCCTTCAGGCTGGAGCAGCACCGTTAATTTAAACAAATAATGAAACTATATTAGACAACACAAATACTTTATCGTCCTATAAGATACCTTGCCGTCAAGTAATAAAAACGTAAAATAAAGCGACCATTGAGCATGTTATCGCCCATAACCAGGGCTACACAATATATACATTCTTTAGCCCAACGTGTCTACAAAAGTTTTAGCTTTGCCAGGAGAGTCAAATATCTTGGTGGTCCTGTTATAGGTGATTTTCAGCGCTGCTGGGTACAGCATAAAATACTGGATTCCGGATTTCCTCAGCCGCTTCTTTACCTGGTTGAATTTCTTGCGCTTCCGAATAACGGCTGCCAAAAAATCTTGAAAAAACATAAGCCTGAATCCCTCATATATTAAAGCCTGGGCATTAGTCCCACGGCGTCTCGAAGCCTCCATCACTCGTTGCTTATCACTGAAATTATGGAACCACACAAGGACAGGTTGAGGACGTTGGACTGGGCCCAGTTTTGGAGACAGCATACGATGAGCTCTTTCCATTTTAATGCGTCCAGCCTTGGTTTCCAAATCAAGGAAAATAGGCAGCCAGACCTCAAAACACTTCGCTGGCTGGCTACCTTCGGTTCCTTCATCTAGACCGATAACTTGTATGTTCTTCCTCTTACCTCTATCCTTAAGATCATCGACATGGTCAGACAGGCTTTGAACTTGGTTTTCTAGCGCCCGGATGCAGCTTTGGGCCTGATCAGCTACAGTCTCTACCGTGGAGACTCGGCCCTCGGCCTTGGTCGTTCTTGTATCAAGATTTTTAAGCTCCGATGTGTGGTTCTGGAGTGTCAGAGACAGTGGACCCAGCTTCTCGCCCATCATTTTGGATACATTCTCCGTAACTTCCTGAATTACTTGACGAAAAGCAGAGTCCAACGTGCTAGCATAGCTAGTAGCAGCTAGCTCCTCAGCCCCGGGCGAGCGCTCTGTGCAGTCCCTCCTGGCTGCCTTTTTAGTACTTTTCGATGGCATGGTGTTGAAGCAGCTCAAAAAAAATTACTCATCAACGTTCATGTTACTAAATCCGACACTTGGGCATTTTAAAAAAACGTTTGAACAGATAGGTTTATATGCAAAATTATCAGTGTTGCGGTGCTGAGCTCAGCAAGCAGACCTTTTACTGCGCCACCATCTTGAAACCTCCCAGATTCTGGAGCTTTTTGATCAGACCTGTAGGAATGACTGTGTTAAAAGCTAAGCTGTAGTCAATAAACAGCAGACTGACGTAAGTATTAGGAATGTCAATGTGATCCAAAGCCGTGTGAGGAGCTAATGAGATCACATCTGCCATATACCTATTGAGGTGATTGGCAAACTGCAGAGGATCCCGGTCCTTGCCGAGGCAGCAGTTGATTCTAGCCATAACCAACTTCTCAAAGCATTTCATCATCGTAGATGTGAGTGCTACTGGGTAATAGTCATTAAGGCAGCTCATTCTGCTCTTCTTGGGTGCTGGTATGATTGTTACCCCTTTGAAGCAGGTGGGAACTTCCAACTGTGGCAATGAGAGATTGAAGATGTCTTTGAGCACCCCCAGCAGTTGGTTGGCACAGGTTTTCAGAGTCCTACCAGGTACATCATTGGGGGTTTATCACCTTGAAAGAAGTTCTGATTTTGGCCTCCGAGATAGAGATCACGGGTTTCGTGGGTGCTGCAGGAATCCTCATAGCTGTAGTTTTATTCTCCCTTTCTAAGTAGAAAAGGCATTGAGCTTATCTGGGAGTGAACCATCGCTGCCATTCATGATGCTAGGTTTCGCTTTGTAGGAAGTAATGGCCTGCAAACCCTGCCAGAGTTGACGTGCATCCAATTCCATCTCTTACCTCAACCAGAATTTTTCTTTTTCTCTTGAGATATCCCTCTGTAAGTCATACCTGGCCTTCTTGTATAGTCGTGGATCACCATAAAAATCCATAAAAATCTATTAAATTTAATTTTTGCCTGTAAATGTCTGCAAAAAATGAATCTTAAGTACATTTATGGTAACATACATTTATGGTAACATAAATGTACTTTGATAATAAATTTACTTTAAACTTTGAACTTCATCCCGCTCCCTTTTTAGCACTACAATTGAATCTGGACCCATTATTTCCTCTGTTGGGACACTGCAGGACAGAAACATCTCTCTTTTTAAAGTTTTTATCTTCATACATCTTTTGATTCTTGGTCAACCACCTTCATTTGATATCCCCGTTTCTTGATGCTTTGACTAAGGAGAAAAATTCTCTCTGTCTATAACTTCCATGATGTTGAGAACACCCATGCAACCTCCTCCACTCAACAGAGTATCATAACAACTTCCTTGCCTCTCTAGATAACCACTGTTTAATATCCTTGGGTACCATGATGTTGCAGTGAAAATTCAGCTCAGAGGCACAGCTTGAAGGTAACATATATCAGCCCTGGGGTAGTCTTTTCCTTTAACAATACATGAACCACATTGGCACAGCTGGTAGAGCCTCCATCTCATAGATCCAGAACAGAGTTCAATCCTGATTTCTGTTGCAGCCTGTGGGGACTTTGTATATTCTCCCTGCGACTGCATGGAAATCCCTTGGGTGCTCCAATATCCTCCCACATCGTACAGACATGTGAGTTGGTAGATTACTTAGCCATCATTAATTACTCCTACTGAGTAGTAAAATCTCAGGAGCAGATGGATCATCTCAAGGGCTGGCGGAGGGAGGGATCTGGAAATGTGAGATTTCTTTTAAATGGAATTATGTAGGATTAGTGTAAATGGGTAGCTGACGGTCAGAGGAAGCAAGTTGAATAAAGGGCCTGTCTTTGTACTGGATGCCACTCTTATCAGAATCAAGTCTATTATCACTGACATATGTCACAAAATTGGTTGTTTGGTGGCAATGATGTGGTGCAAGACGTAAAGTTACTTTAACTTATAAAAACAGAATGGTGCAAGAAGATTCAAAGGAGGTTAACAAAAATTATTCCTGGGCTTGAAAGGCTAGTCATTTGAAGAACGTTTGATGTCTCTGGGACTCTTCTCACTGGAATTCAGAAAAATGAGGGGTATCTCATTGAAAATTATTGAATGTTGAAAGGTCTCGATTAGAGTGGATGTGGAGAGAATGCTTCCTAAGGTAGGAGATTTTAAAACTAGATTACAGAGAGTGGTGAATCTGTAGTATTTGTTGCCACAGGAGGTCAAGTCACTGAGTATATTTAAGGCAGAGGTTGATAGATTCTTGATTAGTTAAGGCATGAAAGGATATGGGAAGAAGGAAAGAGATTGGGGCTAAGAGGGAAAGTGGATCAGCCATGATAAAATGGAGGACCAGTCTCAATAGGCCAAATGGGAAGAAGCTGTTCCTAATACACTGATTGTGGGTCTTCAGGACACTTTATCTCATCCCTGATGGTAGTAATGAGATGAGGGCATATCCTGGATGGTGAGAGTCCTTCATAATGGACGCCGCCTTCTTGAGGCACTGCCTTTTGAAGATGTCCTCGATAATGGGGAGAGTTATGCCAGTGATGGAGTTGGCTGAGGTAACTGTACACAGATTTGACATGAACTGGATGGGCCAAAGGGCCTGTTTGTGTGCTGTTCTTTTCTGTGACCATGACTCTACTTCACTGATGACTATGAGATTGTACAATATTTAATTTTTAGTATGACTTAAATTCTAACTTTAGAAATGTATGAAAGCAAAATCAATTAAAGGTTTTCGGAGCCCATCGTTCTATGAGAGAACAGTACTGTATGAGACATTATCAATTTGAGATAGTGTTATACATTTAAAGTTAAAAATACCTGTTACAGCACCATCTACAGGAGTAAAGGCAGTTACTGTATTCCTGAATGAGCATTGAAACAAATTCCCTAATTCCCAAGAGCATTCGGAAAGCCCTGGATCTTGAATACATGACGTGGAGAAGGGGTTCTTGGGATGGGATTGATCGCTTTGAGTCGTTGTGTTGGAAACATGTTTCATCTCACACCAACTACTGTATCTCACCTGCCGTGGAAGAGTCCATGGGTACGACGACAGCTCAGTCAGCTACGTAAGAAACCGTGTATGTTCAATTTAAGACATAGGAGCAGAATTAGGCTATTTGGCCCATCAAGTCTGCTCGAAATATATGTAGCCAGTAAACTTGTGGCTATTGATCCTGGAGGAATGGCTGAGAAGAAGAACATTTCTTAAAAATAATATGTATCCATCAACTAAAATAGGTATTCTGGCCTTGGTCACATTGCTGCCTGTGGGAACTCACAGTGTGCAAGCTGCTCACCAAGGACCCAATGTACAATAGTAACTATGCTTCAAGAAATTTAAATCATAGAGTCAGAGAGCTATATATAGTGTGGGAATAGGACCTTCAGCCCAGCTCATCGATGAGTAAATCCCATTGGCCTGCGTTTAGGCTTATATCCTTCTAAACATTTCCTATCCATGCAGCCATTCAAATGTCTTTTTTTTATTATTTCAACATGTACTTTATTCAGAAATAAAATTATATACAATAAACCATTCAATGACTCTCAATCCTTTACATATGTTTCCCTTATGGTCTCTAGATATCCATACTTTTGGCCACCCACATGGCACTCCATTGGTTCACCTTCCCACACCATTGTTGAGGGGTATACTCCCTGCCACCCGACCCCTCCCACTCCCACGGGAGAAGAACCCTAAACTGTGGTCCTTCCCCACCGGGCACTTGCGGTGGCTGCACCGAGTTTCAGTGCGTCCCTCAGCACGTACTCCTGCAGCCGAGAATGTGGCAGTCGGCAGCATTCTTCCACGGACATCTCCATGTGCTGGTAGATCATCAAGTTTCGGGCCGACCAAAAAGCGTCTTTCACCGAGTTGATGATCTGCCAGCAGCACCGGATGTTGGTCTCCGTGTACGTACCCAGGGAACAGCCCGTAGATCAGAGAGTCCTCTGTTATGCAGCTGCTGGGGATGAAACGTGATACTAGCCCATCCATCCTCCTCCACACCTTCTCTGCGAACTCACAGTGTGCAAAGAGGTGGGTCACAGACTCCTCCTCACTGCAGTCCTCCCATGGGCAGCGGGGTGTGGAGGTGACGTCCCGGGCGTATAGGAGGAATCTGACGGAGAGGGCCCCTCTCACTGCCAGCCAGGCGAGGTCCTGGTGCCTGTTGGTGAGGTCTGGCGATGAGGCATTTTGCCAGATGAACTGGATGGTCTGCTCAGGGAACCACGCCACTGTGTCCATGACATCCTGCTCCTGCAGTACCTGCAGGACAGTACGTGCCGACCACTGCCTGATGGCCCTGTGGTCAAAGGCGTTCTCCTGAAAGAACTTTTCTACAAAGGACAGGTATGGCGGCAACGACCTGCTGACTGGGGCCAGACCCATCCTTTGAAGCCAGGGCAACAGGTAGAACCTGGGCCCATAGTGGTACTTGGTGCCCACATATCTGGGTTCTATACATAACCTGATGCAGCCACACATGGAACTGGCCCTGTCTTTTAAATATACCTATCCCTTCCACTTCCACATTTTTACCATCCTTTGTGTGAAAAGCATAGCCTTCCAAGTCCCCTTTAAATCTTGCCCCTCACACTTTAAAGCTATGCCATCTAGTTTTGGATAACCCTACCCTAAGGAGAAGACTGTGTCTATTCACTTGATCCTCTCACAATTTTATAAAACTCTTCAATGAAAACGTTGAGGTAACCTGATTTGATTTTACTTGTGATGGCTGCTATGCAAATGCAAATTCTGTTTATTTGATAACAGATTTTTAATGCTAAATCTGGTGTGGCCAAATTGGAAAGGTCAGGTATGGGACAAATTGAGAAGGGGGGCTCGGGTCTGAGAACAAGGATCAACCTGAGGATTGGACGATTTAAGCACTGGGCTGGATTAAAAAGATCCGGGTGTCGGGGCCGAAGGCGAGTGATGGGCTGGTTCAGCTCACTGCTCTGCGAGGTGTACTTGTCACTGCACTGAACTGAGGCTGTGGCCTACAACTAACAAGCTCCTAATTTGGCTGATGTGATGCCTCACTTTCGACTCATTGTGTCTCACTGTGGATTCACTTTCATCAACTTAAGCTCTGAAAGCTATTTGCTTACTTTTATTGTTTGAACGATTTTGCTTGTTTTTTAATGGGCTTTATTGGGTTTCTTTATTTTGTGGCTGCCTGTAAGGACACGAATCTCAAGGTTCTATAAAGTATACATACTTTGATAGAGAGGTACAGTACAGAAACAGGCCTTTCGGCCCATCAAGTCCATGTGAAACGTTTAAACTGCCTGCTCTCAGCAATCTGCACCAGGACCATATCCCTACTATCCATGTACCTATCTATGCTTCTCTTAAACGTTAAAATCGAGCTTGCATGGACCACTTATCCTGGCAGCTCATTCCACACTCTTACAACCCTCTGAGTGAAGAACTTTCCCCTTATGTTCCCCTTAAACTTCTCAGCTTTCTCCCTTAAGCCATGACCTCTGGTTATAGTCCCACCCGACTTCAGTGGAAAAAGCCTGTTTGCATTTACCCTATCTATAACCCTCATAATTTTGTAAACCTCTATCAAGTCTCCTCTCAATCTTCTATATTCTAAAGAACACAGTCATTACCTATTCAATCTTTCTTTATAGCTCAGGTTATAAATTTTGTCTGCACTCTTTGAACCTTGCTAAGATCTTTCTTGTAGGTAGGTGACCAAAACTGCACACAGTACTCCAAGTTAGACCTCACCAACATCTTATACAACTTCAACATAAGACTCCATCTTCTATACTCAACACATTGATTTAAGAAGGCCAATGTGCCAAAAACCTTCTTTATAACCCTATCTACCTGTGATGCCACTTTCAACAAATTATGTACCTGTATCCTAGATCCATTTGTTCTACTGTACTCCTTAGTGCCCATGTGTAAGACCTAACTTGGTTGGGCCTACCTAAGTGCAAAACCTCACATTGTCTACATTAAGTTCCATCTGCTATTTTTCAGCCCATTTTTCCAGCTGATGTAGATCTCTCTGCAAGCCATGAGATGGGTTCTCCAGGCCTGTGCAAGCGAGCTAGCTGGAGTGGTTGAAGACACCTTCAACTGCTCCTTGCTTCAGTCTAAGATCCCCTCGTGTTTTAAGAAAGCAACGATAATCCCAGTGCCGAAGAAGAGCAAGGTGACATGCCTGAATGACTATCGACCTGTGGCTCTGACATCAATTGCTATGAAGTGCTTCGAGAGATTGGTTATGGCACACATCAACCACAGCCTACTGGTCAACCTCGACGCTTTGCAATTCGCCTACTGAAGCAACAGGTCAACGGCAGATGCCATTTCTCTGGCCCTACATTCCTCCTTAGAACACCTGGAGAATAAAGACGCATACGTAAGGCTCCTTTTCATTGACTACAGCTCTGCCTTTAATACCATCATTCCAAATAAACTAATTCCTAAGCTCCGGAACCTGGGCCTTAGCACTCAGATCTGCAGCTGGATCTTCAACTTCCTCACAGACAGGACCCAGGCTGTAAAAATAGGGGACAAGCACTCCTCTACAATCACTCTGAGCACCGGTGCCCCACAAGGCTGTGTACTCAGCCCCCTGCTGTACTCACTGTACACCCATGATTGTGTAGCCAAGTTTCCATCAAACTCAATATATAAGTTTGCTGATGACACAACAATTGTAGGCCGCATCTCGGGTAATGATGAGTTTGAGTACAGAGAGGAAATTAAGAACCTGGTGGCATGGTGCGAAGACAATAACCTATCCCTCAACTTCAGCAAGACAAAGGAATTGGTTGTTGACTTCAGAAGGAGTAGCGGACCGCACAACCCAATTTACATCGGTGGTGCACAAGTGGAACAGGTCGAAAGCTTTAAGTTCCTCGGGGTCAATATCACAACTGACCTGACTTGGACCAACCAAGCAGAGTCCACTGTTAAGAAGGCCCACCAGCACCTTTACTTCCTGAGAAAACTAAAGAAATTTGGCCTGTCCCCTAAAACCCTGACTAATTTTTATAGATGCACCGTAGAAAGCATTCTTCTAGGGTGCATCACAACCTGGTATGGAAGTTGTCCTGTCCAAGACTGAAAGAAGCTGCAGAAGATCGTGAACATGGCGCAGCACATCACACAAACCAAGTTTCCATCCTTGCACTCACTTTACACCGCACGCTGTCGGAGCAGTGCTGCCAGGATAATCAAGGACACGACCAACCCAGCCAACACACTCTTCATTCCTCTTCCCTCCCGGAGAAGGCTCAGGAGCTTGAAGACTCATACGGCCAGATTTGGGATCAGCTTCTTTCCAACTGTGATAAGACTGTTGTACAGATCCTGACCCAGATCTGGGCCGTACCCTCCAAATATCCGGACCTATCTCTCGGTTTTTTTTTGCACTACCTTACTTTCCATTTTTCCATTTTCTATTTATGATTTATAATTTAAATTTTTAATATTTACCAATTTTACTATATTAATATTTTTAATATTTAATATTTTAACCCAGGGTGCGGGAAGTGCAGAATCAAATATCGCTGTGATGATTGTACATTCTAGTACCAATTGTTTGGCGATAATAAAGTATAAAGTATGATGGCCTCCTTCACTGTCCACTACACCCCCAATCTTGGTGTGATCTGCAAATTTGCTGATCCAATTAACCACATTATCATCCAGATCGTCAGTATAGATGACAAACAACAACGGACTCAGCACCAATCCCTGTTGTACTCCACTAATCAGAGAGGCAAACATCTACAAACATTTTCTGACTTCTCCCGCAATGTCTAATCCAATTTACTACCTCATCCTGAATGCCAAGTGACTGGAACTTCTTGACCAGCCTCCCATGCAGGACCTTGTCAAATGCCTAGCTAAAGTCCATGTAGACAACATCCACTGCTTTGCCTTCATCCACTTTCCTGGTAACTTCCTTGAAAATCTCTATAAGATTGGTTAGACATGACTCACCATACACAAAGCGATGCTGACTATGCTTAATCAGGCCATATCTATCCAAATACTTATATATCTGGTCCCTTAAAATACCTTCCAATAACTTCTCCACAATGGACGTCAGACTCACCGACCTATAATTTCCTGGTTACTGTTCAGAGCCTTTTTTAAACAGTGGAACAATGTTAACTATCCTCCATTCCTCTGGTACCTCTCCTGGTGCTAAGGATGTTTTAAATATCCGCTCCAGGGCCCCAGAAATTTCTGTACTTGCCTCCCATATGGTGATAATAAATGTACTTTGTACTTTATTGATGTTTGTATTTTAATATCCCTTTTAACTGATGTACATCATGTAACTCTACAGGTATCATACATGCAATAGGTAAAGCCTCGATCATGCTCATCTCATTGTGTGCTTCTGGTACTCATTGACAAATCACAATTAAAGGAGGAACCTACTGGCAACAGATCCTGAGTGAAGTGGACAGCTGAGCCTTCAGGAGCCCGTCAACACACTATCATCCAAATACCCTGCAACAACAGCGCAGTGGATGTCATCCAGTCAAAACATTCAAAATAGTTTGAAATTTTAACAGACTGTTCTCTTGAGCTACAAGTCACCAATACAAATAAAAACAGAAAATCCTGCCGGACAGTCTCTGTACAAAGAGAAACAGGGTTAATATTTAATGTTGATGATCTTTCAAGGAGAGAACAAGCATCTCTTCTGAAAACGAGAAATGCTCTTGCATCGTCTCTGCTTCCATCAAAATAAAAAGGCTGTGGAAGCAGCAGAGCAGGTGGAGAGATTTGTCTGGATTAGAAAGCATATCATATGATGAAAAGGGTGAACAAGCTGGAGCTTTTCTCTTTGGAGCAAAGGAGGACAAGAGGCAACTTGCCTGAGGTGTACAAGACGATTCAAGGCATAGATAGATAGTTACCAGAGGATATCCTTTTAAGGTGAATGGGGAGGGGAGGATAGGGGGTAGGTTTTTGTGCACAGAGAGTGCTAAGTGCATGGAACTCAATACTGGGATTGGTGGTAGAGGCAGATATTGTGTACTCGGAATATTTAAGACACTCCTTGATGGGTACATGAATGAAAGAAAAGTCAGGGGCTGTGTGGAAGGGAAGGGTTAGATTGATCTTGGAGAGAAGGTTGGCTCAACACTGTGAGCTAAAGAACCTGTACTGTGCTGTACTGTTCAATGTTCTATGTTCTGTGCATTTCACCCTGAATATAGTCATGGAACTTACTGATGGGTCACCAAACTGATAGTCAAAAAATAGAAAGATCAGAACAACATAATGGGCCAAAGCACCAGTACTGTGCTGTAATATTCTTTGTTCTATGTTCTATGTTCATCTATGGAGAGAAAGAAAAATATTCTTGGCTGAAAATTCATTGCTATGAAACATTATTTCTCTCCAATGCTGACTGACCTGCTCGTTCCTTTGACGGTAGATAGTTCCTAACTTAACAAGGACATAAAACTGACAAAATGCAACATGAACAACAGAATGCAGGAACCTTACCAATGCCACCAGTTTCTCTCACACTGATGGGGCATGCCGGGTACTTAGGACCAAAATCCTGGAAAGAGGCCCAGCTTGTGTTTATATAGATATTGTGTCTGACTGGGTGTCTGAGGAAGGAGCCAAGCTACTTTGATCAAAAGTACAATTATAAGATAATACAGCAACCATGCAGGCCAACTAGTCAATCACATCTCTGCCAAAACATAGGCATCTTGCAGCTTTATTTATAGGGAATATTTGGCAGCTTTTTTAGACTTTGTGGCATCTAAATTGCAGTATACTATTATCTTCCGATAGTCTTAAATTTTACTTATTGTATTTTTTTAAACAAAACCTTTCAATAAAATAATAAATAGGAGCAAGACGAGGTCAGACAAGCCCCTCAAGGCTGACCCTCCATTCAGTATAATCATAGCTGATCTATGCCAGCCTCAACTCCTGTTCCAATTCCCCATAGCCCACAATTCCTCAGTCTTCCCTCTCCATCTTAAATACATCTATTGTTCTGGCCTCCACCAGGACAAGTCAAGTTCACTGTCACGTGCATAAGTGCAGGTACAATTAACAACCTGCTTGCAGTTGCATCACAGGCAGGTAGATTCAGAAAACAACACGCGGACATACATTATACATACACTATACCAAACAGTAAGGAAATAAAGACTGTACATAACAGGACAGTAGTGTGGGAAAACAACACAATCGGAGACAAGTCCCATGGTAGTGCGAAAGGTGTTCCACTGCTGAGGTAGAATTAGGTTTGTGCGGTGGTTCAAGCACTTAATGGTTGTAGCAATGTAGCTGTCCCTGAATCTGGTGGTGTGGGACTTCAGGCTTCTGTACCTCCTGCCTGATGGTAACAGTGAGAAAGAAGACATGCTACACCTTTGGGACAGAGAATTCCAGGAGATACACTACCCTCTGCCAGAAGCCCGTACACACCTCTGTATAAAGGACCAGCCTCTTCTTTTCTCTTACTAGTGAATACATCTCACCAACTACATGGTCAAATGAAGTCCCTGTCAAGCCCCTTTATAGGAATGTATAGGCGGTTGGCTCACAAATAGAGAAAGCTTGGAGACAGTGTGTGAGGGAGGATAGGCAGGTTATAGAGAAGGGATGCGCTCAGACCGATGGTTTGAGATGTGTCTATTTTAAAACAAGGAGTATTGTGAACAAAGCGGATGAGCTTAGAGCGTGGATCAGTGTTTGGAGCTATGATGTTGTGGCCATTACAGAGACTTGGATGGCTCAGGGACAGGAATGGTTACTTCAAGTGCCGGGTTTTAGATGTTTCAGAAAGGTCAGGGAGGGAGGCAAAAGAGGTGGGGGCATGGCACTGTGGGCCGAACTTTGTGGGCCGAAGGGCCAGTATTGTGCTGTAGGTTTTCTATGTTTCTATGAATAAGTTCATCCCTTATTATTCTAAATGCCAAGGAATACAAACCCACAGTCTCAAGTCTTGATGTGACAGCCCTCTTGACCTAGGAGTTAGCCAGTGCAATCTTTGAGCTATCTCCATAACTAGTACCTAAAGCTATCTATGAGCCTGAATGACAGCTAGCAGGAGGGAATGATAAAGTTGTAAATATTTAACAATAACCCTTGGGTTTATGTAACATTTTCATGTAGTTCTAAGCGGTCATAGTGCTGTTGCACCGAGGTAGTGATTAGGTTTCTGCAGGTTGGTTCAAGAGCAGTGTGGCGAATAGACTACCAGCAACTCGGGCTCTTTTCCCGCCACTGTCTGTAAGGACTCTATACGTTCTTTCCATGACTGCACGGGTTTCCTGCGGGTGCTCTGGTTTCCTCCCACATTTCAAAGGTATATCGGTTGATAAGTTAATTGGTCATTGTAATTTGTCCCATGATTAAGCTCAGGTTAAATCAGGGGTTGCTGGACGGCACAGCTTGAAGGACCAGAAGGGCCTATTTCGTGCTGTATGTCAATAAAATAAAATAAAAATAAAAACTCATTGAAGTGAAGAAGCTGGTCTTGAATCTGGTAGTGTGGGACATCAGGTTTCTATACTTCCTGCCCGATGGAAGAAGAAGATGGTAGGGATCTTTGATGATTACAGATGAGATTGCATATCCAGAGAGAAGCAAGGCTATGGTGCATTGGAAGCAATTATTAGATTTTTTTCCTGATGGCACCTTTTAAACTGGATTCTAGTGCTGGTCCTTGAATTTGGCTCCAATAGGGAGTCAGGACCTGATGTGAGTTGGGATCCAGTAAGCAGAGTTTCAGATGCACCAAAAATTAGTGAGGGTATAGGTTGGGAGAATGTTAGAATATTCAAGTGTGGAAGTTGCAAGGACAAGTTTGAGGGAATTTGGCCACAGAGAGGGCAGGGAAGGAGTGGAGGAGGTTGACGTCACAGAGATAGGAGCTGCTGGTCAAGGTGATGAAGAGAAATGATCAGTTAAAACATCTCAAGTATATAAAAAGTATAAAGTCCTTTCTCTTAATTCCATCAGGGTGGTTCGCATTGGTTTCTGGCATGGATGGGACTGATGGGAAATGATTTCATTGTCAATACCTGTGTTAATGCTCAGAATTTGAGAATAATACTATTTTAATGTTACAGTAATAGAGTTCTACCACATAGAAACAGCTTCCTTTGGCCTACCATGGGTAGGCTGACCACCATGCCTATCAATGCTAATCTTATTGATCACATTAATTCCATACCTCTCTGTACCCTGCTCGTTCACATACCTGTCAAGATGTCCCTTAAGTGTTATTACTGTATTTATTTCAGTATTATACCACCACCTCTTCTGGCAGCTCATTCCAAATATCAACATTCACCTATCAAATCTATCATCCGTTCACTTTAAACCTCTTGCCTTAGACACCCCTACTGTGGAAAACAGACTACCTGCTCTATCTATGCCTCTCATAATTTTATATATCTCTGTCGTGTCACCTCTCAGACTTCATTGTTCCAGGGGAAGCAAACCCAACTACCCAAATGCTCCTCGTAACACAAGACCTCCGGGCAACATCCTTGTAAATCATTTTTCCACCTTCATAGAGTTGTAGAGCACAGCACAGAACTGGGCCCTTCCACCCATCTAGTCTGCGTAGAAATGTTATTCTGTCTCGTTCTATCGACACATATCGAGACCACAGCCCCTCATACCCCTCCCGTCCTTGTACTTATCCAACTTCTCTTAAATGTTGCAATTGAACCCGCATCTACAACTTTGGCTGGCGGCTCATTCCACACTCGCACCACCCTCTGAGTGAAGTTCCCCCTCAGTTTCCTCTCAAATATTTCACCTACTACCCTTAACGCATGACTCACCCAATCTCAGTGGAAAAAGCCTGCTTGCATTTACCCTGTCTATACCCCTCCTAATTTTGTACATCTCTAACAAATCACTCCTCATTCTCCTATGCTCCAGGGAATAAAGTTATAACCTATTCACTGTTTCCCTGTACCTCAAGTTCTCAAAACCCAGCAACATCCTTGTAAATTTTTGTTCAACCTTATTAATATCTTTCCTGTAGGTAGGTGACCAGAACTGTGTACAGTACTCCAAATTTGGCCTCACCAACTTCATCCAACTTCAACATAACATCCCAATTCCTGTACTCAGTACTCTGATTTATGAAAGCCAATGTGCCAAATGCTCTCTTTACCATTCTACTTTCAAGGAATTATGGATCTGTATTCCTAGATCCCTTTGCTCTAGTTTAATCACATCTTTCGTCAGTGTGGACTAAGTAGTGAAAAATGTGTATGGCGTGCTTTTTACTACAGTTGTTTGTTTACTTAATTCTAATACATTGCAGAGGAATTAGCTTCGATTTAGAATCAAAATTGGATTTATTATTACTGACAATGTCATGAAGTTTGTTGCTTTGCAGCACTATGACAGTGGGAAACATGAAAATTACTTTTACTTTAAGTCTCAAAATAAATAGTGCTTGAGATGAATAATGAGGTCGTGTTCATGGGTTCAAGGACAGTCCAGAAATCTGATGGTGGAGGGGAAGAAGCTGTTCCTAAAATGTTGAGTTTGTGTCTTCAGGCTCCTGTACTTCCTTCCTGATGGTAGGAAAGCTTTAAGAACTCAGCCAGTCGGGCTGTATCTGTGGAAACCAGTCACTGTTTCTAGTTAGGGACCCTTCCTCAGAAGTGGGGGGTGTGTGGGGGGGCTTAAGAAGTTAAGAGCAGGGCTTGAGGAAGAGTGAGGTGTGAAACAAAGGACTATTGAAGATTGGAGACATAAAAGACTACAGGTGGTGGAACGTGAAGCAACAAACAATCTGCTGGAGGAATTCAATGGGTCAAGCAGCACCTGTGGAAATGGAGGACAGGAATTGATGTTTCCGTCATGACCGATGTGGAGTTTGGCTGAGACAGATCAGGTGATAAGGGCCATAAGTACCAAACTCTCAGAAGACATTTTTTTTAAGAAGTGTGGTTCATAAAGGGATAAGGGATAAAGGATAAAAGGAAGTGAAGAGAGAGCAGTTTACCCAGATTGGAAGAATCAATGTTCATTCCAAAGTGCCCAGACAGAAAATTAAATGTTCTAGCTGACATTGGCATCAGTATAGGTTGCATACATATAGGTCAGAATCGGAGTGGGATTGTGAATTAACGTGGCAGGCAACAGGAAACTCAGGATCACCCCTGTAGACTGAGAGCAGGTACTCCAAAGAGTGATCACCCCATTTGTGTAGGTTCTGACAATGCAGGGGAGCCCACATTGCAAACACTGAATAGAACCACAAATGAACAATCTGCTGGAGGAGCTCAGCAGGTTGAGAGGCATCTTGGAAAGGAAAGGAATTGTTGACGCTTTGGGTCAAAACCCTACATCAGGAATGCAGCTGGTGGAACGTGGAGCAAAAAACAGGAGCCGCATGAGTCCTGAGGCAGGATTTCGATCCAAAATGCTGACAGTTCTTGCGTCACCACTACGGATTCAGCAGCGCAGCAGATACAGCAGATGTGCTCGTGAATATGCATGTGGCAGCTAATTATTATTTCATTGTGATGGTATCTAACTCCATTCTTTTCATCTTAGCACTTGTCGAGACTTGAGCAAAGCACTGCAATGTTTCACTGCCTGCTTGCATTTGGTCTTGTCTGAGAATTTAGACTGTAGAGTCAACTGACTCCGAAGACGAGCGGTATTCGTTTTATATTTAGCTGTTCCTTTCAGCCGCAGTGTTGGCTTTGTTTTCCACTTGAGAGTTTTAGTTAACGGCCCTGTTTGGCCTAACGTTTATTGTTTCCTTTTCCCTCTAACTCTGTTCTCATTAAATTCTGTGAACTGTCGACCTGCTTCAGTATCTCTCGCTCCACACTTGGGCCACATCCGAACATAGTGACATCCTGTCCTCTCACAGATGCTGCTTGACCTTATGAGGTCCTCCAGCAGACTGTTTGTAGCTCCAGTTTCCAGCACCTGCAGTGTCCTGTATCTCCACTGAATATCATAGGCTGGACTAGCAGGGGTGCTAATACTGACTGTTTCATCTGGAGGGAATGGCTGGATCCCAGGATGCTGGGAAGGGAAGAACTGAATGATTAGGCATTATGTTGTATGGGAAGGTGCCATGGGACGTAACAGGGAGGGCAGGGATTGAAAAGCAGACCAGAGAGTTATCAGGTGACTAGTCCTGCAAGCCGGAGGTTTGGCTGAACTCCAGTGCGTCCCATCAAAATTTCCAGCAATGATTTTCAAGGTCCAGTACACAGCTTCAATCCACATGGGATCCTGCAGATGCTGGAAATCTAGAGCAACACAGAATGCTGGCAGAACTCAACAGGTCAGGCAGCATCTATGGAAATGTTTCAGAGCAAAACCTTTCACTGGGAATGGAAAGGAAGAGGGAAGAAGCCAGAATAAGAAGGTAGGGGTAGTAGAGGAGGACAAGCTAAAAGGTAACAGGTGAAAACAAAATGGGTGGGGAGGGGGGTATGAAGTAAGAAGCTGGGAGGTGATAAGTGGAAAAGGAGAAAAAGGAATCTGATAGGAGAGAAGTGTGGATCATGGGAGAAAGGGAAGGAGGAGAGGCATCGGGGGAGGTGACAGGCAGGTGAGGAGAGGAGGTAAGAGGCCAGAGTGAAGAAATGAAGAAGAGGGAATGAGGAGGGAAAGAATTACTGGAAGTTGGAGAAATGGCTGTCTTTCCATTAGTTTGGAGGCTAGCTAGATAGAATATGAAGTGTTATTCCTCCAACCTGAGTGAGGCCTCATCATGGCATTAGAGGAGGCCATGGACCAAAATGTCGGAATGGAAATGGGGATAGGAATTGAAATGGTTGGCCACCAGGATATTTTTCTTTTTACAGATGGGGCTGAGGTGCTCAACAAAGGAGTTCTCCAGTTTACATCAAGTCTCACTAATGTAGAAGATGGCACACCAGGAACACCAGATACAGTAGCCGACCCCAACAGAAAGTCAGGTGAAGTGTTGCATCACCTGGAAGGACTGTTCTGGGCCCTGAATAAAGAATAAAAAGTGATGCAATAGACTTTTAGCATCGTAAACCAGTGAGTTGTTTGTTATGTCTCCCCTCTCGCAGTGAAACGGCGACACCCCTTTTTCCCTTATTAGGGAGAGAGAGAACCTGTGGTATGTCAAATACCAGGTGAATGTGTAGTCTTTGGGGTGCTACAAGTCTGTGTCTTTGCTGTCGCTTTTTGTTGCACGCTTGAGTGCTCGGTGGTGGGTGCTGATGCTTTTATTTGCCGATGGGGGAAGGGAAGGGCTGTTGCTTGCTGCCGCTTAGGCGTGGGAGAGAGGGGATTTGGGGGGGACTTTGGGGTTCTAACTTTTAACTGTCGTTCATTCTTTCATTCTTTGGGGGCACTCCTCTGTTTTTGTAGATGGTTGCAAAGAAAAAGAATTTCAGGATGTATATTGCAGCGGTTCCCAACCACCGGGCCGTGGACCGGTACCGGGCCGCAAAGCATGTGCTACCGGGCCGCGAGGAAACGATATGATTTGGCAATATGAGTCAGCTGCACCTTTCTTCATTCCCTGTCACACCCACTGTTGAACTTGAATGCACGCGAGGTCATTACCCACGCGTCATCCATGTCAGCACGGGAAGAAGGTCAACTCCTCGAGCTTGCAAATGACGGCGAGCTGAAAAGTATGTTTGACATAACATCTCTGCCGGCATTCTGGATCAAAGTCAAGGCTAATTATCCTGAGATAGTCAGGAAAGCACTGAAAACGTTGCTTCCATTTGCAACATATCTCTGCAATGAATGCAACGAAAACTAAATTGCAGAATCAACTGGAAATAAGGAACTCCCTTCGAGCATCGCTGTCTCCCATCACCCCTCGATAGGACCATCTTGTTGCAGGAAAACAAGCCCAGGGCTCCCACTGATTCAGCGATATTGGTGTGTTGCAATGATTTTATATGTTCATACGGGGAAAATATGAGCTGTGTGTTTAATATCCAAACGTTACTTAAAATGTTATGATGCTATTGACTTATAAGTGACTTATGTAACCATATAACAATTACAGCACGGAAACAGGCCATCTCTGCCCTTCTAGTCCGTGCCAAACGCTACTCTCACCTAGTCCCACCGACCTGCACTCAGCCCATAACCCTCCATTCCTTTCCTGTCCATATACCTATCCAATTTTTCTTCAAATGATAATATCAAACCTGTCTCTACCACTTTTACCGTAATTTCATTCAACACTTACTTCAAGCTCCCCTGTCCTCCCCTGATAATTGACTGATCACTATATTCATGCGAGAAAAATATACACTGTGTGTTTAGTATTAAATTTGTTAGATAAACCCTTTTAGAAACAAAATTGAGTGTATTAGCCATTTATCACCTATATTCCGGTCGTGATTAACATCCCCCGCCCCCGAACAGAATCGCCAGAAACAGTTTGTAGGAAAAAAAATCGGCATGTACACACATGTGCAAGTCACGCATGTGCATACAGGTGCCCGTGCAAGGTTTCATGGTCATGGTAGTCTTTCTCAGGGTAAACACAGCATATTTGACTGCTACTCTTGTCCGTCGGCAACCCTACCACCCCCCCCCCCCCCTTGGGTCGGCCGGTCTGCAAGAATATTGTCAATAATAAACCGGTCCGCGGTACAAAAATGGACAAATGGACAGGGTAATCATGGAGGGAGTGATCCCTGCAGAAGGCAGACAGTGGGAGGGGAGGTAAAGATGTGTTTGTTGCAAGGAGCGACTGAGGAGAATCCAAGTGCAGGACACAGGCACGGAGGTTGAGTAGAGATGCTTGCGCGGAAGTGAACGTTGAACAGCAAACAGGAGGGATCTTGACATGAAGCCTCGATACGGAGTCTTGACACGGAGATGGGGTTTTCATGGAATATCTTGAAACTGAGCCTCGATACGGAGTCTTCACACATAGATGGGGTTTTCATGGAATATCTTGAAACTGGAGCTGAACTTAGAATTAACGGTTCTAAGCAGTTGGGAAACAAAGTTATCACATGGGAAAAGACCAACGAACTGGTGACCAGTGGTTGTGATGCCGGGGTTCTTATACTGCAGTTCTTGATGGCGACCAGGAGTGTTGTCATCAAGTGAATTAGCAGTAAATGGGAAATTAACGATTGGAATCAAGGCATAATCAAAGCAAGATAGGGGATTAACAATCGGGACCATGACAGAACCACCCCCCCACCCCCAACGGGAGTCTCCAGGCGATCCACCAGGCTTGTCCGGATTGTCCCAATGGAAATCACAGATGAGGGAAGGGTCCAAGATAAAGGAGTGGGGAATCCAGGAACGTTCCTCCGGGTCGTATCCTTCTCAATCGACCAGGTACTGGAGGCCCCTGCCTCGGCAGCGCACATCCAGTAATTGCCGGACAGTGTATGCCAGGTAGTCGTCAATGATCCAGGCAGGTGGAGGGAGTTCGGCTGGAGGGCACAAAGGGCTGACAGATATTGGTTTCAATTGGGAAATGTGGAATTTAGGATGGATGTACATAGATCTGGGCAGTTTGAGTCGGACCGCCGTGGGGTTGATAACACTTTCAATCTCGAAAGGTTCCGGGAAGTGAGGGGTGAGTTTCTTGGGCTTGTTCTTGAGGGGGTTGTCTTTAGAAGAGAGCCAAACCTTCTGCCCAGGCCGATAATCAGGTGCAGGAATCCAATGGCGATTGGCAGTCCTCCGGTTGCGGTCGGCTGAGCGGAGCAGGGCCACACATGTGTCTTTCCAGATCCTGTGGCACCAGCGGAGATGGGCCTGAACAGAAAGCACAGCAATGTCATCTTAATGAGTGGAGAACAGAACGGTCTGGTAACCGAGGGAGCATTCGAAGAGAGACCTTCCAGTGGTGGTGCTGACCAACAAGTTGTGGGCGTACTACACCCAAGTGAGATTGGTGCTCCAGGTGGACGGGGTGTTGGCAGTTATGCAGTGCAGTGCTGCTTCCAAATCCTGGTTAGCCCATTCTGTTTGACCATTTGTCTGTGGATGAAAGCCAGATGACAGACTTACTGAGGCCCCGAGGGCTTGACAAAAAGATCTCCAGACTTGAGAGGCAAATTGGGGACCCCGGTCAGAAATAATATCCGAAGGAATCCCATGAAGGCGGAAGACGTGATGGACGAGAAGGTTGGCTGTTTCACAAGCGGTAGGGAGTTTGGGAAGGACTATAAAGTGCACAGTTTTGGATAAGCGGTCCACCACAGTAGTCCCGTAACAAAATCCAGTGCTATGTGAGACCAAGGATGGCTGGGAACAGGTAGGGGATGAAGCAATCCAGCAGGTGGTCAGTGGGAGGCTTTTCCATGGGCACAAACAGAACAGGCAGAGACAAAGAAACGGGTATCCGCGTCCATGGAGGGCCACCAGAAGTGCCTTTTCAGAAGGGACAGCATCTGATCAATCCTGGGATGGCAGGTGAAACAAGACGTGTGCCCCCACTGGAGAACCTGAGATCGAACGGAATCGGGCACAAAAAGGCGATTGGAGGGTCCGTTGCCAGGGTCAGGTTGAGCCCATTGGGCCTCTTTGACTATGGCCTCGATTTCCCAGGTGAGGGCAGCCACCACACAGGATGCTGGAAGGATGGTCTCGGGGTTGGGAAGGCCCTCCTTGGAAATGTATTGACGGGAGAGAGCGTCAGGCATCCAATTCTTGGACCCCGGACGATAGGTGAGTGTGAATCTGAACTGGCCAAAAGATAATGCCCAACTGGCTTGTCAGGAATTCAGGCGTTTGGTGGTTTGGATATATTCAAGGTTCTTGTGATCAGTCCGTATGACAAACGGATGTTCTGCTCCCTCCAGCCATTCCCTCCATTCTTCCAAAGCCAGTCTGACCGTCAGTAGCTCCCGGTTCCCCACGTCGTAATTTCGTTTGGTGGGGGACAGCCAGCGACAAAAGAAGGCACAGGAATGAAGTTTTGGTCAGGGCCTGAACATTGGGAGAGGACCACCCCCACCCCAGAGTTGGAGACGTCGACCTCCACAATGAACTGACAAGAGGGGTCTGGTTGGACCGGGATGGGAGCAGACATGAAACACCTCTTCAGCTCTGAGAACGCTGAGTCAGCTTCAGGGTCCCACTGAAAAGGGGTCATAGGTGAGGTGAATCGAGTAAGGGGCGCTGCCACCTGACTGTAATCCCTGATGAACTGGCGATAGAAGTTCGCAAACCCCAGAAATCGCTGGAGTTGCTTGCGTATCATGTGCTTTGGCAGCTCCGCCACCGCCTGCATCCTCTCGGGATCCGCTCTCACTCGCCCACTCTCCAAGATGTACCCTAAGAAGCTAACTGAGGGGTCATGGAACTCACACTTCTCAGATTTAACGAATAATTTGTTCTCCCAAAGCCTCTGTAGAACCTAATGGACATGATGGGTGTGTTCCTGGAAACTGCTGGAGAAGATTAAGATGTCATCCAGATAAACAAACACAAAACAGTTAATAAAGTCTCTTAGGACATGATTAATCAGGGCTTGGAAGACGGCAGGGGCACTGGTGAGGCTGAATGGCATGACCAGGTATTGGAAGTGGCCTACAGGAATAGAGACACTCCCCTGCTCTGAATCTCCGGAGTCGCTCTGTAGGAGAAAGACAGCTCCGTCCCAGCTGCATGGGCTCCTCTCCCGGGGTGGTGGAAACGGCCGGACCGGGAGCTATTCTAGGAGTGGGAGGAGGAGAGAGGTTAGGGCTGGGAGAAGATGGTAAAGCATGCCATGGGGTGACCAAAGGAGTAGGACGACCGGTCCTCTCCCTCTGACGTTCTCGGAGTCAGTTGTCCAGCCTGGTGGCTAGAGAGATCAATGAATCCAGGCTGTCAGTGTCATCCCTTGCCGCCAACTCGTCCTTTACCATGTCACAAAGGCCTTGCCGAAATACCTCCTGGAGTGCCCCATCATTCCACCCCGAGTCGGCCACTAGCGTCCGGAACTCCACGGAGTATTCAGCAGCACTGCATGAGCCCTGGAGGGTGAGTAGACGCTTAGCGGCATCTTTACCACGGACGGGATGGTCAAAAATCTTCCTCATTTCTGAGATGAAGGTGGGGAATGAAGAGCAGGTCTCTGGCTGATTATCCCAAATCGCGGTAGCCCACGCTAAGACACTTCCTCGCAACAACCCCATGATGTAACCTATCTTTGACCCGTCCGTGGTGTACGTGGATGACTGCTGCTCGAACACCAAGGAGCATTGCAGCAGAAAGGCCTGGCACTTCCCCAAATCCTCAGCATAGGGTTCTGGTTCAGGGACGTGCGGCTCTCTTAGCAGTCGTGTTGTCGACACATAGGGTGTTGCCACTAAAGGCCGTCCGGGCTGGTCAGTCAGAGTTCCCAGAGTGGACGAGGTAAGATGAGTGGATACTCGGTCGACCTGTTCACTGACCTTCTTTATGTTCACTGACAGGGAACGGAGGTTCTCCATGACGTCCCAGAGCAGCTGATCGTGCAGGCCTAGTAGGGAGCCTTGGCTGGCAAGGGCTTGATGCAGGGGATTTGTGTCCGCTGGGTTCATTTTCTGGCCAGTTCATTCTGTTGCACGAAGCGACTGAGGCGAGCTTAAGTGCAGGACACAGGCACGGAGGTTGAGTAGGGATGCTTGCGCAGATGTGAACGTTGAACAGTAAACAGGAGGGACCTTGACACGGAGATGGGGTTTTCATGGAATATCTTGAAACCGGAGCTGAACTTTGAACTAACGGTTCTAAGTGGTCGGGAGATGAAGTTATCACACGGGAAAAGACCAACGATCTGGCGACTAGTGGTTGTGATGCTGGGGTTCTTATACTTCAGTTCCTGATGGAGACCAGGTGTGCCGTCATCAAGCGAATTAGCAGTAAATGGGAAATTAACAATTGGAATCAAGGCATAATCAAAGCAAGATAGGGAATTCACAATCGGGACCATGACAGTGTTTGGTGGTAGGATCCCGTTAAAGGTAGCAGAAGCTTTTGAGAATGATTTGTTGGATGTGGGGTGGTAAGTGAGGATACAAAAACTCTATTCCTGATCAGGTGGCGGGAAGATGGAGTGAGGGCAGATGTCGGGAAAATGGAGGAGGTGTGGTTGAGGGCAGCATGAATGGTGGAGGAAAGGAAACCCAAGATGACCTGGAAGGGAAAGCCTAGTGAATGTGACTTTCAGTGTTACTTCACTCTCTGCCCTGAAGTTTTAAAATTCATGCAAATTCTTTCCCTTCTGACATGCTTACCCCGGGGCACTTTAACAGAATCCCACCCAGGTTTGAAAAAGGGAGCTGAGACTGTCTGTCTCCGAGCAGACAGGAGTAATTACAGGATTTCTGTAAACTGTGAACTGGTGTGTCTGTCTATTCATCCAGCTGCATTCAGGAAGGGAACTGACACAGGCTTATTCTTCAAACACAATCTAAAAATTCAGGAGATATAATATACGCACAAGAGATGCTGCAAATCTGGAGGAACACACACAAAATCCGGTAGAAATGGCGGTGTGCACGGTCACAGGGGCCTCTCTGGTTCCAACCAAAGGTGGAATTGTTCATCTTTTACTACTTTTTTAAGATCACAAAACACTGCTAGATATTAAGAACATCATGTACCCCATCAGCGAGTACCTGGAAAGCGATGGAGCTGCGTACCGTGATGTCGCCTGGACTTGCTGCGTACAGCTGTTGTGCGGTCCGACAAACGGTGCAGATGGCAAGACCCTGTTGGACTTCGGTAAGTCCGGTTCATTGGTTCGCGGGCAAGACCAACAGCGTGGGAGATCCGTAGCCTCGGTTATTGTACGGACCAGACCCTCGTGCCGCGGTGTCACTTGCTGCAGCCATCCAGGAGAGGAGACGCTGAGGTGGTGTGGGAGGGACCAGAGGCCTCTGTGGGAATGCTGGATCCAAACTGGACAAACAGAAGAGCACCTTTTGACTGCTTCTACCAAGGTGCGCCACTGAGCACCACAGGACGACCTTTCTCCCTGTGGCTATAAGACTCTACATCTCCTCCTAAGTATATGATTTCATTGCACATCTGTATTTTACACTATTAGTTTTTAGTGTATGTTGTGCATTTTTTTTGTACCTCAATTCTTACATTTTGTATTTTGAAGTATTTATTTCGAACTGAGTTACCTTGCAACAATAATTTCCTTTGGGATAAATAAAGTTTTATCTTATCTTATACTGGCCCCTTCCATCGGCGCTACCCTTCAGAGTTTGCTTGTTGGAAGATAAGCTGGACCAGGGTAAAGTCTGATGCACTATCAATCTACTCAGGAACTTGGGCTATATTACAAGCTGCCAGGTGATAGGAAAAGCCAGGTGAGGGGGAAGGTGTTTCAATGGGGATGGAGGGAATGAAGTGAGATGCTGAGAAGTGATAGGTGGAAGAGGTAAAGGGATTAAGTAGGAAGAATTTGATAGGAGAGGAGAGTGGATCATAGGAGAAAGAGCGGGAGAAGGGGTATCGGAATGAGTCGCTGAGCAGGTGAGGAGAAGGGGTAAGAAAGGAACCAAAATCGGGAATGGACAATGAGAGAAGGGGAAGGGGGAGAAATTACCAGGCTGGAGAAATTGATATTCATGCATCTGATTGGAGGCTACCCAGTTGGAATATATCCCAGATGGGTTACTCCTCCAACCTGAGCGGCAGTAGCAGAGGTTATAGACCAATAGGTCAGAATGAGAGTGGGAGAAAGATTTAAAATGGGTGGCCACCAGGAAGTCCCACCTCTTGTGGTGGATGGAGCAGTGGTGCTCAATGAAGCCATTCCCCAATCTATGTCGGGTCTCACCATTGCTGAGGAGGCAGCACCTCACCGGATACAGTGGATGACCCCGACAGACTCACAGGTGAAGTGTCGCCACTCCTGGAAGGATTGTTTAGGGCCCTGAATGGTAGTGAGGGAGGAGGCGTAGGACTCGCCTCGCTTGCCGGGGTAAATGCCAGGAGGGAGATCAGTGGGGTGGGATGTGTGGGCAAGGGAGATATAACATCTGCCCTATTTTTCTGCTCCTTCTCGTTGTCTTGATCCATGAACGCAGCAACGGTTTACTTGTATTTGTTGCAGTTCAGTATACTCCACTGGTTCACAATGCAGTATCTGCTATGTTCCGGAGAACACATTCAAACAGGGTGTCGGCTTGGTAGAGAATCTGCAAACTGCTCATGAGCCTGACCCAAAGCTTATGCTCTCCTGCCCCTGTAATTTGCCATCCTCCTCCAAATCTGACCTCTTTATCCTCTGGTACTGATCCAATGGAACCCTGTGTAAACTCAAGAACAGTAGTTCACCATCAACCCGGACATGTTACAGCCCACAGCATTCAACGCTCAACAAAAGAGGGTTTGCAGCTTTAAATTCCTGGGCGTTACTATTACAGAGGATCTGTCCTCGAACTCAGCATGTACAGTAAATGCAACTGCAAAGAAAGCCCAGCAGTGCCTTTGCTTCCTGAGGAGTTTTCAGAGATTTGGCACGTCATCAGAAACTTTGACAAACCTCTGAAGTGGAGAGTGTATTGACTGGCTGCATTATGGCCTGGTATGGAAACACCAATGCCTTTGAATGGAAAATCCTACAAAAGGTAGTGGATTCAGTCCAGTACATCACGGGTAAAGACTTCCCAACCATTGAGCACAGCTACATGAAACGCTGTAGGAGGAAAGCAGCATCTGTCATCAGAGAGTCTTACCACCCAAGCCATGCTCTTTTCTCACTGCTGCCATAGGGTAGAAGGTACAAGAGCCTCAGGACCCACACCACCAGGTGCAGAAAGAGTTATTACCCCACAACTATCAGGCTCTTGAACAAAAGGGGATAATTACACTCACTTCCCCATCCACTGAGATGTTCCCACAACTAATGATCTTCTTTGAGGACTCTTTATCTCGTTATTTTAAGTTCTGATTAGTTATTGCTATTTATTTATTTTTGCATTTGCACAGTTTGTTGTCTTCTGGTTAATCTTTCATTGATCCTGTTGTAGTTAGTATTCTGTAATTATTATTTGCTGAGTATGCCCGCAGAAGAAGGAGTTTCAGGGTTGTATGTGATGTCATACATATATGTAGTCTGATAATAAAATTTACTTTGAACTTTGGACTAATTTCAACAAAGTCAAATAAGAAGAATTCCCAGCATCTTCTGCCTTTAGTTTCAAAAACCTATAGCCACAATATTTTCATTAAGTACTTTCAGATATTGATTTGCAGTCCTTTGTTTTCATCTGCACAGTCATCCCTTTTGTCTTTCAAGTTCTTTTGCAGGATAGTCAGTTCCAAACTCTGTATTTTTTTTTATCAATTTTTATCTTGCTTCGGCTTTTCTGAGTTTGCTCTTTTGTTCCAGATTCCTGCAACTACTGTCTCTTGTGTCTCAGATGAAAGGTTCTTATTCCGAAATTTGAAACCAGTTCCCATCAACACAGACACATAATATCTTCAGTGGAGTATTCATGGTTTGACTCCACCCTATGGAAGACTTCCAAATCCTGTGTGTGTCATATACATGGTATCATATATGTACTTTGATAATAAATTTACTTAGAAGTTTGTTGTACTGTACATACTAACATAACACCCATATGCCTTCCGAAAGGACTTTCAAGCCAGTTTTAATGGTGTGGAAAGATGCACAGTGTGATGTCCACCATCAGAGTGAAAATAATGACAAGGTCACCAGTGACACTGACTCAGGGATAAAAATTGACAGGAAACTCTGACTAACTTCACTGGTCTTTTTTGAAATATTAATGGTCCTGGAGCTAGTGGCACATCTGCACTGAGGTGTCAACTTGGATCATTGCTCGGGTCTGTGGAGAGAGACAAATCCACAGTCTCTCAGAATGAGGTGAGTGGCTAGTGTTGTATCATGTTACAGAGTACCGCCGAGGACTCAAAGTGTTTTTCACTAGTTTAAGTGGAGAGAAGTTGACACCTGAGATCAGATTATACTAACGACTTTCTTTTCCTCTGCTCAGCCTTTAGGCTTTGGCACCAGTTACTGTGCTTTACCTTCAGATTTGATTCAGTTTTTTAAACAGGGTCAGATCAAAACAGGTGGGCAACTTTAACAAGTTGTGAGGGAGTTACAGGTCTACCTGGGAGGGGGAGGGGATATCAGTGATCTTGCTCTGTTTATATAGAGTTCTAATAATATTGTTTCATTGTTTCTGAAGTATGTGTGCTCACCTTATCGTCCAACCTAAAGGGAAATATACTTAAGGAAATACAGTGACTGTTCAGCACTCTGACCTGAGGGATAGCAGGCATGGCCTATGAGCAGTAATGACTGTGAGGACTGTCCATTTGCCTCCACAGATACTGCTTGACCCACTGAGTTCCTCCAGTGTCTTGTATTTTGTTGCATTTGTGTTCTCTCTTGTGTCTCCATTCCTCCACTCCACATCAATATTTACTCTGTTTGAAAAGGTTTCCTCTTCTCTTCAGTATGAGTCCTTCTCCCACTGCTCTTCCCCCAGTGACTTCTACTACTACCTCCCCTTTATCTTTTAGTCCAGATGAAGGACCTGACCACAAAATATCAACTCTCTATTTCCCTCACATATGCTGCCTGACCTGCTGAGTTCCTCCAGCATCTTGATTTTTTTCTTTGATCAACGTCACTCTTTTGAGTTGAGGAGATAGAATCATACAAAATGTTTACAAGGCTTACCAGGGTAGATGTGAGAATGTTTCCCTTGGCTATGATTTCTGAAACCAGATGCCTCTCTCCCCATTATAGAGCCAGCAAATCAGGACTGAGATGAGAAGACATCTCTTCACCCAGAGTACGAACAATCATAAGATCATAAGATCCTAAGATAAAGGAGCAGAATTAGGCCATTCATCCTATTGAGTCTTTTTCACCATTCCACCATGGCTGATTTATTATTCCTCTTCACTGTATTTCCCTGCCTTCTCCCCATAACCATTGGCACCTCTACTAATCAAAAACCTACCAATCTCCACTTTAAATATACCCAATGTCTTGGCCTCCACAGCCGTCTGAATCCCAGAAAAAGCTCAAAAACCAAAAGGGATAAAGTGGCTCAGTCACTATATTTGAGGCAGAAGGCAATAAATATTTGTGATTTCCTTGAGTCAAGGGAAATGAGGTTAATTGGACTGAGGTAAAAGATCAACAACAACCTTAAAGAATGGTACACAGATGCTGGAATTTGAAACATAAAGAGAACTACTAGAAGAATTTGACCGGTCAAGCAGCATCTGTGGAAAGAGAAAACGCTGGCACAAGACTAAATGGCTTCTCTTTCCCCAGTGGCTGCTTGACCATCTGAGTTCCTCCTTCACTACTGTTCTTGTTACTGAATGGTGCAGATACACAACAGGCCAAATTACCTCCTCTTGCTTCCATTTTTCTTCAATATCTCAGAGGCTGAGTATAGGGAAGTCCTGGTTTTGTGTGGAATTATGGACTAGCTTTGGATTTATCTGAAAACACTGACCCCATAATCATCAAGGATAAAGTGAGAGCTGAGAATGGATCAGCAAGAAAGTAGCACTGCTCTCTCTGGACAACCAAGCATCCTTGTATCACATACACCACCTTGCATTCTGACTGGGTCATCCAGCACCTTTGCTTTATTCACCAAAAGCGGATCTTCTTGGTCGTCGATATTTTAATTCCCATTCCCATTCCTCCTCTAACGTATTCATGGTCTCTACCTGTGCCAAGATGAGGCCACCCTCAGGGTGGAGGAGCAATACCTTATATCCTGTCTAGATAGCCTTCAACCTGATGGCATGAGTATTGATTTTTCCTTCCAGTAAAGATTCTTCCCCCACTCTGGCCTTTTACCTCTTCTCACTTGCCTATCACTTCCTCAAGGGTCCCCTCCTCCTTCCTTTTCTCCTGTGGTTTATTCTCCTCTCCGATTAGATTCCTTCTTCTCTAGCCCTTGTCCTATCCCACCCACCTAGCTTCACCTATCACCTTTCAGCCAGCCTTCTTCCCCTCCCCCACCCTTATATTCAGGCCTCTTCCCTCTTCCTTTTCAGTCCTGAAGGAGTGTCTTGGCCTGAAACATCAACTGTTTATTCAGTTCCATAGATGCTGCCTGACCTGCTGAGTTTCTCCAGCATTTTGATTGTATTGCTTTACACAGACTGTGTTTTCATTGCTTTTCCAAGTAAGCTAAATTTGACTCATCTAGTGGGTAATCTTATTTAGCCAGTTAATCAGGCTATCTACCCAACTGCTGCATCAAGTATCAGTAACCAGATGAAGCGCTGAAGAAACAGGACCTCTGGCTGATTGATTTACATCCATGCATCACCGAGGGACCGTGTTGCTAGAAAAACACTGTATTGTGATGTTCCCTAACACGAACCTTTATTTTCCTCATTGGTTGCTGTGCTCTAAGTGGAGATGTACTCCCACAGGAAGTTGTTCTCTCAATGGTAATGTTCCTGTGGATGTGCAGTCTGATGGCAATGGCATTCTGATCGTACTGTAGGTATAAGAGAAAGTTTGTTGTTTAAACTAACTTATAATAGATGCAATCTTATTTGATAAAGTATCTTTGCACAAATATTAATAGAAGAGATTGCCTTGTCAGTTTCCAAATCAGATCTCTTAAGTGGCCTCCCGATGTGAACCAGCACCCTGCAATCATTGCCCTTGGTAAGCTCATTCCATTTTCTGTGTACACTTTGTGCTTGTTTTGTTTTGATTCAGTAAGATCAAATTTTGATATCTCATTTTTTTTGTAGTGATTTGTGAATTTCCATGATCTGAACTGAGGTATCGTAGGGGCACACAATACTCTCTTCATCTCCTCCTCCATCGTATTTTACCAGAATCAGAATCAGGTTTATTATAACTCACACTTATCAGGAAATGCTTTGCTTTTTTGCAGTAGAATTGTGCAAGACATAAAAATACTATAAATTTCTAAATGAATGAATGAATGAATAAACAAACACGTCAATAAATAAATAAATAAATAAATAGATAGATAGATAGATAGATAGTGCTAACAAGGAAGATCAAGGTAGTGTTCATGGGTTCATGGGCCGTTCAGATATTTGATGCAGAGGGGACAGAGCTGCTCCTAAAATTTATGTTAATGTTGGTTATCATAGAGTTATCTAGAGACAGATGGCATGGCAACAGGCCCTTCAGCCTATCAAATCTGCACTGACCATCAACCACCCACTTACATTCATCCTATCATCTTCCCATATTCCCATCTACCACTCATCTAATCGCTCGGGGCAATTAATCAGCCAAAGTGCACACTTGTGGGATGTGGAAGGATACCAGAGCATTAGGAGAGACTCATAAAATCATAGGATGAGCATGCAGACTCCACGCAGGGAGCCCTGGATCACTGGATCTCTAGTAGCTGCACTACTGTGCCACCCAAATGCTATTCTAGGCCAATTCCTAATAGGGAGGGGACAGGGGAAGTGTGAGAGACTGGGGAGCTGGGAGAAGTGAAGAGTGGGCAGGAGTTAGAGGAGGGAATAAGTGTTAGGGAGCGGTTAGAGCACAAACAGTGGAAAAGGTAAGGGCAGGAAAGGGTAAGACCACAAGAACAAAAGAACATCAGAGAAGAGTTAGGCCATTTGGCCCATCGAGCCAGCTCCACTATTCAATCATGGCTGATTGCTTGCTTCAAGCTCATTATTTCACACCCTCTCTGTAACCTTTCTGCAAGACAAGCTTTTCACTGTATCTTTGTACACGGGACAATAGTAAACCAATTCCAGTACGAATACCAATGGAGTTCCTGCTCCAGATCAGGCAAGATTTACAAATACAGTGAGGAGTGGGTACAATGTAAAGGGGTCTGGTGTCTGGCTATGTGAGTGACATGATTCATATGATCGCAGAATAAAATGTAGGACATAAAGGTAGTCCTCAGTAACGGATTCAAATTTTACAAGAGCTTAAGTCAATTTTGATCATAGGCTGGACAATACACAAAAATCCTTAATACAGTTAACCATTTCTCTGCCAGACTGTAATGAATGGCATCAAAAATATGCATGACAGATAAGAGAATACAATTACTGAACATGGAAAGATGGAGAGAGAGAGAGAGATGTATGTACGTTGAACTTTGTAATTTAATAGTATTATGGGAGCTCGCTCGTATGTGCGGGTCTATACGAGTCATGCAGTTCATATGAAAGGATGTGAAGGGTAGGGATGACTCTTCAACTGATGATCAAAGCGATTTTGTAGGATAGGGTGGAATGTTTGTCTCAGGCTCAGCACAACACCAAAGCCAGGCTTTCCGAATCGGAAGGGTCCGGTACAGGTCAAATTGAGGCAACGGGCTCCTTCCCCGGAGCATATCGAAGTGATAAAACTCGATGTTTGTATGAAAATTTAGCTGCCGGACCAGATTGAACAGGTCAGCATGTCGGGGCCCAAGGCGAAGGTTGGTCCGGTTCAGCTTGCTGCTCCATTAAGTTTACTCAGTTCTGCGCTGAACAAAGGGTCTGGGGACGGACACCCTTTGCAGCCTTCAGTTCAGAATGCTGGTTGCTTGCATTTATTGTTCGCATGATTCATTTTTTTTTGCACATTGGGTTTTTGACTGTCTATTGTGGGTTCTTATTGGTTTCTTTGCTTTGTTGCTGCCTGTTAGGAGACGAAATTCAAGGTTGTATAATGTATAAATACATTAATAATAAATGTACTTTGAACTTTGAACATAGTTAGTAATCTGTGGCCGGCCCATGCAAGTCTGAGAGAAGAAGAAATTCCATCACTCGGAGGGCTGAGTATCTTTGGAATTTGCTACCCCTGAGGGCTAAAGGAGCTCAGTTCCCAAATGTATTCAAAACTGCAGTTGATAGAACATAGAACAGTACAGCAGAGGATTAATCCCTTCAGTCCACAATGTTGTGCCAAACTAATTAAACTGGTTCTTTCTGCCTGCACAATGTCCATATCCCTCCATTCCCTGTCATTCATGTACCTAGCTTAAGAGCTTCTTAAATGCCTCTATTGAATCTGGCTCTACTCCCAGCCCTGACAGCACATACCCGGCACACACCACTTTTCTGTAAAAAAAAAATGCTCCTCACATTCCCATTAATTTTTTTAGTCAGAGGGTGGTGAATCTATGAAATTTGTTGCCACGGGCAGCAGTGGAGGCCAAGTCATTGGGTGTCTTTAAGGCAGAGATCGATAGGTATCTGAGTAGCCAGGACATCAAAGGTTATGGTGAGAAGGCGGGGCAGTGGGACTAAATAGGATAAAATGGATCAGCTCATGATAAAATGGCGGAGCAGACTCGATAGGCCGAATGGCCTACTTCTGCTCCTTTGTCTTATGGTCTTACGGTCTTAATCTTATCCTCTTCTCATCGTAAATGCATGCACTCCCATGAACTTTCGACCATGGGAGAAAGATATTGGATATCCATTCTGCCTGTGCCCCTCATAATCTTTTGCAGGTGCAGGTCAAGGGGTGTTCAGTGCTTTGGGATGCCTGCTGTGGGTGAGTTGAATCTCAGGAGCATACAGAAGGGCAAGGATCACAGTTGCTCATTAGTCGTCAGTTTGGTGTTGGGTTTGAGACCAATATTATCGTTGCAATCTGCACCCGTAACTTCCCTTAGATGAAATGCACTTTCGAACTTCTAAATGCACTCGCGATTTTACAATCTCCTGAAGGATTCGGCAAACATAACTCCCCAGAATGTAGGTACGGCACCCGAAAGAGGCTGGGTGTCTGCCATAGCAAGAAAAGATGGCTGAGGGATTGGTGTGATCTCTGTTTCACTAAGATATAGCTCACCTCCGACACTCCAGATATGGCGCTCCAGCTGCAGGGGTTCTCAACTACTGGATGGATTGGACAGCAGCATCAGTAAAGGGCAGAGGTGAAGGCATCTGCTCCATGATAAAATTCCCGTGGTGCTCAGACATAGCGGTCTTGTCTCACTCTCGTTCTCCTGGCCTGGAACATCTAATGATTTGCTGCTGACCGTTCTCCTTGCCTTTGAGAGTTCTCTGTCATGATCCTGACTGCAGTTTACATACCGTCAAAGGCCGATGACAAGCACTTGGTGTACTGAGAGCCATGATTAACAAACAAGAAACTCCCTACCCTAATGCCATTCACCCCTGCCGGGGTCTTCAACCAGGCTACCTTGAAGGAATCTCTGCCCAATTACCATCAGCACATCACCTACAGCAAATTCGACCACTGTATGGTAGGCTACCATTCCATCCTGTGATCACGTTTCAGGAAATCTGATCATCTGGCTATATTCCTCCTACCTACGTGTAGGCAGAGACTAAAGGGCAAGGCACCAGGGGCAAGGACAATAATGGGAGGGAGAGGAACAGCTACAGGATTACCTCAAATCTGTGGACTGGGTCCAAATGAATATGCCTCTGTTATCACAGACCCATCAATGAGCGTGTCCCATAAGGTCATTCAGAGCCTTCCCCAGCCCCAACCCCTGGATGAACCAGGAGACTTGCATTCTGCTGAGGGCTAGGTCGGGGCATTCAGGACTGGCAATCCAGGAAAGTACAGGAGTTCCAGGTACTACCTTCAGAAAACCATCTCACACGTGAAGTGGCAATTCCAGAACAAACTTGAATCACAGAAGAATGTTCGATACACATGACGGAACTTGAAATCCATCACCTCCTACAAAGCAAAACCAAACAACATAAACAACAAGACTTCACTGCCAGATGAGCTCAGTGCCTTTTATGCTTGCTTTGACTGACAGCATAGGGAGGCACCTTCACAAACCCCAACAGCACCCCCATGACCTGGCGATTTCAGTCCCTTAGTATCCTTCAGGAGGGTGAATTTGTAGAAGGCATTGAGCCCAGATGGGGTACCTGGCCAGATACTGAAGACCTGTGCTATTCATCTGGCTGGAGTGTATACTGACATCTTCAACCACTCATTTCATCAATCTGAGGTACCCACCCGCTTCAATCATACAGTGCTCAAGAAGAATCTGATTATCTACCTCCATGACCATCGTTAAATGGCACTTACATCCACTGTGATGAAGTGCTTTGAGTGGCTGGTTATAAAGCAAATCAATTCCTGCCTAAGGAGTGGCTTAGTTCTGCTCCAATTTGCCAGCCATCACAACAGGTCAGCAGCAAATGCCATTTCACTGGCTCTTCACTCAACCTTGGAACTTTTGGACAATGAAGGTGTATTCATCAAGATGCTCTTCATTGAGTACAGCTCGGTATTGAATGCTATCATCTCCTTGAAACTCATCACTAAACCCCAAAGCCCAGGTCACGATTCCTCCCTCTGCAACTGGATCCTCAGTTTCACCACTTGCACTCGCAGACCCAGTTGGATGAAGACAACATCTTCTCCTCAATCTCCATCAGCACAGGTGCACCACAAGGCTGTGTGCTTCGCCCCCTGCGCTACTCGTGTTATACCTATGACTGTCAGGCTAAGTACCACGCGAATACCACATTTAAGTTTGAGGACACCATCACTGTCATTGGTTGAATCAGTGATGAAGGAGACTGAAAACCTGGTTGAATGGTGCCACAACATCTCTCAGTCAACATCAGCAAAGCCAAAGAGCAGATTATTGACTACAGGAGGAAGTGCTAGTATGTGGCAATACAGCAAGGGATGTGCTACCAAGGTCAATGCTGGAACTTCAATTTTGCATGAACTTTTCAAATCACTTGGATGAATTGACCAAAGGTGTCATCACACCTTTGCAAATAAAGATAAGTGCAGGGGCAGGTAATGTTGAGGAAGCAGGGAGCTTGTAGAAGGACTTGGACAGAATAGGAGAAGGGGCAAAGAACTGGCATATGGAATACCATGTAGGGAAGTGTATGCTCATGCACTTTGGTAGAAGTAATGAAGGCACAGACTATTTTCTAAACAGGGAATGAATTCAGAAATTGAAAGTGCAAAGGGACTTGGGGTTCCTAGTTCAGGATTCCCTAAAGTTTAGCTTGCAAGTTGAGTTGGTAGTAAGGAAGGCAAATGCAATTTTAGCATTCATTTCAAGAGGACCTGAACATAAAAGCAAGGATATAATATTGAGGCTTTATAAGGCGTTGCAGACAGCATGTGGAGTGTGACGAGCAGCTTTGGGCCCCATATCTAATAAGCAAGGAAGTGCGGGCACCGGAGAGGTCCCAGAGGAGGTTTACAAGAATGATCCAAGGAATGAATGGGTTAACATATGAGAAGTGTTTGATGGCTCTGTGCTTGTAGACACTGGAGTTTAGAACAATGAGGAGGCTCCTATCGAAACATATCAAGTATTGAAAGGCCTGGATAGAGTGGATGTGGTGAGGATGTTTCCAATAGTAGGAGAGTCTAGGACCAGAGAGCACAGCCTCAGTATTAAAGAATAGATATGGGGGGGAACTTCTTTAGCCAGAAGGTGGTTAATCTGTGGAATTAATTGCCACAGGTGGCTGTGGAGGCCAAGTCATTTGAGTATATTCAAAGTTGCAGTCAATAGGTACTTAATTAGAAAAGTCATCAAAGGTCACAGGGAGAAGACAGAAGAATGGATTGAGAGGGTAAATAAAACAGCCACAATTGAATGGGGGGGGCAGACTCAATGGGCCGAATAGCCTAATTCTGCTCCTATATCTCATGGTTTTATGATCATAAAGTTTGCTGATGATAGAATGGATGAACAGGTAAAATGTGTGAAGAAGTCAAAAGGAATCGACAAAGGGATATCAATAGACAAGTGAGTGGGCAAAGTTCTAGCAAATGGAGTATACTGCGGAGACTTGTGCTCACCGAGGTATGAAAAATGAAAACAAAACATATGATCTAATGTTGAGAGACTGCAGAGTTAATTAATGTAGAGAGATCTATGTGCTCTGCTGCATAATTTGCAAAAGGCTGGTGTGTAGATACAGCAAGTGATTACGAAGGTAACAGAGCATTATTATCATTGCTAGGTAGATTGTATAAGGAGGTTAAGTTTCATTTAGATGGGACATTGGTGAGACCACATCTGGAGTACTGTGCACAGTATTGGTCTTTTTTACTTAAGGAAGGATACAAATGCATTGAAAACTATTCAGAGAAAGGTTATCAGGCTGTCAACTGGTCATCATATGTCAAAATATTGAATTGGTGTGGCCTGTAGATGCTTGGAAGAGTGGGACAGGATGCACAGATCATGAGGATGCTTCCTCCAGTGGCAGAACATAGGATAAGAATCCATTGTTTATACAGCAGTGAGCGAAGATCAGTACATAGCAGGAACAGGCTTGTTTGGCCAACTATGATGCCTTGTTAAACTACTCCCATCTGCATACACATGATCCATATCCCTCCCGTCAAACACAGCTATCATGCCTGCTCCATCAGTGCACCTGGCAACATGTTCCAGATCTCTACCTCTCCTGCACTCTCCCTGGAGTAGTCACTCTCCTCCCTATAGTGTGCAGACCAGATATGAAGCTGAACACACCTGCAACATGACTTGCTCACCCTTCCAGTATATTGCGCTGGCCAATGAGTAAAGCCCTCCCAACCACTGAGCACACCTACATGAATCGCTGTTGTAGGAGAGCAGCATCCATCATCAGATAACCCCACCACCCAGGTCATGCTCTCTTCTCACTGCTGCCATCAGGTAGAAGGTACTGGAGCCTCAGGACTTGCACCACCAGTTTAAGATCCATTACTACCCCTCAACCATTAGGCACAACTTCACTTGCCCCATCACTGAAATGTTCCCACAACCAATGATCTCACTTTCAAGGACTCTTTATCTCATGTTCTCGATATTTATTGCTATGTATATATATTTGCATTTGCGCCGTCTGTTGTCTTCCACAATCTTTCATTGATCTGTCATTGCTCCTGCTATAGTTACTAATCTATAGAACTGCTGAGTATGTCCAGAACAAAATGAATCTCAGGTTGTATATGGTGATAACAATATTGAATTTGAACCCTGAATCCATAGCAAGTCAGAGTCATACAACACCAAACAGGCCCTTCGGTCTAACTTGCCTATGCCTTCCAAGATGCTCACCTAAAGTTAGTCCCATTTCCTTACATTTGGCTCAAATCCTCTGAACCTTCCCAAGCACCTACCAGTCTGAATGTTGTTTAAATATTGTTATTGTTCCTGCCTCAACCAATTCATCTAGCAGTTCATTCAATACACCTATAACCACCCCCTGTGTAAAGAAGTTGTCTCTCAAATTCCTATTCAAGGGATGTAGGCAGAATTACAGATGGTGATGAGGAAACAGAGAGGGGAGAGGTAGATCAGCCAGTCGAGTGGTGTCGCAGCAACGACCTTGCACACAACGGCAGTAAAATCAAGGAATTGATTGTGGACTTCAGGAAGGGCAAGTCGAGGAAACACACCAGTCCTCACCAGGAGATCAGAAGTGGAAAGGGTGAGCAGTTTCCCGTTCCTGGATGTCAGCATCCCTGAGAATCCATCCTGGGTCCAACATATTGATGCAATTACAAAGGCACAACAGAGGCTACATTTCATCAGAAGTTTGAGGAAAGTTAGTTTGTCACCAAAGGCACTCCAAAATTTCTAAAGATGCACTGTGGAGAGCATTCTAACTAGTCGCATCACTGTCGGGTACGAAGGGGTCACCAAGCGGGATCGGAAAAAGCTGCAGAAAGTTTAAAACTCAGCCAGCTCCATCACGAACACTAGACTCCCCAGCATCTAGAACACCTTCAAAAGGCGATGCCTCAAAAATGCAGCGTCCATTATTAAGGGCCCCCATCACCCTGGACACGCCTTCTTATTGCTACCATCAAAGAGGAGGTACAGGAGCATGAAGCCACATACTCAGTGGTTTCGGGAACAATTTCTTCACCCCCATTATATTTCCGAATGGACAATGAACCCATGATCACTGCTTCAGTCTTTTATGCACTACTTAAATATTTTTATATATACTTGTAATTTACTTTTTTTGTAATTTGCCGCAAAACAACACATTTCGGGACATTTGCCAGTGATATTAAGCCCGATTCTCAATCTTGCCCTCTCACTTTAAACACATGAGCTCTAATTCTTGATACTGCCATACCTTGCGCATTCACTTTATTTATGCCCTCGTGATTTGATACCCTTTATATGATCATTCCTCATTTTCCTACGCTCCAAGAAGTCCTCGCCTCCCTTACTTGAGTTTAGATATTCATTTTATATAGCGCAGCAGGCTGTTTTCTCTTTTCTCCCGATACGAAAGTAGCTCACTCGGCCCATCATCGTGAATCTACGATTGCGTCCTTGCTGGGTCTTTGCAAGGTGCCCAGGCTGTGGGCGGTCAGTGTGTGTTCGAGCTCCAGTCCGGGTTTTCTGGCCGCGCTGAACGAGGAGGCTCTCAGCTGGCGCAGCCGCCATTGGTTGCTCGCCGTGTATTGGCTTCAGCTGGCGCGGCCGTCATTGGCTGTTCGCCGTGTATCGGCTTGAGCTGGACGCGAGAGCGATTGGCTGCTTGCTCTGTATCGGTTTTCAGCTGATTGTGAGCTGCGCTCTGCGGCCGGGCCGGCGGCGCTGGCTGGCCCTGCTTCCATACTCTCCGTACAGAGGCTTTCTCAGCACCAGCCCGCACTGCCCAAGCCCTCCCCCTCCCTCGCCAACCATATACCGGCTCCTGGGAACAAAGCTCGGGCGGCAGGGCCCCGGCCGCTACAGCAGAGCAGCGGCGGCTCCGCAGCTCACGGTTCTCCTGGTTTAAAGCCCGTGTCCTCCCCCCCCCCCAACAATCCCTCACCCCCTCCTCCCAAAGCAAAGGAAAAGGAGGGGGAAAGAGAGAGAGAAGGAGCGAGCGGCGGTCGATGTGTCTTGTGTGCGTGCTGAAAGACAGATCGCAGCCACAGCTGCCTCCACGCGTCAGGAGCCGAGACCGTTCCGAGGTAAGCTCTCCGCGCTCCCTGGCTTTGACGGACGTGGTCGGCTCCGCGGCACTTTTCCCCGGGCGCTCGGAACCGCGCTTTGATTGAAAGCTGTTACTGTTATACTGGGTGGGAAGAAGAGAGGGAGACAGAACAGTGGGATGAAGGAAACAAGGAAAACTGTTGGCTGCTTCTCTTCGGGAGGACGAGACTCAGGACGCTGATGTTTGGGGAGGGGAGTGCGACGATAAATGCAAATAAGGGGAGGTTACCGCCACGGGGAGGAGGGTCGTGGAGGGTTGGACAAGGGAAAATACTCAAAGGCCAACCAGGATTACGGTACAGTAGGTTGTAGTGATTTGAAAAGGCGAAAGATTCAGTTGTAACTTCAGAACGCGATTAGGATAAATATTCCAGTGAGTAACATCTTCGGACTTGCTTGGGATAAACAGGGGCCCAAGTCAGTAGCCGCTCAAAGAATCAGAGCAGGTGGGATGGGCGGATTGGCCCCGTTCTATAATGTTGTGAGCTGTCTAAAAGCTCGCTGCGACCCTCTTTCTTTAAGCCACACTTAAGATATGATGCTCGGCACGAGAGTACGTGTGTGTGTCTGTGGGGGGATGATCTTGCTTTGGCGAGCGTTTTCGGAAGGACATGGTTGACTGGGGGTCAGAAAGGAGTATTCGAACCCCTGACTGCCTCTGCCCCGCCCTTTCCCCAAGTGGGTGGTTACACCTCTGTAGGATGAAAAGGGGATGGCCCAGGGTCATGAGCATGCTGTAATATATGACTGCGAAGAGGTGGGTGGTTGAGTTTACATTGACATTGGTCCATGTTGTCATCCTGAGAGGTTTTACTTGGGTAAGAATTTCTTGGAGTGTAAGCTGAAGGGGATGCAGGCAGTGTGTTGAAGTAGTTGGATGTGTTTGTCGACTCAGGTTTTTAATGTGAGGTTCTCAACTCCTATGTTGCCCACAGGGTCTTACAGATACTGCAAACTAGCTGTGTGGCAGTCTCCTTTGTGCACGCTGTGCTGGGATCTGAGAACCTCTAATTAGAGATTTGGGCTTTTTCTTCGGCTTTGATTAGTTGCGACCGCCACTTCTCTCTGCACTAAATTCGCATTCTCCCGCAGACAAAATAATGGCTTGGCTCCCAAGTGCTTAAAACGCTTATTTTAAGAAAGGTATAAGAAAAGCTGCTTTGCACACCATAGCCTTAAGCGTTTACCTGCATTATTGGAATTAAGTGTTTTGTTCGCAGTCTGCTATAAATAGAAATGGATTTTTGCCATATCCGTCACTTTTGAATCAGAAAAATTATTAATGTGCAGCGCTGGCTGTGAAGTTACTTTGAGTTTCCTAAAAAAAACCCTGTTGGCCAAGTCAGGAAGAAAAGAAACCAGGACCAGTCCGGTGATGCGAGCAGATATTTTAATAATGCGTGCATGCAGTGCACTTGTCTTGGAGTTCAGAGTTACTGCACATCCACTGCGAGCAAAGATGTCTGGCTTCTTTAGAGGAAGGAATGCTTTTTGATTTATTGCCGAGGTTTGTTATTGGTACCGGCTTTCTTAAGCACAGCTGCTAGGTTGATTAATTAGCTGCTTGGGCTGCACAATGTCACAGGGTAGCCCCCTCAATTATAGCAGGTTCTCTCGCCAAGTTCTCCCTGCCCTCTGTGAACACTGCCACTCCTGCGTGATGTGATAAAAACATGGAAACTTGAGTCAAAGCTAAAATATTTGGTTGGTGGGGGGTAGCAAGATGGTTGGGGCAGGAGAAAGGAAGAATCGCCAGGAATGGTTCGTGAGACTGACATTCAAGGCTTGGGTACCTGCTAAAAGCTGCCTTCAATGGAAAACGGGTGGAACATGCGTAGCCTTTCTAATGCCATGTCGTTGCGTTAAGTTCGAGTTGCCTTTACGCCTGAACCCTGATGGCTATTGCCAGCCGGGTACGCGGTAAATACAGGGCTAAACACACCTTCCAAGCGAAATGCTTCTGGCCAGATGCAATTGAGTAAAAAGTACTGAACTCCCCACCACTCAACTCTGCAATGAAACCCAGCAATTGTTTTACATTAATTAGTAGTTCGCTTCCCACTATCATCAAACTAGCTTTGACTGGTTACGCACTGAGCAAGTTTGATAATTCAATTTCTTTGAGCCATAGGATGCTTCTTTGCCACAATAAGATGTTGGAGTCCGTGAGTTTTTGTTTGAAACTGTGTACGGTGGCGTCTGGGGTAGAGAAAGGAGTTTTATTGGGAATTGTTTTTAACTGTAGACTAGCACATTTATAGTAGTACTCATTGAATAAATCTTCCCAGGTGAATTTAATCAGTTTGGATTAACATGCCATCCCAAACATGCCTTTGTATATACTGTATATTTTTACTTGTTTCTCTTTTGGGTTTCTTTTATTTCTCTATCTGCTCGGGATTTCTTGTAGGTATGAAATGAATGCTGGTGCTGTCTCTGAAAGCAATGAGTTGCTGATGCTGGGCATTTGAAATGGACTCGGGAAATTATGGATATGCTTAGGCGGTCAGCCAGCAGCTGTAGGGGAGGAACATTAACCCCATTTTTTGCCACACATTTTGAGTATCTCCAACGTTTTCTGTTTGCACCAGGTGCGCCCCCAGTTCTCTTCAAGAACTGTTAAAACAAAAATCAGTGTGGTAAACACAGATTCTGCAGATCCTGGAAATCCAGAGCAACACGCACACAAATGCTGGAGGACCTCAGCAGGTCAGGCAGCATCTATGAAAGGAAATGAAGAGTCAACATTCTTGGGCCAAGACCTTTCCTCAGGACTGAACTGTTTATTCCTTTCATAGATTTTGTATGGTATTTCAGGTGCACCAAAGTAAACTTGACTTTATTTGCAACTAGAGCTTTATTCTCCCCTGTCCCTTGTCAATAATTGACTATTATTAAGTATTTGTGATGTCCTGTGGTTGGAAAAAACGTACAAGAAATGTCGTGCCTTGTTAAAGTATTCAGCCCTCAACCCTTTGTTCACATAACTGAGTATTACAACCAGGGATTCTGAAAATGAGACATTAAGATAGGAAAATAGTTGTTGAGGCTGAGTACTTTTTCAAGGCATTGTACCAGTGTGTGCTAATCTTGGTATCCCCAATATTCATTTTCACTATTGCTGCCAGCACCTTCAGATGGGAGGAGAAATTGAAATGCTTCTCTCCCACCCTCTCACCATTACGCCGTTGTGAAGGTCACCTACACTTCCTGCAATCTATTTTCTATCAATTACGTATTACAATTTTTTTCACTGACCTGTGTTGCAGGCTCCCACAGATTCAGTCTTTACATCACATCTTAAATTAGAATCTGTTAAAATAACTCCCATTCAGTCAAGCTCCGGGATCCTGTACCACATTCGGCAGTGAGGAATAACTTTGGAAAGAACGTGGAGGTTTGTTCTGGCTGCTTGTGGTGAAAGCCTACTTCACCCTGTGGTCAGTTCATGGGATGTGCTTGTGAGTTAAAAGAAAAATTAGCCATAAGACGCGATGAAGGGTCTCGGCCTGAAACGTTGACTGTTTACTCTTTTCCGTAGATGCTGCCTGACCTGCTGAGTGCTTCAAATGCTTTGGATTTCCAGCATCTGCAGACTTTCTAATCTTAATTATTTGGTATTTTGTGAGGCTATTGAAAATAGCCTGTCAGTGCAGAGGTTTTTGAAATACACTTGTTGGCTACTTTATTAGGTACGGGAGTGAAACCCAGTGTGGTCTTCTGTTGGAGCCCTTCCACTTCAACGTCTGATGTGTTGTGTATTCAGAGATGTTCTTCTGTACACCACTGTGGTAATCTGTGGTTACCTGAGTTAGTGTTGCCTTCCTGTCAGTTTGAACCAGTCTGGCTGTTCTCAACTGACCTTTATCATTAATAAGATATATTATCCACAGATGTTGCTCACTGGATTTTTTTTTTTGCATGATTCTCTGTAAACTAGAGATTTGTGCACGAAAATCCCAGGGGATTCGCAGTTTCTGAGATACTCAAATCACCCCATCTGGCACCAACAATCATTCCATGGTCAAAGATCACTTTGATCACATTTCTTCCCCATTCTGAGGCCCACCACCTCGAGGAAGTCTTGATCATAAGTGGGCTGGAACTCCTGAAGACAGGTGGCAGATCAACTGATGATCCCACTGGTGATAGCACAGGACAGTTAACATCTTAGTCTATGTGTATTTTGTAACTCTGGTCTGAAAAACAACTGTACCTCTTGAGCATGCCTCGTGTTTTTATGCATTGAGTTCCTGCCACCTGATTAACTGCTTAGATATGTGCGTTTAACGAGCAGGTGTATTCGTGTACCTAATAAAGTGGCCAATCAATGCAAGTTGTGAGGGTTTCGGAATAGTTGGTGTAGCTGGCTCATTGTTTTTCAATAGACAGTGATTTCACCTGATTAGGACAAGAAGGATCCAGGTTCGAAACATTGTCTAGCATGGGTTGGTCAACTGCCAATGGCATCATCATTGATTCCTACATGTTGACACCAGTTCTATTGACTAGGCAGAGTGGTGGGGTTTGTTTGTAGTGGTGATCATTGCCAAGCCTCTCATTTGTGGGTGAATAAAACTGGAGGGGGACTATTTATCAATGCACCATGAAGAGCATTCTGGCTGGGTGGATATTGGCTTGGTATGGCAACTCTTCTGCCTGTGACTGGAACAAACTGTAGAGATTTGTGGATGCAGTTCAGCACATCACAGGAACCAGTCTCCTCTATGGGCTCGGTCTTTACTTCTCACTGCCTAAGTAAAGCAGTCAACATAATCAAGGACCAGAGCCTAAAAGCTGCCAGCCAGTCTTAAAGGTGGTTTCTGCTCTAACTCTGGAATGGTCCTCTTGTACGACGATTTGGTCTCTTGGCCTCATTCTACCTCATTATGAACTTGCACTTTATCGTGTACCTGCCCTGCACTTTTTCGGTAGCTTTCATACTTGGCATTGTTATCATTTTATCTTGTTCTCAGTGCACTGTGTAATGAATTATCTGTATGAACGGTATGTAAGGCAAGCTTCTTAACTGTGCGATCTTGGTACATGTGACAATATTAATCCAAAATAATGACATCATGAAGCAGAAGATATTTGTGTCTGTAGTGAGTGTTGGATGGCTGTTGACTTTCTTCCAAACTTGGCAGTGCATATGTAATTTGACTAAGCTTTTTTCTTCCTCCCCAAAGTTTGTGGATGGTATGAAGCAGGGAGACAGTATAAGGAGGATGTGGGAGATCTGTAAGCGAGTAAAGTGAATGTTTGATAATATGGTAGGTGGCATATAATGGGGAAAATGTAAAATTGTCCCCTTGGGTAGGATAAATAGAAGTGTTTTTTTTTAAATGGTAGGAGATTGCAAGGCGTTGCTCAGAGGGATTTTGTACATGAATCAGTAAGTTTTATTTAGAGATCCGATATAAAACAGGCCCCTCCAGATCAGTGAGCCATAGTTCAGCAACCCTAACACTAGCCTAGTCACAAGACAATTTACAATCTCCAACTACCCTACTGATTACTTCTACTTTAGACTGTGGGAATAAGCTCACACAGTTCCGTGGGAGTACGTACAAGCTCCTTACAGACAGCGACAGAATCGAACTCCAAACTCCAGAATGCCCCATGCTCCAATGGAGTTGTGCCAACCACTGCCATGGTGCCCTTATTATGCAGGTACAACAAGGGATTCGAAAAGGAGATGGTGTTGTCCTTCATTTGAGTACAGGGGTAAATGTCCGATCTTATTCTCAACACGGAGTTGTGGTGAGACAGCGCGAGGGAAGGGTACACTGTGGTGGAGAGTATGAGGCTAAAATTCTTAAGATGGCACCTCACTTCCCAGGAATGTGAAAATTTCAACTAGACCTGAAGAGAAGGAGGAGTGATCTTACTGAAATGTAAAAAAAATGGGTCTTAATAGAGTAAATGAAGTGATGATATTTCTCCTGAACGATCTGCTTCGACCAGTGGTCACAGGCTCATGGCAAGGCTTTGGCCACTCAGGACTGAAACTAGATTTTTTTTATATGGGGTGGGGGTGGGGGGGGAGATAAAAGTGCCTGTACTTTACTCTGACTCTCAGGTAGGTGAATCTTCGTGTTCTTTACCCAAGAGGCCTGTGGTAGCTCAGTCTCTGGGTAATTAGTGAGCAGAGCAATGGTTTTGCTTGCTTAGGAATTGCAGGGGTGGTGCAAGGGAAGCGAAGTAAAAGATTGACCGTAATATTGAACAGCAGAGCAGGTATGAAAGGTTAAGTTGCCTAGTCTATTCTATTAAATCCTTGAAGGGAGTGGAAAAGTTCTCTAGTGAAGTGTCTACAAAGCTGGATCCTTGCTGTACAGATGTTACTAATTCTGATGCCTGATTAAGACATTTTACAAGGTCCATGTGTATCCTGTTTACCCAGCAGCTTCAATACTCCAAGCTCCCTCTGATCCTGCAACTCCCCCAGGTAGCTCTTCTGTTCGTGAGGTAGCAAGGCTCTGGGACATGTGCACTGAGGTCGCTTCAGGCCCAGTTCGTGACCCCTGTTGGGAACAGTACAAGGCCATTAAAATTGATTTAGGTCCAGGCGGAGGAATTGAAATTGATTTATTATTGTCACGTACTGAAGTACAGTGAAAAGCTTTTCTTAAATGTTCATACAGATCAATTCATTATATCTGGGGTCATCTGTTGTGTCCAGTGCTCCCGATGTGGCCTGCTCTACATTGGTGAGACCTGCCGTGAACTAGGGGGCTGCTTTGTCGAGCACCTCCACTCCAGCCGCTGGAAACAGAATTTCCCGGTGTCCCAACATTGTAGCTCCAGTTCTCATTCCTGTTCCAACATGTCAGTCCATGTCAGATTTCTGTGCCAAGATGAGGCCACCCTCAGGGTGGAGGAGCAACAACTGATATTCCGTCTGAGTAGCCTCCAACCTGATGGTAGGAATATTGATTTCTCCTTTCCCCCTCTCCCCACTTCTATTCCCCATGCTGGCCTCCTGCCTATCACCTCTCCCTGGTGCTCCTCCTTCCTTTCTCCTATGGTCCACTCTACTGTCTATCAGTCTCCTCCTTCTCCAACCCTTTACCTGTCCCACTTTCGCATTCACCTGGCTTCACTTAGCACCTACCTATCCACTTCCTCTCCCACCCCCCCCCTTTCTTATTCTGGCAGATTCCCCCTTCCGTTCCAGTCTAGAAGAAAGGTCTCGGTCTGAAACTTTGGCTGTTTATTCCTCTCCGTAGATGCTGCCTGACCTGCTGAGTTTCTCCAACATTTTGTTTGTGTTGCTTTGGATTTGCAGTATCTGCAGAGTTTATCAGTTTGTTATATGGTGCATTGAGCTAGTTCAAAGTAAAACAATTACAGAATGCAGAATAAACTATAACAGCTACATAGTGCTCTGCAGATAGTCGGGTTCATAATTATGACCAAGGCAGATTGAGGTCAAGAGTCCGTTGTACTAGGGAGTCGTTCAATAGTCTTGTAGCAGCAGGAGAGAAGCTGCCCTTAACCCTGCTGCTATGGGCTTTCAGGCTTTTGTATCTTCTCCCTGATGGAAGCATAGAGAAGAGAGAACGCCTGGCAAGCCAGTTATCAAACAGATTACTATCTAATAAGTTTGGCTGTTTGGCCAATTTCAGAGCCGGGCCAGATTGGACAGGTCAGGGTGTCAGGGCTGGAGGCAAGGGACGTGCCGGTGTTTAGCTCGCTGTTCCGTGAGCTTTACCCGTCCCCGTGCTAAAGTGAGGCAGTGGCCTGCAGATAATGGGCTCCTGTGTCGACTGCAGTCACGACTGGCTTTTTTGTGGCTGTGGACGCATTTTCAGGAATTTCAGTTCTGACTGTTATTTGCTTACTTTTATTTCTTGTCTGATTTTTTTCCTGCACATTGGGTGTTTGGTGTTTTTAATGGGTTCTATTGGGTTTCTTGGTTTTGTCTGCCTCTAAGGTGATAAATCTCAAGGTTTTGTATAGTATACTTTGATAATGTACATTGAAATTGAACTTTAAATGTTCAAAGTAACTTTAATATCAAAGTTCACGTTTGTCAGCATGTACTATCCTGAGATTAATTTTCAAGTAACTTTAATATCAAAGTTCACGTTTGTCAGCATGTACTATCCTGAGATTAATTTTCAACTAACTTTAATATCAAAGTTCACGTTTGTCAGCAGGTACTATCCTGAGATTAATTTTCTTGCTGGCATTCACACTGGAACAAAGAAATACAAAAGGGTCAATGAAAAAAATTACATACAAAGTTGAACAAACAATGTAGAAAAGTAGACAAACTGTAATTACAAATGAATGCAAATAATAAATAAGTAATACTGAGAACATGAGTCTATAGGTTGTGGAGTCAGTTCAGTGTTGGGGTGAGTGAAATTATACATGCTGATTCAGGAACCTTTATGTTAAAAATGAATCTTTTTAGAAGGGTTGCTCATGCTGAAAGGTTTGATTCATAGATTTTTGTTGGACTTGTAGAACCAGACCCCTTTGGCTCACTAGAACTGTGGTGATATGAACCATCCACTTGCACTGATTCTGTTGCACACTCCCCACGTTCCCACCAGCTCCCAGTTTCTGCCACTTGCACACTCACCCAACGGGGCAGCTTACCATCAACCTATCGAGCGGCGTGTCTTTGCAATGTGGGAGGAAACCATGGGACCCAGAGGAGGACTGTGTGGTTACAGGGGGCACCTGCAAACCACACAGACAGTACGCGAGGTCAGGAACCCAGACACCCGGGGCTGTGCGGTAGTAGTGATGGTAACTGCACCATCGTGATATGGAGCAGAGGTTGGGTTGAGGTAGAGAGCAGCCTGTAATGTCACGTGCAAGCCTTCTAACTTGTGGATACACGCCTGTGCATAACATAAGCCTGAGAAGTACGTTTGGAATGAGGGAGTAGTTGTCCTGCTTGCAACTTTTCAAACTCATATCTGTAAGTGACTTTAATCTCTTCAGCCTTTTGTAAAGGAGGGAGGGGAGATGGACTATACTGGTGAGATGTCAGAGTGAGAGAGTAATAGTTTTACTGGGATCAAACATGTTCCCGATGTTGGGGGAGTCCAGAACCAGAGGCCACAGTTTAAGAATAAGGGGTAGACAATTTAGAACGGAGTTGAGGAAAAACTTTTTCACACAGGGTTATGGTTCTGTGGAATGCTCTGCCTCAGAAGGCAGTGGAGGCCAATTCTCTGGATTCTTTCAAAAAAAAAAGTTAGATGGAGCTATTAAAGATAGCGGAGTGAAGGGATATGGGGAGAAGGCAGGAACAGGGTACTGGTTCTGGGTGATCAGCCATGATCACAGTGAATGGTGGTGCTGGCTCGAAGGGCTGTGAATGGCCTACTCCTGCACCTATTGTCTATTAAACCTGCTTCTGTGTAGCTGTCAAGATGTTGTGGCATTGGGCGCAATTGTCAATAAACGTCTAATACATAGCAGGATCCTTACGAGTACCAGTGTACAGAGGGATCTTGGGGTCTAAGTCCATTGTCACTTACAGGAAACAATGCAAGTAGATAGGTTGATAAAATTAAGTACAATAGACAGGAGGTAATGTCACAGCTATATAAAGCTTTGTTTAGGCCACATTTAGTACTGTTCAGTTCTGGTCACGCCATTACATGAAAGGATTTGGAGAGACTGAAGAGGTTCACCGGAATGCTGCCTGGGTCCGAGAGTGTGTGCTAAGAGGAGAGAAATGGATAAACTTGGATAGTTTACCCAGAGGCTGAGAAAAGTTCACAAAGCTGAGAAGCACAGGCAAGGTAGACAATCAGCCCAGGGTAGAAATGTCAAATACCAGAGGGCAGAGCTGTAAGGTGAGAGGGATGCATGTTTAAAGGAGATGACGCAAGTTTCTTTAAGTGGGTGCCTGGAAAAGGCTGCCGTGGATGGTGGTGGAGGGTGACCCGATACTGGTGTTTGGGCAGGCTCATGAAGGTAAAGGGAATGGGGGGGAATTGGATCATGTGCAGGCAGGTGAAGTTAGTTCAATCTGTCCTCCCAGACACTGAGGTATGGAGGGCTGGCTGCTGTACTGTCCTGTGGAAAGTTTTGTTCCAGGATTTGTGCAAGGTGGATGGAATGTGGTCAGTGTACTGTTTTCGTATCCAATATATTTTTAAAAAAAGCAGCCCATTGTTGTTCAAAGCCATTGCAAGCCTGGTCCATTCCTGTACTCAGTCCTGAGGGACTGTTTAGATTTCACCTCGACCTGTGGGTTCGGAAGCCAGTGAATAAACTACAGATTCGTCCGCACATGAAGCAGGAGCTTGCTGGGTGGCAGCAGATGAGAAGTTCAAGGTACAGTTCATTCTGCTGTAAGATCCGTTTGGGTGCTTTGTGAAGGGTGTTGGTCAGGGTTACTCGTTGCCTTCTGAAAGACGCCGCGACATTTTCAGCTTCGGGTTGAATCGTCCGAGCGTCTAATCCAAAGTTCAAGACTCTGATGGAAGGATGACAACTGTGAGCCACCGAGAGTCACAAGGGCAAAGAGGTGGTTTGAAGCTGTTAAGAGTGGGAGAGACAACTGGCAGGCAGCCAAGCAAAGAAAAATTACTCGTGTGCCGATTGGCAGAAGTTGTCTTAATTATGTGGAGGTTCAAAAGGGCAGAAGTGGAGAGACTGCAGTCATTGTGAGTGATTCCGGGGCAATGAGGCCTTAATATTAAGATAGACACAAGTGGATCAAATAAGGAATTTGTTTGCAGACAGCTGCTGCCACTTGGAGGAGGTTGCCAACAGTGATCCTGTCGAGGCAAATCTTAATGAGGATGTGAGGGAAGTGACTTGCAGTGTGGGAAGTCATTTCAGTGGCATGAGCTATTTGACTGTCTCCATTTTCAATGGGTTGTAGGCCAAAGGGGTAAAAACCCACAGAACATCAGTGCATTACTGCATTCCCTCAAAGTCTCAGGGAAAATCAGGACAGACTTTGTCATTTCACATTTAATTCTGGGCATGTTTCTATGTAGGGAGGGGAAGCACGAGCAGTAACAGAGGAGCTTCACCCTTTGCAGAACAAGCTGACATTGGGGTGTGGACTGGCCAACCTACACACCTAGTTAATGCATATATGCATGCAGACATGGTCAAGTGGTTCAGCTGTTCAGAACAAACATTAGAATGGGGAAGGAATGTGATCAAAGTGACTGACCGTGGAATGATTGTTGGTGCCAGATGGGGTGGTTTGCAAAGTGGCTGATCTCCTGGGATTTTCACACCACAAGATTCTCTAGAGTTTGGAGAATGGTGTGAAAAACACACACAAAAAAAACCCAGTGAGCAATAGTTCTGTGGGTAAATTGCCTGGTTAGTGAGAGAGGTCAGAGGAGTAGGGCCAGACTGGTTCAAGCTGACGGTAACTCATAACCACATGTTACAACACTGGCGCGCCGAAGGGTATCTCTGAACGCACAGCACGTCGAACCTTGAGGTGGATGGGTGATGGCTTATGGTGGTATCTAATAAAGTGGCTACTGAGTGTACGTTAAAGCTGCCTTGTCTCAGTACCTCTGTTGGAGGGGCAAGGTGAGCAGAGAGAGATGCTGTGGGTTGTAGCTGGAGATGGAAGCATCATCTTCTCACTCTAGGCTCATCCAGCTTCCAGCAGGTGTCACTCTGCAGTAACCAGGCAGTCAGTTTGAGAGCCTGTATAATCTAGTCCAATGATGCTCTATCTAAAGCTGCTAGTTCTCTGCTAGTCCCCGGTACTAAGGGTAAAAAAAAATCATGGTAGGTATGATTAAACAATTTGTTTTGTATTTCTTTTTCTTCCAGTGCATTTGTTGACTTAAAAATGAAGGAGGATTTGCAATGATCAGTTTAAACTCCCAAGATGTATCCATTCGAGAAGTAAATTGTTCTCCCTTCCTAATTAGTTTGCAGCATTTGTGATCTGTGATTGACATGTCTGGTTATCAAGGACAGAGCTAGAGAGATTCCAGGTTGAAAATGTCAAGAATGAGTCCAACCAGACTTGGCAACCGACTGACAAATAAATATTCTGGGTTGGTCCAGCACTGATCAGTAAAGCACCTTGTCTATTGGGCCTTGCTTACGAATGTTCTGCATATTTGAAGAGCTAAAAGAAAGAGGAAAGCAGTACATGTAGAAATTAATAACAGCAAGCCAGAAACATCCACTCCTGTTGGTTTTGTGTGTTGACCTATTTAATTCTTTGACTAGTTCCAAGGGATTTCTGGATGAAATTCTCTTAACTTGAAACAGTTGATTTTGCACACTATAATTGCATTTGAGAATGGAAGTCTTTAACAAATCAGATATGTTTTAATAACAATTTTAAAATGTTAATTCTGCAACTAGGACCAGACATTTTAATAAAAATGAAGAGATAAAGTAAAAATAGAACAATTAATTGTCCAATTTCTGGCACTTCCTTCAGGGCAAATGCAATCATTAGAAGCACTAACCAAATTGATGCTGAAACAAAAAGATACCGTGGGTCAGGCAGTGCAGATGAACTTTCAAGTCGGTGGCTACCGAATCTGGAACAGTGAGAGATTAAGCATGTTAATCTGCGATAAGTTTATTAGCAATTACTAATAGTAAACTGCTCCAGTATTAATCAAAATCTGACATTTATTAATAACCACAGCTAAGAGGAGCATTGTAAACATTGTACATCTTTGGCCCTCCCTTGTGCTGAATGTGCCTGCAGCCACATTGTCATGTTGATTGGGAGGTGTTCTGTAAAGGTTATTTCTTTGCTTGGATAGGATGCAGAGACAGGGAGAATTGAAGCATCTGAGAGAATTTTGCAAGCTTTAAAAATTTTGCATTAGGAAGCCAGGTGATAGGTGAACAGTTAAGTGAGAATTGTGCTGTAATGTTGTATATAGAGGATGGCACATAGCTTACTGAATAAATAAGTATACTCACTTTGCCCTGTTTTCTGTCCTTGCTTGTATGAAGGTGGTTTACCTATTTATGCAAGTACTTCTCTGACAATAGATGTGTAACAGCCTAATGTAACATTGTATGGAAATACAAGATAACGCTGATGCAGACGTTTTATACATTTAACAAGGTGCTTTATTAATGCAACAGAGTTAGTCAGTTTTTCAATGTTCGTCATCAGCTGGGTCATACTGTCCGTGAACTCCCTGTCGGTTGCCTCCATACGCTCCAGTATTTGTTTTTTTTAAGTTTTAAGTCCTCCTGCACGAGAGCCAAGAGCAATTCCTTTAAAGTTTTTCAACTCTGTAACTGGACAAATGTGCGTTGTTTCCTCGTATATCGTTTCCTCTTCGCTTGTTTTCTGTGTCCTGCGCATGTCCAGTAGGAGGAGATTCGCCCAAATATCCGCCTAATGTGGACGGAGATATTTTGAAAAACGCTTAGTGTGGACGCCTGTCATTTTTACTCGAAATTGGCGTTTTCAAAATTATCCGGCGTAGTGTGGATGTAGTCAAAGTGTAGGGTATCCCTTACTTGTTCTTTGACATACCCACAGCTGGACATATCAAACAGTCCCATGCAAATTTCTTTTTGTGCAAATAATGTTCTTTTTTCAAATAACATTAAAATGGAAGAGTTCTGAAAAAGGAAGCAAGATGTGCACAATCTGCAAAATCTCCTATTTGCTCACAAACTTTTCCATGCCAGAATGGGTTAGTTGTAGTTCTTTAGTGACCAAGGCAAACCTGAATGCTTTTTGAACTAGTGTATCAGTGCTGGTGGAGAAAGAGGCTTTGCCAAAATTGCTGTTACAGCAAGGCTGAATCTGACTTGAGTGTAAGATATGACACTGTGGACAAAAGGAATCCTTAAAACTCCTTTCTTCAGTCACTTTATGAGATCTTGCTGTGTTGAAATTAGTTGCTGTATTTGGCTGCGCATTATTAAGTGGCTCGTGAAATGCTTTTCAGACTTTTGAGAATTTATATACTGTGTGAATGCAAACTTTGTACTTCACAGAAACACTGGTTTACTTATTATTTTTCCCTTTAAGATAATACCTTCTCTACCTAATAAAGTGGATACTGAGTATATGTGTGAGGTCCTCTGCTGCTGTAACCCACCTACCTCCAGGTTCAACATGTTGTGCGTTCACGAATGCTCTTCTGCACACCACTGTTGTAATGCATGGTTATTTGAGTTGCTGTCGCCTTCCTGTCAGTTTGAACCAGTCAGGCTGTTCTCTACTGACTTCTCTCACTAACAAGGTGTTTCACTCTCAGAATGCCCCCGGGATATTTGTTTCTTGCACCATTCTCTGTAAACTAGAGACGGAGTGTGAAAATCCCAGGAGATCAGCAATTACTGAGCTATTGACTGTTTTGAGCATGTCCACGTGCTTTTTGTGCATTGGGTTGCTGCCGTATGATTGGTTGATTAAATATTTGCATTAACGAGCAGATGTACCTAATAAAGTGGTCACTGAGTGCATGTTGTAAATGTTGATGTGAAACCTGTCTAAAGCCTACTCAGTCACCGCGACATTAGAGAAGGCCATGGAGACCGGACGTAGGTTGGGAGATCACTTCGAGCACCTATGCTCCATCTGCCAGAAGTGGGATCTCCCAATGGCCTCCCATTTTAATTCCAATTCCAATATGTCTTAATTTTCCAGAGCTTCCACCATCTCCAATGGATCCTATCGTCAAGCACATTTTTCTCACCACCACCGCTTTCTGCTTTCCACAGAGGTCACTCCCTATGTGACTGCCTTGTCCATTTGTCCCTCCCCACTGGCCTCCCTCCTGGCACTTGTCCTTGCAAGCAGAACCAGTGTTACACCTGCCCCTACACCACCTCCCTCACTACCATTCAGGGATCCAAACAGTCCTTCCAGTTGAGGTAACATTTCCCCTGTGAGTCTGTTGGGTTCATGTACTGTGTCCGAAATTCCCAGTGTGGCCTCCTATATATCGCTGAGACCTGATGTAGATTGGGAGACCGCTTCGCCGAGCACCTTTGCTCCGTCTGCCAGAAAAGGCGGGATCTCCCAGTGGCCGCCCATTTTAATTCCACTTCCCATTCCCATTCCAATATGTCAATCCATGACCTTTACTGTCGTGATGAGGCCACACTCGGGCTGAAGGAACAGCACTTGTATTCCGTCTGGCTGGCTTCAACCTGATGGCATGAACATCGATTTCTCAGGCTCCCGATAATGGATGTCTCCCCCCGCCACCTCAACTTCACCATTTCTCTCTCTCATTTTATCTCCTTGCCTGCTCATTCCCTCCCTCTGTTGTGCCTCCCCCCTTTTCTTTCTTCCATGGCTTTCTGTCCTCTCCTATCAGACTCCCCCTTCTCTAGCCTTGTTTCTCTTTCACCAATCAATTTCCCAGCTCCTTATTTCACCTTCCTCCTCCAAGTTTCACCTATCACCTTGTGTTTCTCTCTTTCTCTCCCCCCCCCCCCCATGTCCTCATCTTTTGTTCTCCAGCCCTGCCAAAGGGTCTCAGCCTAATGAGTTGACTGCAGTCTTTTGCATTGGTGCTGCCCGGCCTGCTGACTTCCTCCACTCAAAAGTGTTCCTATGCATCCTTAGGCTGCTGATATTTTTCTGTCACATCTTGGTTTTTGATCCTTCGTTTTGTTTTAGAGCTGAGCATCTTGTTTGCGAAGGTCAAAGTCAATTTATTGTCATATGCACAAGTGCATATGTGCACAGATACAATGAAAGACTTAGTTGCGGCATCATAGGCACGTAAACAGTGTTCAGAAGAAATGCATAAATGTAAATTGTATAGTTTTTACAATAAAGGACAATTTCAACAAGTCCGTTTAGTGCAAAGTCGTCCTAGTGTTGCTGTACTGCAGTGACAGGGATTTAGCTGGTTGGTCAAATAACCAAATGGCTGAATGGAAGTAATGTTCTTGAACCTGGTGTTGTGGGACATCAGGCTTTTTACCTCCTGCTCGGCAGTAGCTGTGAGAGCATGCCATTGTTCGAACGATGAGGCTCCTTGGACGTTGTTTACTTGAGGCAGTGCGATAGAGGGGAGGGCTGTGCTGGTGATGTATTAGGCTGAGTCCTCTGCAGCTTTGTGGGAGCCATGGGAAGGGAAGGGGTAATGGCGTTCAGCCTGCTGTCATTCATATAGGCTGTAGCTGACCTGTCCCCTTGCCTGCCATCAATTCAGATCTTTGCCTTTTCCAACAATGGCAGCGGGCTCCCAATGCTGAGTGGCTTACTTAACTCGTGTCAATCAAGGCAGCTGAAAACGCATCTGGCCTACAGTTTGTGTTGCTTTTTGCATCATTGCAGGTGAATCGTTTAAATGTGGGAGAAGGCTGCTAGCAAGTCTGCTGACCTGTTATAAGAATTGACAGCTTGGTCAGTTAACTTGAAAGGTTAAGATTAGCTCTAGTCACTTGCATGTTAAATGTGCAGTGAAATCTGTTTGTGTCAATAACCGGCACTGTCCAAGGATTTGCCAGAGGCAGCCCTCAGGTGTTGTCGTGCTTCTGTTGCCAAAATAGCACGCCCATCCGTAACTTGTAACCCTAACCTGTAAGCTTTTGAATGTGGAAGGAAACTGGAGCACCCAGAGGAAACCGACACGGTCACGGAGAGATCGTCCAAACTACTTGTATAGAGCAGTGGGAATTGATCCTTGAACTTCCAGCTGCTGGTGCTGTAAACAGAGGTGGGGTGTTCATTCTGATGTGCATGATCTGCAAAATGTACTATTTGCTCACGAGCTTTTCCATGCCAGCATTTGTTTTAGAAATGTAGCTGCTTGCCTTTCACCAGACATGTTCTTCCAGCTTCTTACGATTTCATCATTATTGGGAAGTTCTGAGGCCTCCCGTGCTCTTTTCTCTGCCATCAGTTCTGTAAGTCAATTGCTGTTGGACTTTTACCTGGTCCTCAGAACTGCTTAGTTTCTTTCGAAGAAAAACAGTGTTTCCAGTCCAGAAAAAGTACTTGCTTAATTCTTGGATCTCCTAGTTATTCTTGTCAAGCCAGACCTAGTGATTTCTTGGAGAAAGGTCCAGGGTTTTGTCACAGCTTTAATAATTGTGGTCATGAGGGTAGTCCTGTTGGTTGGTGCTCTGGGTGAGGAGTCGTCTCGTCAGTTTGTCTGGGAGATGGTCTGAGTTCTCTTTCCAGGGATGATGCCTCAACTGTGTGTTTCTACCATTTTAAGACTTCTAGCATTTTTAGTTTGACTTTGAGTGTGGGAAGAGTTGGTTTGCAGCTTCCTTGACATCTTTAACGCTGTTCTTGTAGTAACATTTCTTGTTGGCTCCCTGCATTTTTGGGGCCAGATTGAGATCTGATTAGATGGTGGCTAACCTGACGGTCATGGGTTCATGTACTGGGGTGAATGCCCCTCTGATCGGCTGCTGTGTTACATTTAAAGCAATTGACTGATTTGAGCATTGGTCTGATATCATAGCTTAGGAATTTGACTCTGTGAGATGGTCGCTTTACAACTGCAGTGTTAAAACTTGCACTTTCTACAGGGGCCAGATTAGAAGGTGAACATTGGCTTCACAGGGTGGGCTTTGCCAGGATGATTATCTGATCTGGCATCTCTGACCTCCCGATAGATGATCAGTTTGCTACGGGTTCAGCACACCCACTCTAACCCCAGAAACAACAGATACAACTTGGGCTTTCAGGAGCCCATGGATGTATCCCAGGGATGATGAGCTGATGCTCTTGGATGCCAGGATGGAAGATGCCCATCCCTCGGGCATGTATGATGGGCAGCACACACAAAATGCTGGAGGAACTCAGTAGGACAGGCAGCATCTGTGGATGGCGATAGTATGTTTGGAGCACAGTCTTGCCATAACCACCACTGTTATACCAGAGATGGTCGCATGCGCCTACCCTCAAGGTCCACACACTGCTTTGCTGTTGTCCTCATGCTGGTGATGCACTTCATGTTTTGGTGGTGCTACTGAGCTACTCCATGCTTGGGCAGGGGATTTCAAACTGCGCCTTTTAACAGGTAAGGGGCACTGAACCCTTGCCCAAGGGGTGGTTAACAGAAGGAACTCCCTTGCCCATGTCTGAACTGCTGTTATGAGACTTCATGGGATTAACAGCCAATCCTAGGAATCCCAGCACTGCTGGCTGCTTGGCAACAAAGTCACCAGGCAGCAGGCTGCCCGGGCAAAATGAGTCCTTCAAGCACAAGTTAATGGAATGGCTCATTGTAATTTTCCCAGACAGCCTTCCTGATTCTCTCTCCCTCACCCCTCACCCCCCCCCATTGCCGTGTCTTGTTCCCCACTTCAATCATCCAATCTAACAGATCTTACACCAGCTTCCCACAACTCCCCTCCGCCCTCCCCGTCTCCTTAGTCCATTCCACGCTCTACTTTCTTCACCTCCGATTCCATCTTCAGTCCTTTGTCACCTCCCTGCGAGTCTGCTCTGCCATTCTATCATGGCTATTTATTATCACTCTCCTGCCTTCTCCCCATAACCTTTGCCCTGTCTAATCAAGAACCTGTCAATGTCTGTTTTAAATATACCCAATGACATGGCCTCCACAGCTGTCCGTGGGAATGAATTCCACAGATTTGTACCCTCTGGCTGAAGAAATTCTTCCATCTTTGTTCTAAGTGGATCTCCCTCTATTCTGAGACCATGTCCTCTGGTCCTAGACTCCCCACCATAGGAAATACCCTCTCCACATTCACTCTATCTAGGTCTTTCAATCATAGATATGTTTCAATGAGATTCCCCCCTCATTCTTCTAAACTCCAGTGAGTACAGGCCCAGAGCCATCAAATGCTCTTCGTATGTTAAATCTTTGATTCCTGGAATCATTCTCGTGAATCTTCCCTGGACCCTCTCCAATGCCAGCATGTCTTTTCTTAGATAACGGGCCCAAAATTGATCAAAATACTCTGTGTGGTCTGACCAATGCCTTATAAAGCTGCAGCATTAAATCCTTACTTTATTTTATACTTGTGTTTTAGTCCTCAAATTGAATGCTAACTTTAAATTCCTGGGTGTCACGATCTGAGGACCTGTCCTGGACCTATCATATGAACATTGTTGTGAAGAAAGCACAATAGTGCCTCTACTTCAGGAGTCTGCAGAGATGCGGCATGTCATCGAAAACCTTGGCAAACTTCTATAGATGTGTGGTGGAAACTGCACTGACTGACTGCATTATGGCCTGGTATGGGAATAGCAATACCTTTGAGTGAAAAATCCTACAAAAGGATTTGGCCCAGTACATCATGGGTAAAACCCTCCCAACATTGAGCACATCTGCATGAAATGTTGATGCAGAAAAGCAGCATCCATCTCAAAGATCCCCACCATCCAGACAATGCTCTTTTCTCACTGCTGCCATCAGGTAGAAGGTACACGAGCCTCAGGACTCACACCACCAGGTTCAGGAACAGTTACTACTCCTCAACCATCAGGCTCTTGAATAAAAGGGAGTAGCTACACATTTAAGGCCTCTGTTATATTGTTATTTCATGCTTATTATTTATTGCTATTTATTTATGTCTGCATTTGCACAGTTTAAGTTTATAGTTCCTAATGTTTACAGTTTACAGTTGCCGTTCAATAGATTTGCTAAGTTTGGCCGCATAAAAAGATTCTCAGGGTTGTATGTGGTGACATTTTTGTACTCTGATAATAAATTTTACTTTGACCTTTGAACATTCAATTTGCACAAGGGCTCCAAAGTCCATTTGCTCCATTTGATTTATGAATTTTCTCCCCATTTGGAAAATAGTGTGACGAGAATACACATAGATTAAGATGTTAGCTGTCCTGTGCTGGCACCAGTGGGATCAGCAGTTGGTCTGCCACCTGTTTTCAGGAGAGAGAGAGAGATAAGAAAAACAATGGAGCAGCATTTGGAGATGTTAATGAAGGGACAGGAGAGAGTAACAGAAGGAGAGCTGTCAAGATCGGCTCCCCCTTTGAACCCTGAACTGTTTGAAGTGATGGACAGGCGATACCCCAGCAGGGGGATAAAAAGGGACACGTTCGCTAAGGCAGGACACACACGACACCCCGAGGTAATGGGACCCTGGAAGCGGTGCGTCTCCCACAAGTCGGTGGGAAGTTTTGGACGGCTGGTCGCGGGACAAGCCATAGACGCACAGGGTGGAAAGGCACGATCGGCGGGAACTTGGTGTGTGTCCACCCTTGCCTGGGTGCCAGGTTCACTGCAGAGAAACGATCGTATCGGGAAACGGAGGGGTCACGGTCAGTGACCTCAGATGACATCACAAAGGACTCGCCCGAAAGCTGACTGCGAAGGTCTGTGTGGAAGCCGTTTGAATATTCATTCGTTTTGCGCTCGCTCTCCTTCCCCCCACACTGTCCATCTCCCATGGCAGCGATTACTGCGAACTGAACTAAATTGAACTGAACTTTGCGTCACTTTGAAACTGGTCATTTACCCCTAGACAACGATAGAGCTTGATTGATCCTGTTATCTTAATTCTGTGTACGTGTGTGTTTATCATTGCTGAACTGTTGCATTTATTATCCTTTTGATTAGAGTACTGTGTTGCTTATTTCTTTAATAAAACTTTCTTAGTTCTAGTAATCCAGACTCCAACTGAGTGATCCATTTCTGCTGGTTTGGCAACCCAGTTACGGGGTACGTAACAATAGTCTACGCCTTTATTCCTTCTGTGAAAGTGCTTGACCATACACTTCCCTAGAAAATATTCCATCTGCCACTTTGCCCACCCTCCTAATCTGGGGTGGCACGGTAGCATAGTGGTTAACACAGTGCTCTACGGTACCAGCGACCTGGGTTCCTTTCCCACCGCTGTCTGTAAGGAGTTTGTATGCTCTCCACGTGACTGCATGGCATTCCTGTAGGTGCTCCAGTTTCCTCCCGCATTCCAAAGCCGTACCGATTGGGAGGTCTATCATTTGTTGTAAATTGTCCCGTGGTTAGGCTTGGTTTAAGTCAGGGTTTGCGCTGTCATCTGTCACCACCTCATTGTTCTATGAGCTAAAGATCATCGAGCTGCAGCTCCAGTTAATCAGCTTCAGTTGTGATCATTCATTAACAATTTAAATTAAGAATAGCTTCCTTTGTCACGTGTACATCAAAGCAATGAAGCGCACAATGAACTGTGTGTTTGTGTCAATGACCAACACAATTTAAGGAAGTGCTGGGGCAGCCTGATGGTGTTGCCGTGGTTCCAGCGTGCTGACAATTTATTGACTTGAGAGCACCTGGAGAAAGCCCATGCGGTCACGGGGAAAACGCACAAGCTTCTTGCAGGCAGCGGCGGAATTGAATGGGAATCACGACGCAGTGAAGTGTTACGATTACCGCTAGGCTACTGTCCTACTTATTGGGGTGGTGCTTCCGGTCTGCATACCAAATCATCTTAGTTACAGTTATAGTTATGACCAAGATGCTGCATACCAAGTCAAAACGTATTCCTTTTGTGTTCTGGCCCCACCCCAATTAGTCTTTGTACCTGTCAGTGAGCTTTTATTAGTTTGTAACAGGATGCACATCCCTTGTTCCTCCACTTCTCCGAGTCTTTGAAAAATATTCCGAGTGGGCCGTGTTGAGTGATTACAGTTCTGTGGCAGTGTTGTTGTTTTTTTTCCGGTTTAGTTAATCTTTGCTGATTGGTTAATGGGAGCAACCTGGCCCCCTCTCCATGCTGCAGGGCATCGGGCATCCGCCACCCACCTGAGGAAAATAGAACAAAATCTGCTCTGCCAAACCAGTTTTACGGGCCATGTGCAATTAGCCAGAGTGTGTTGTACGTGAGCACTTTTGTTTTGTCAGCCATGCATGAAATGGGCAGTCGGTCGGAGCGTGTTCCAGATGATCTCCATGGTAACACAAGGTCGCTGATAGAGTTCCCTATGGTTACCTTACAACTTTTCCAAATCAGTTGCTAATTTCTTTAACCCCCATTGCTCCTGTTGTAGTTGACCTTGACTGCAGCTTGCTTGAACGGTCACTTGTATCCATAAGACATGGGAGTAGAATTAGGCCATTTGGCCCATTTAGTCTGCTCTGCCACTCAATCATGGCTGATCCTTTCTCCACTCTTCAGCTCCATTCAGTGGCCTTCTCCCCAAAACCTTTGATGTTGTGTCCATTCGAGAGTCTATTAGGCTCTGCCTTAATTACACCCAACAACCTGGCTTTCACAGCTGCCTGTGCTAACAAATTCACCACCCTATGGCTAAAGAAATTTTTCTGCATCTGATTTAAATGGACGCCCTTCTATCCTGAGGCTGTGCCCACCATTCTGTCAGACCCAACACGTGTACATTTGAAGCACACTTGCACCTTTAATTGCTAAATTAGTTGTAAGGTGCTTTATTTACAAGGGAACATAATTGGATAAGTCAATGTTTCAGGCTATCCCAAGTAGGGTTGTGTTTTTACAGACATTCGTAAGTCAGTTTTGCCCATGAGTTGGAAAATACACAAGAATCAGTATCATAATAGATGGCATCAAAAATGAAACTGATTGTGAGCAGGTTTGGGGCCCCTATCTAAGAAAAGATGTGCTGGCTTTAGAGAGGGTCCAGAAGAGGTTCACGAATGGTCCTGGGAATGAAAGGGTTAACATTGGGGGTTTGATGCTCTGGGTCTATACTTTCTGGAGTTTAGAAGAAAGAAGTGGTGGGGGGGGGGGGGAATCTCATTGAAACCTATCAAATATTGAAAGGCCTAGACAGTGGATGTGGAGGGGATGTTTTCTACAGTGGGACTCTAGGACCAGAGGACATAGCCTCTGAATAGAAGGATGTCGCTTTAGAACAAATCAGGAATTTCTTTAGCTAGAAGATGGTGAATCTGTGAAATTCATTACCACAGACAGTTGTTGAGACCAAGTCATTGGGTATATTTAAAGCGGACGTTGATAAGTTCTTGATTAGTATGGGTGTAAAAGTTGCGGGGAGAAGGGAAGTAAATGGGATTGAGTAGGATAATAAATCACATGAGTGGTAGAGCAGACTCAATGGGCTAAACAGCCTAATTCTGCTATTAGTGATTGGAGGCAGACTATACGTGCTGGAATGTGGAAAAATGTTACAAAACACTGGAAGAACTCAGCAGGTCTGGCAGCGTTTATCAGGGGAAATGGACAGCCGATGTTTCAGTTTGAGAGCATTCATCTGGACTGAAACTGGAGATGTGGTCAGCATACCAGGTAGAGGGAGGGGATGGAGCAAGGGTTGGTGGGTGTTAGATGGATATAGGTGAGGGATAATCAGCAGATGGGGGAGGGTGGCAATGAGGAAATGGGTGGAGATGACAAAGGATGAAGATAGAATTTGACAGGAGAAGGTTGAGCTTGGAGGGGAAAGTAGTGGGAGGAATGTGTGGGTGATGGGCAGACAGCAGAGAGGGAGATGGGGGCTGGGTGAATGAAGGGAAGTGGACGGGGGTGGGGGAAAAGAACAACAGGAAATATCTATCGATGTACTCCAAGGTCTCTCTTTCTCTATAGTCCATAAGGTGCTGACATTGTATGTCCAAGTCTCATTACTGCCCAAAATGCACGCCCTCACTTCTGGATTTAACCCCATATGTCATTTCTCAGCCTTTTCTTCCACCAAATAAATCTCTCTGCAGCCCACACGTAGAGGCAGTTAAACAGCACATGGATTGGAGGAATATGGACAATGTGTAGGTCGAGGTGCAGTTTACTTCAGCATCGTGATTGGCACAGACCTTTGGGGAAAGAGCTTGTTCCTGTTCTGCTTTTAATGGTTGAGGGAGGTGTAGTGATCACAAATTCTGTCCTCTCCATCCATTCGGTTACTTAAAGCATTTTTTGTTAGAACTTAAAGATAGCGCTCAAAGATCACTTACGTTCTCTCTCCATAGATGCAGCCCAGCCTGCTGAGTATTTCAACATTTTCTGCTTTTTATCTCGGATGTTGCTGTGGCAACTTTTACGTTCAACTGAAAGTTTTATTTGGGCTGAAGTTATAAATTTTTTTTTGAAGCATGGTTGTCCCTGCAAGTATTGCGATCCTGCTGGTAAAAGAAAAGTGGGTAGTGTACTGTACTTGCTAGCATGTTGCTTGTGCTGTCTCACATTTCTGTTACATAGATAGTGATGATGGGATGTGTAGTTCTAATTAAATAAGTGCAATATTTCCACCCTTGCCAATATTCACTAATTGAAGATTAATAAAGATTCATTTTAAGCTGCCTGGAGATGCAAATCAATAGATATTAAACCTTCTAAAATTTGAACAAGGTATTTGTTGGTAGGGCATTATTATGCTCCAATATTCTAACTAATTTGGAGCAGTTCCCTGATGACTGTGTATAGGCAGAATTAATTTTATTCACTCAAAATTATCGAACATATAACAAAAAATAAAATTGCATGTCCAATTATTTTCATAATCTCTTGATGGGACAATTTGTGCTTATTTCCACTGGTTGTTTGTAAGATGCTTGCATTGTATGCTTGTGGAGCTGCCTCTGTCTGCTACACATGGCCCCTGTTGATGGAAGGACGACCAATTTGTCCTAGATTATTTATATTATAGCTTCTCTCAAACCCCAAGCTCATCATAACAAGAGAGATGCATCTGCCAAAGTCCTCACTTTCCTTCAGTGAGTTTGATTTGAGATTAATTCTGGCACACTTGGAGTTAAGCAACCTTCGAACTCGTGGGTGCTGAGTTTAATGGTGGTGGGTGGGGGGAAATTGTTTTTTAAGGGGCCAAGGGAGAGTCCTGAGACCTAACTTGTTCATTCTGCCATGGACTGGTTGACACAATGCTGGGTGCCCAACCTTAGCCTGAGGTTGGCTTTGCTCAAGGGCTTGGCTATCCAAGCATAAGAATGATGGAGTCCCAGACTGGAAGGGGCTGAGGCTTCCATGCAGGCCTTTTTCAGGAGCACTGCTTCCTGCTTTGCCTCTAGTGTACCAAGCGTGGGCAGGCTGAGCTGATGCAGTGTCCCATACAGATGAATGATAGATTATCTTAAACCAATAATGTTCTGAGGGGCATTAATAAGGAGGAAGCTGGAAGAATGTTTTTGCCAGTGGGGTGTGAGGTATCTGGAACTGGGAAGGGAAGGGCACAGTTTCAGAATGAGGATCATCCGTTTTGGGTTGAGATGCGGAATTTCTCTTTTCTGAATCCTTGGAATTCTCCTGTCCTCAAGAGTTGCAGAGGCAGAGAATGACAAACATTCCAGCAGATTAAGTTGCAGGGGATGGAGGAGAGAGTGGTACTATGATGGGATCAATGGTGTGCTGATTGGTAGGGCCGGCTGAAGTGGTCAGTTGTTTATTATGATGACAAATGTCAGTGCAGAGATTATTTTTTCCCCATCTGGGCACAAGCAGCAATCGTCTCCTGCCGCTAGCTGGTGATCAATAAGAAGGATGAGCATTTTTGCAGGAGGGGAAATGAGACCGGATGGGGAATGAAAAATGAGGTGTTGCCACAATCAACAGTGGAAAGAGTGAGCAGTTTCAAGTTCCTGGGTTTTAGTGTCTCTGAAGATCTATCCCGGGACCAACAAATTGATGCAATTCCAAAGTCTGGATAATAGGTGTTTGAGGAGATTTGGTATGTCACCAAAGGTCACAGATTTCTAGAATGGAGAGCAGTCTGACTGGTTGCATCACTGACTGGTATTGACCCCCACCCCACAGGACATGCCCCCTTCTCATAGCTGCACCAGCCTGAAGATGAACATTCAACATTTTACAAACAGCTCCTTCCGCTCAGTCATCTGTTTTCAGAATGGACAATGAACACTGCCTTGCTATTTTTGCTCTCTTTTTGCACTGATTTAATTATATATATTTCTTACTATACTTGTAGCTTTTTAATTTATTGTACCACAGAAACAACAAATTTCAGAGTTATTCTGATCTCTCCTCTGTGAATCTCTGCTCTTTCCTCTTTCCATGATGCACTACTCCCATCAACAGAGGATACAATAGATTAAAGTTTATAATTACCTTGATTAATCTGCTCGGACCTGCTTTGTTTTGCCATTGGATAACCACCTGTAGCCAATTTCAATTTAGATAAACAAGTTAAACTTGATTATTGACATCAGGTGCATTAATGCACATTCTCAATTCCTGTTTAACATTATTAATAGCACCCTGTTGAAATGTGACTGAATTCTTTTAAATGTTGTGTGTTTTATTGCCTAGCCACTGAAGTGCAATGATTACATCTGAGCTTTCATGATTGGTTTAATGCTCTGAGAAGCAGCTCTTCATTCATAGCTGATGGTACCTCATTAGAAAAAAACACACAGTTAGAAATGAAATAAATATTATGATTCTCTTCTTTTTCCCAGGAGGAATTTGGTTCTGCCGGGCTGAGGGAGGTGGGCAGAGGGGAGTGTGGTGAGTGGGCTGGCTTAGTCCTAAATTGATGGGCTTCATTCAACCAGGTTGAGTTTTCTGCGTGTTTATATGCACAGATTTGGCAAATTCTAGAAATCTTGAGTAATGCGCGAAATGATAGAGGAACTCAGTAAGTCAGGTGGTATTTATGGAGGGGAATAAACAGTCAATATTTTAGGCTGAGACCCTGTATCAGGACCAATCTGCATAACAAAGTGGGCAGTTCAGCCACTAGTTTGCTTTGCTATTGAATTAGACCAAGGGTGCTCCACACCTCAAGTTTGTTCACTCATGTTTTCCTTGCCTAAGAAAAATCAGCCAGAATGTCTTAATCAGCAATGATCCCAGCCAGTATGATGTTGAGTGGGAGGGGGGAGAGACAGCTTTGTTAGGTTTGTTACAGGCTTGGGCAAGAGAATGCCCAACAATGGAAAATGTCCTGTTAAGTTCTCCTGTTTTTTAAACAAAAAGCAAGTGAGGACTACTATGGATTTCTGTTTGAAGGAAGTGTTATGCCATAAGGAAATGAAAGGGGAATTCAACAATTTGCAAAAGACAAACCAGTCAGAGCTATCGGAGAGATACACAAAACACTGGGGCAATTCAGTAGGTCAGGCAGCATTTATAGAGGGGAATGAAGGGCCAAGGCCCTCCATCAGGACTGCAAAGGAAGAGGGAAGAAGCCGGAATAGAAAAGTGACGGAAAGAACATGTTAGCGGATGATAGGTGAGACCAGGGGAGGAGAAATGTGGGCAGGGGTGATGAACTTGGGTGGTGGTGGGCAGAAGAGGGAAGGGTCTGAAGGATGATTGTGATGGGAGAAGGCAGTAGGCTGGGAGAAAAGGAAAGCAGAGAGGAATCAGGGGTGAAAATGAGCAGGTGAGGAAAAGAGGGGAGCCAGAATGGGGAATAGGGGAAAAAAGGTGAAGAGGGGTGTGGGAGAAATCACTGAAAGTTACAGAAATCGATGCTCATGCCATCAGGCTGGAGGATGTCCAAACAGAATGAGGTATTGCCCCTCAACCTGAGTGGCCGCATTGTGATCACAGAGCGGGCCGTGGACTGGCAAGTTTGAAACGGGAAGTGCCTCGGAAATCCGGCCTTTTGCGGCGGGTGGTCTCCTGGATGTAGAGGGGGATGCAGTGGATGGCAGCAGCACAGGTGAAGTGTCACCTCACTTGGAAGGGCTGAATGGTGGTGAGAGGGGCCTTGTCCTGCTTGTGGGGGTAAGTGAGATAAAAGTCAGTGCAGAGCTGAAGAAGTTTTTAAAGTGTGACAGTTTACTCAGCAGTTCTGGCAGCATTTGTAGACAGGATTCTGAACTTCTGACTCTCTACTGATGACTGATTTGCTTTTCTGCTCCCTCTATTCTACTTGCTCCCCTCTAAACAGACTCAATGTTAAGCTCTATCAAAAGCCCACACATTCCTATCTTGAATAATTTTCTATTTGAAGAAATACTGGTTTGAGTAATCAGACAAGCTGTTTTAATCTACCAGCAGAGTCTTGTCTGAGGCACAATGTTTTCTATCTAGGGTTTGAGGAGAATGTCTAGTTTGACACTCCAGTATCGCACCTGAGGGAGTGTTGCTGTGTTGGATGTGGCGTCCTTGAGGTGAGATGTTAGACCAGGGTCAATTCTGTTAAATGGGATGCAAAATCTTTCAGAAAGAACTGGGTGTGTCAATGTTGGCTAACATTTATCCGTACGCTCACTATAACAGGATAGTCTGCATCAGCTGCGAGTTGCTTTGGGATTAGTTGGTTGCTAATGTTGTGAAAAGTGCTCTATAAATGTGAGAATCTTTAATGATAGGAATCTTGTGCAACTGTACACACAGTGGTGCTTTTAGCCATGTTTAGTCTGATTAAACACAAACCCAGCAAAGATTTTTTCCTCTCTCTGTCGCATGCTGTCTCCTGGAAGCTAGCAAACGTCTCCAGGGCATTTTCCTGTCAGCAATTAAACCAGAGCAGGTCATGTTGCCTGAAGGGAAATTCTGACGCCCGCAGGAACCTTGAAGTTGCTGGATTTGTCTCAAATTTCCCAAGAACTACTTGGATGTCCTTTTAGAATACAGATGAGGAGGAATTTCTTTAGCTAAAGAGTGGTGAATCTGATATTGCCACAGACAGATGTGGAGGCCAAATCATCGGGTATATTCAAGGTGGAGTTTGATAGATTGATTAGTAAGGACAAAGTTTATGGTGAGAAGGCAGGAGAATGAGGTTGAGAGGGAAAACAAGTCAGCCATAAAGGAATGTCAGAACAGACTGGGCTGAATGGCCTAGTTTTGCTCCGGTGTCTTTGTCCTTCAAGATCATTTAAGATTGTTTCCAGTACACAAATGTAAGTGAAAATGATATTACTGTTGATCTAGATTTGATGCAGCCCAAAACGCATATAAATGATTTTTATGTCTGTAAAGTGATGCTAGGCTCCATACATAAGGTGACTTGACAGGAAATGATAAAGTCGGGGTGTAGAGGGGTGGGTTAGTGGGTTGAGGTGTTGATCAGCCTTAGGGAAAGTATCTGATTTTTGAGTCTGGTCCTGGTGTGGTTGCAATGTAGCCTCCTCCCTGATGGGAGTGGGACCTAGAGTCCATGAGCAGAGTCGGTGGGATCCTTCATTGCTTCTTATGGAAATGATTGGTGTAGCTTCACTTGGTCGAGTTGTCTGCTGCATGTGGCTTAATATTATTGGATTGCAGCTAGTGTTATACCATTCCACAAGTGAGGAGATTTTCTTGCTTTGCAGCTTGTCATGATTTGCTTTGGCTTTCGAATCAAGATCGAGCGACAATGGAAGCAGGCCATTTGGCCCCTGAGGCCTGCCCTGGCTTTCAATGTGATCGAGGCTGATCTTCCTACATCTCATCTCATTTCCACTTGGCTCTCGATTGTCACACTAATGTGACTTGAGCACGTGATGAGACCTTGCATTGTAGGGTTGCTCAGCACTGGTTTCTCGTTGGCAGATAATGGCGCAGAATTTAAGAGTGAATAACAAGGGCTTGGTAGCAAATAGCAGCAATAGGTGATGCTGAGGGGTGGAAATAATGGTCCAGACTGCAGTGCAGGAAGTGAATGAAGGAGTAAGGATACTGTATTACTAGGCTGAAACCAGACTCCGAGGAAAGAAAACAAATACAGGTTGAGCAACCTTTATCCGAAATGACAAAACCAAAAAAACCTCCAACATCCCAAAAATTTTTTGAGGTCTGAATGGATACTTCCATGAGGTGTTGGGAAGGTTCGCAGGTGATCTGTACATCACGAGTTCAGATAAGTGAGTTCACATATGTAATGAACAGAAGCTAATGGAAAGAGCAAAACACTGTATGCAGTGAAAAATGAAGATCTTGATCTTGCGTTGAAAGAGTGGAATTATTAATGTGGGAGTGAACTTGTGCTGACTATGAAACAATCAAAGATCTATCATGACAAAGCGAAAATTGAAAGTAACTGAATTTTCAGCAGGCTAGTTGCAGAAACCTAAGAAATGGCACAGCATTCAACTTTTAAAGATTTGTGGTGATAAAACGTCTGCTGATCACAAAGCAGCAGAGAAATTCATTGAGCTTGCCAAGATCGTCACTAATGAAAATCTCACACGCTGATGGCTGTATCAGTGCATATGTGTGATGAGCAAGTGTAAGACAAAGGCTTACACCTAATCCATAAATTCAAAGTCGGGAACGATGGCGATGCCAAACAGTCACTGACTGTCCACCTGGGCGGCCAAAGTAGTGATAGCTTACTTTTCTGATGGTTTAATTTATACATTATTGCTTCATGCACAAATTACATGGGTATATGTATATAGATTTTGTGATAGACTTGGGTCCCATCCCCAATGTATCTCATTATGTAGCTGCAAGCATTCCAAAATCTGAAACACTTCTGTCCCCGAGCATTTCAGATAAAGGGTGCTCAACCTGTAATAGATTAAGGTACGAGGCAGCAAGATGAAATAGAAATGTTGGTGGAAATCAGGAGGTCATCCAGGATGTGGGAAAGTCAAAGGGAAGAACGGCTGTTGTGGAAACAAAGACAGATGGTACATCAGATGAAACAAGGGGTCGGCGGGACCAGGAAGATTCAAATCTGCATGGGAACCTGGTGTTAATCGTGCATGCCACTGTTGGAGTGAGTTTGCAAATCCTTAATAGAGCTTGCTGAATAATTCGTGCTGGTCCTTCATGGTTCGTGCTAACCAGTATGGCAGTTAAGCCTGAGTTCTGGGCTGTTGATGCAGTCATGAGTTCAAATCCCACCATGGCTGTTGCAGAGTTTTTGTAATGGTAACCAGTGATCCCATTTCAAAAAACAATCCACCTGGTTCACTAAACCCCAGGGGTGAAATCATTGCTACCTAGTCTGCTGTACATGACATCCTTATCATATTTCAACAGTCAGTCTTGCGTTCACACTTACCATCCAGCTCCTGTCTCTATGGCTCACCAACCCCTGGCTATCATCTCCCACCTACCACCTTGTTCCTCCCTCTCAAGTCTTTATGCAGGCAAATTCCCGTTGAGGGAAATACAATGGTCCTGATGCAGGGTTTAGACCACTGCACAGTGCAGTGAGCATTCGGGAATGCTGCTAGAAAGATACAGGTGCTTGCAGCTGAACGATATCTCAGAACGAGAGAGTGGAAGATTCAATCACAGCATCATGCGATATTGCTTAAAAACTAATTTTGGGGCAGCTGTTCATGGCAGAGAAATAAAATAAATATAATTGTCAGTTGGATAATTGAATTTTTTCCAGTGTCTATTCCGGTCAGGATTTGATTTCACTGGAAGAAAAAAAACTCAAGGAGTTCTATGCTTTATTTTATACAACTTCAAACTTCTGTGCGATCTCTTTTGTGTGAGGAAACATGCCCAATTTGCTGCCAGCCTGTTCTGCTTTGGTGCTGGTAACAGGCAACCATGGTGATAGAATTTTTTGAGGATGTAACTAGTAGAGTGGATAGGGGAGAACCAGTGGATGTGGTATATTTGGATTTTCAAAAGGCTTTTGACAAGGTCCCACACAGGAGATTAGTGTGCAAACTGAAAGCACGCGGTATTGGGGGTATGGTATTGATGTGGATGGAGAATTGGTTGGCAGACAGGAAGCAAAGAGTGGGAATAAACGGGATCTTTTCAGAATGACAGGCAGTAACTAGTGGGGTACCGCAAGGCTCAGTGCTGGGACCCTAGTTGTTTACAATATATATTAATGACTTAGATGAGGGAATTAAATGCAGCATCTCCAAGTTTGCGGATGACACGAAGCTGGGCGGCAGTGTTAGCTGTGAGGAGGATGCTAAGAGGATGCAGGGTGACTTGGATAGGTTAGATGAGTGGGCAAATTCATGGCAGATGCAATTTAATGTGGATAAATGTGAGGTTATCCACTTTGGTGGCAAGAACAGGAAAACAGATTATTATCTGAATGGTGGCTGATTAGGAAAAGGGGAGGTGCAACGAGACCTGGGTGTCATTGTACACCAGTCATTGAAAGTGGGCATGCAGGTACAGCAGGCGGTGAAAAAGGCGAATGGTATGCTGGCATTCATAGCAAGAGGATTTGAATACAGGAGCAGGGAGGTTCTACTGCAGTTGTACAAGGCCTTGGTGAGACCACACCTGGAGTATTTGTGCAGTTTTGGTCCCCTAATCTGAGGAAAGACATTCTTGCCATAGAGGGAGTACAAAGAAGGTTCACCAGATTGATTCCTGGGATGGGAGGACTTTCATATGATGAAAGACTGGATTGGCTAGGCTTATGCTCTCTGGAATTTAGAAGATTGAGGGGGGGATCTTATTGAAACGTATAAAATTCTAAAGGGATTGGACAGGCTAGATGTAGGAAGATTGTTTCTGATGTTGGGGAAGTCCAGAAAAAGGGGTCACAGTTTAAGGATAAAGGTGAAGCCTTTTAGGACCGAGATGAGGAAAAACTACTTCACACAGAGTGGTGGATCTGTGGAATTCTCTGCCACAGGAAACAATTGAGGCCAGTTCATTGGCTATATTTAAGAAGGAGTTAGATATGGCCCTTGTGGCTAAAGGGATCAGGGGTATGGAGAGAAGGCAGGTACAGGGTTCTGAGTTGGATGATCAGCCATGATTATACTGAATGGTGGTGCAGGCTCAAAGGGCCGAATGGCCTACTCCTGCACCTATTTTCCATGTTTCTATATATTCACGACATGAGCAACTACCCGTGTTAATGTCCAGGAACTTTTTATCAGCTGGGGTGTTTCTATAGGGGACTGATTGTAACAGTATATCACTTGGTGCTTCAGTGAAATGAATGAAGAAAACCTTCATTATTGCTTGGGTAATTCCAGAATCTGAGGATGAAATGCTTAAGGAAAAATGAAGGAACCCTGTTGCATAGGTTTTAAATTGAGTTGACTATTCTAGGTTTCTGCCTAGTCAAAAAAAAACTATTTTAGATCCTGAGGTGCTCATTTTCCAACTTTTCCATTTCATTTATTATCAAAGTACTTGTATGTTACCATATACTAACTTGAGATTTGTTTTCTTGCAGGCATTTACAGGAATAAAATTACAATAGTTTTACAAAAAACAAAATCCAAAAAGACCAAAGTGACAAACAACCTATGTGCAAAAAGATAAAACTGCAAGTAAAAATAATACCGAGAACGGGAGTTGTAAAGAGTCTTTGTGAGTCTGTATGTCTAAGAATCGGTTCAGATAAGTGGTGAATGACATTATCTTTGTTGGTTCAGAGCCTGATGGTTGTACGGCAATAACTGTTCCTGGAGCTGGTGGTGTGGGACATCATACTGCCTGCTGATAGGTTAACACCAAGGAATTTAAAGCTTATTTGCTCTGTCCACTAATGTTCCTGTAATCATTGCTGGCTCATGGACCTCTGGTTTCCCACTGTAGCCAATAATCAGCTTTTTGATTTTACTGGCATTGAGTCAGAGGTTATTGTTTTGTGGTATCTGTCAACCAGATGTTCAAACTCCCTCCTGTATGCCTTTTCAATACCACCTTTGATTTGGCCACTGGCAGTGAACTTAAATATGTCATTGGAGTTGTACTTAGCCACACAATTATAAGTATCATAGTCATAGTCATTGGTTTTCGTTACAGTTGTTCCATAAACAATAATATAGTAATAGAACCATAAATAATTAAATAGTAATATGTAAATTATGCCAGGAAATAAGACCAGGACCAGCCTATTGGCTCAGGGTGTCTGACCCTCCAAGGGAGGAGTTGTAAAGTTTGATGACCACAGGCAGGAATGACTTCCTATGATGCTCAGTGTTGCATCTCAGTGGAATGAGTCTCTGGCTGAATGTACTCCTGTGGATGGGAGACATTGACCAAGATGACAAGCAACTTAGACAGCATCCTCTTTTCAGACACCACCGCCAGAGAGTCCAGTTCCATCCCCACAACATCACTGGCCTTACGAATGAGTTTGTTGATTCTGTTGGTGTCTGCCACCCTCTGCCTGCTGCCCCAGCACACAACAGCAAACATGACAGCACTGGCCACCACAGACTCGTAGAACGTCCTCAGCATTGTCCGGAAGATGTTAAAGGACCTCAGTCTCCTCTGGAAATAGAGACGGCTCTGACCCTTCTTGTAGACAGCCTCAGTGTTCTTTGACCAGTCCAGTTTATTGTCAATTCGTATCCCCAGGTATTTGTAATCCTCCACCATGTCCACACTGACCCCCTGGATGGAAACAGGGGTCACCGGTACCTTAACTGTCCTCAGGTCTACCACCAGCTCCTTAGTCTTTTTCACATTATGCTGCAGATAATTCTGCTCACACCATGTGACAAAGTTTCCTACCGTAGCCCTGTACTCAGCCTCATCTCCCTTACTGGTGCATCCAACTATGGCAGAGTCATCAGAAAACTTCTGAAGATGACGAGACTCTGTGCAGTAGTTGAAGTCCAAGGTGTAAATGGTGAAGAGAAAGGGAGACAAGACAGTCCCCTGTGGAGCCCCAGTGCTGCTGATCATTCTGTCAGACACAGTGTTGCAAGCACACGTACTGTGGTCTGCCAGTCAGGTAATCAAGAATCCATGATACCAGGGAAGCATCCACCTGCATCGCTGTCAGCTTCTCCCCCAGCAGAGCAGGGAGGATGGTGTTGAATGCACTGGAGAAGTCAAAAAACATGACCCTCACAGTGCTCGCTGACTTGTCCAGGTGGGCGTAGACACGGTTCAGCAGGTAGACGATGGCAACCTCAACTCCTTGTCGGGGCTGGTAGGCGAACTGTAGGGGATCTAAGTGTGGCCTAACCATAGGCCAGAGCAGCTCCAGAACAAGTCTCTCCAGGGTCTTCATGATATGGAAGGTCAATGCCACCGGTCTGTAGTCATTGAGGCCACTGGGGCGCGGCGTCTTCAGCACAGGGATGAGGCAGGACATCTTCCACAGCACAGGAACTCTCTGGAGCCTCGGGCTCAGGTTGAATACATGGCGAAGTATTCCACATAGCTGAGGGGCACAGGCTTTGTGTGTATTAGGCACAGTATAAAGTGAGTAGAGCAGGGGGCTGAGCACACAGCCTGTTGTGTGCCTATGCTGATGGTGAGTGTGGAGGAGGTGTTGCTAGTTTATATTACCTCGATCTGTCAGTGAGGAAATCAGGGATCCAGGGTGCAGAAGAACTTAAAATTTGATTTAGTTGGTTGGTCAAGACCCAGCTCTATCTACAACTTAAAAACAAGGGACATTCCTTTGATGTGCACATTTTGGACTGGGATATCAGGCGGATTGAACGAGATGTTAAAGAAACCATCTTTGTCAAACTGGAAAACCCATCCCTGAACAGAGGGGATGGTGTATGACACCCAACTATCAACTACTTGCATCCCTACCCCGGTGACTCCCACAGTTCACACCTGTAAAGATGAGTCTAGTGCCCCCCTCATTCCCTTCATGACTCTTAAAGAGCCTCATGTGATCGCTATACCCTAAAACAGCTCAGTTTATGAGCCAGAAAACTACTCACCATGGATCAGAACTGAAGTTTCGCCTCATTCGAGAGGCTTCGTTTTGTGGACAACACAGCAAGTCCAGTTGCCTTGACTTATAGCTGTTTGAGATACTGAATAGTGACTTAGCTAACCCAATTTTTCCCTGGTCATAGTCTTACCACTCAGCATCAGTTAGTGCAACGTTTCCTCAAGTATATGCTTGTGTTGCACTAGTTGAAAACCGTTACCATCCAGGAGAAGCTTGTTTGCACTTCCTATACAGAAAGAGGGTTTGTAATCAAGGAGGTTCCCCCTACGAACCCCTCGGGTATCACGGGGCTGTCAAAGTAGGCAACCCAGGTTCATAGTGAGATGAATTACCACCTCACTGGCACCAGCCTACCCATTGTCGTGGATGTGTATACAGAAAAGTGCCGCTAAAAGGCCAGCAATATCATGAAGCGTCCCCATACCTTGCTTATGGACTGTTTGTCCCACTCCGATCAGGGAAGAGGCTACGTGTCAGGAACACAGCACTCAAAAACAGTTACTTTTTCCCCAAGCCATCAGGCTGATCAACACCTCCACCATTAACCTACCCTACCACCACTTCATGCACATCCGCCACTTCTCCACCGCCCCTCAGCACCCTTCATCCCTCAGGCACAGCCACTTTATGTTTGCACTCCACACCTCGTGCCTACACTGACACAGTCACTGCTCCTGTTTCTATGTGCCCTGCTGCTTTCTAGAAGGGTTCCTCCTGCCAAGTCACTTTGTCACTCTCATTTCCTCTGTTTCCATATGTGCTGATGCTTCTGCACCCAGCACCACTTTATTTACATTCGATCAGTCAACGTATATAGGTAAGTTAATCTTATGTTCAATATATATGGCTATACTCTGTTACTCATAGATTGTGTTTTATAGGATTGCTTTTGCATTTATGTGGTGTTTTTGTTTATACTTGTGTATTGAAGAATGACAATGAGCAATCTTGAATCCTAAAACCTGTCCTGAGCAAGGATATCTCTAAGCAACTGTTTAATGTATGGTGTGCGCTCCCCGGCAGGTGGTGCAACAGGTATCATTGATTCAATCAAAGTCAAAGCAAGATTTCCAAAAGTAGTTTTGTGATTTGCTGCGAGCAATTTGGGAGAAATGGGTGTTTTAGCTTTGGTCCTCACTGCCCTTTGGGCCTAGAGCTGCTGAGGACTAATCTGATAGAATAACAAACTGCTCAATAGCAAATTGATAGAAAATGATTAATATTGATTAGTCAGCAGCTTCTTTGCATCACATGACTGGGAGGGTGATCTTTGGTGGGTTGAATAGGTTTGATTGTTACATTTAAGAGAAGTTTGGCTATGTGAATGGATAGAGAGGTAGGGTATGGTGGGCTATGGTCTGGGGAGATGGGGCTGGCATGGACGAAAAGGGCCAAAGGGCCTATTTTTGTGCTGTAGTGCTCTCTGACTCTATAAACATGCTTCATTTTAAATTCTAAGCCTTGCCAGCACTTGCATGCTCTGCCAGAAATCCTTCAAATGTTTATTTTCTCTCTTTCAATGTACTTGGAAAGCTATCTTCCAATTTCCATTCTGACGCACCAGCATTCAGGAAAGTGATGGACCGTGAGTGAGTCATTACCATTGGCAGGAGCGACAGGACCTACGTAAAGGCTCTCAATGCCATTTTAACTGCATGTTCTCACTCTGCATTCTGTTCCTGCAGTTTCTGAAGCCTTTTCTCATGGGTGGCTCTGAAATGTCTTCCTGGACTGTGGCTTCTGCTAGTTATGAGCTGAAGGAGAAGCCTCGGCCTACCAGATAGTTGACAACTTCAGGTATTTCTCTTCGATTCCCACTGCCCTCTACTGGACAGAACCAGAACAGAGGATCCCTTGGTTCTTCCAAACCCTGCCACCAACCCACCCACCCCCCCCCAATCAGTATCTGCAGCTTTTGCTATTTCCATCTGTTATAATATCTGTTTCTATCGCCTCTCCAGGCAGTGCTCCCCAGGAACCTGACTCCGTGTGGCAATAAACCAAGCTTGTCATGTAAATCTCCTTTAAACTTTAGTCTCGCCGTAAACCTCTGCCCTCCAGTACTTCAGATTTCCACACTGGGGTGGGGGAAGACTCTACCTATGCCTGTCGAATTTTTAAATACTTTTATCAGCCTCCATGCAGAGAAGAGTTTCTAAAACCTTTCCTAGCTAATACTCTAATCTGGGCAGCTTCATGGTGATCCTCTTCTGTACCCTCTCCAAATCCTTTGTAATGATGTGACCAGAACTGCGCACGATGCTCTAAATTTAGCATGACTGAAGTTTTATATATAACGTAGTAGGCTAGTTACCTTGTCACCACGATCTACTGGATTGTTCGTTATTGGGGGAAGGACCTGCCAATTAAAATGACCTGGTTTCAGGGAACTCAGTTCAAGGATGTGGCTATCACTTGATGCCTATGGTTACCCGGCAGAAATATTACACAGATCTTCTGTTCTGGAGCCGTACCAGTAGAGGTTTCCCAACTTCCAAAAGGAAACTCAGTAGAGTAACTCTGGGCTTGCATTTGGATCCCACTGATGGGTGTCAGCAGAAGTCTTGCCTCCTGGAACTTGTTCTTCTTTCCATGGCAGTAGCAACTCTGCCCGTTGTTGATGGGCTGAGCTGGAATGAAGAAAGGAAAAGGATCAGTATAACTAAAATCTCCCCCCACCCCCCACTCCTGACATTGGGATCTCACTGAGCGAATGGGGGGTGGAATCGGTGGCTGATTTTGCTTCTCTGGACGGGAAAGTCATTGTTTCCTTGCAAAGTATGACATTATCAGTTCCCTTCTCACCCAGCTTTCAAAGGCAGCTGGAAAAAAGATGCCATCATCCATCACCATCAACGAGAATAAATTCCATTGGCCCGTCCTTTATTACTTTGTTACTCTGAACACAGACGTTCTCTCCATCTGTTTCTCTATTTCATTACTTTTGGCCAATTTAAAGGTGCTACTGTGGGTTATATTGCCACGGTCACTAAAGCCTTTTAAAGTAGTTTATTATTGCTACAGGGCTGTGGGTTGACAGATTGTAGTGTCTAATACATTTTCCAGCAAGACTGGAGACTAGCAAGTGCACAGCAGAATGAGTTGACAGCACTGAAACTGCGAGTCTGGTCAACTGGAGGTTTTGAACGGTCTTTTTGATGGGTTTCCATCACCTCTTGCACTGGTGAGGCTAAACTAATGGAAAAGGGCTTAGAGACAGAGAGAGAGCAAATGCTATTGTGTGATGTGGTGTGTTTTGTCATTTTTATTTTTATGATAGACTGAAACTCGTAATTGGAAACCAGATTGAATTTTAACCTTGTATGGAGGATTTCCTGCCTTTTTGTTTTTGTGAAGTCTGTTGGAAGGTAAGGCAAAGCCGTTATTTGTAAAAGTGAAAATGGCTTCAATTTCCACAGCTTCTCCCCAGGACATTCCCAAAAGTTTCACAGTTAATAAAGCGAGTGCTTTGAAAGAGCAGTCACCGTGCAGTCAGTTTTCACAGGCTGTCCACACTTGGCTGGTTGTTCCTTTCCAAGCCGTGCATGTATCGGGTGGCAACCTTGCCATTTTTCAGCATTTTCTGAGGCCGAGTTGCTAGCTCGATGCTCAGCCCAGCATGGATAGAAAGCATGTAAGGAGCTGGCTGGATTTGAACCCAAGATCACTGGCCTCGAGGTCTGGTGTGATGCCTCGACACCACCGGTCAGCTAACTGAGCTTCAGGTGATGCCTTTCAAGGGTTCCAGGACTGAAACAGACCATTAATGAACATAGGGGTGGCAAACTTTGAGAGTGTGTGCCCGGATTGGTGATAATCTTAAAAGAAAAATTCTTTTCAGTGCCCAAGTAACTTTGAGTGGAGATTATCATTGGTTAGTGAATTAATAACAATAATTATGGACTTTAAGGATAAAAGATGAGTCCTATTGTTTATTTACATGTATTCCTTATACTATTAATAATAGTATAACAGTACAGATTGAAATAAGCATTTTAGAAAGCCTGTTCACAAATTATTAATATTTTAAACAGGCAATTCAAAATATTTCTAAAGTGTTATTTTACCTCTAACAAGAAATGTGAAAATTGTAAGCTTCATGTGTATTCATAAACGATCAAGAAAGGGAAAATGCCTATACCTTGCTCAGTATTATGCGTGGAGTTTAAAGAATTGAAGGGTAACATACAGTGCCACATGCTATAAGAATTTTGGCAAGTGTTATCTTGGGCATGTGTGTCGTGCTTGCCACCCCTGCTGCAGCAAGATTGGGATCTTTTGGGGATTGTCTGTCGGCAGATGCCGAAGTCAGTGGACACAACAGTGGGGTGTGTAGTCTTGTTGCTGGTTGGTGGTTGTCTGGGACTGATTGAATCAGTGAGCAGTTCGACAGCTGATGGTACTGAGGGAGCTGTGTGGTTCAGATCCCTGGTGAAGGGAGGCATCTGGTTTTCTACCTCTCTCAATGTGGCCAGTGTCCAGGTGAAGCTTTCTACAACTGGGCTTCCTTTAGCTTTGCTACTGTTTCTCAGGCAATCAACTGGATCTGTTGTATCTGAGGAATTTAAAGGCTTGAGCTATTCAACAATCTTGTGATTTACTATTAAAATGGAAGAAAGTAGAGATGGGTTTACTTTTTGCCCTATTTTTCCAGCATTCATTCGTGATGGTGCGACTGTCACTGAATTAGTTCTCATGCACTGGACCTCTCACTCAATGTAATCAAAGCCAAAGAAGTGATTATTGACTGCAAGCGGAGGGAACTGGTGGTTCATGAGTCGGTCGATATCATCAGGGGATTGGAGGTAGAGAGGGTATGAAGATTTAAATTCCTTGGTGTTATTTTTCAGAGGATCCCTCCCAGGACCTGGGCACAAATTCCACTATAAAGGCACAGCAGCACCTCGGCAGATTCGGCATCTCAGCTAAGATGTTGACAGACATGTATAGGTGCATTGTGGAGAGTATCCCGACTGGTTGCATCATGGCTTGCTATGGACACATCAATGCCCATGAGTGGGAAAGCCTGCAAAAAGTAGTTAATACAGCCCAGTCCATCACAGGAAAAGCCCTCCCCACCGTTGAACACATCTATAAGGAGTGCTGCCACGAGAGAGCAACATCCATCATTCAGGCCCCTGCCATCCAGGTCATGCTCTCTGCCTGCTGCCTCTGTTGGGAAGGAGGTATAGAAGCCTCAGATTCCACATAACCAGGCTCAGGGACATTTATTACCCCACGACCATCAGGCTCCTGAACCAGTGTGGACAACATCACTCACCTCAACTCTGAACTGATTCCTCAACGTAAGGTCTCACTTTTAAGGCATCTACAGCTCAGTTCTCCATATTGCTTAGATTTTTATTGATTATATTTGTGCATCTTGTTGCCTTTTGCACATTGGTTGTTTGTCTTTGTGTAGTTTTTCATTGATTCCTTTGTATTTCTTGTCTCCACTGTGAATGCTAGCAAGAAACTGAATCTCAAGTTAGTATCTGGTGACAGTACTTTGATAACAAATTGACTGGACTTTTCTTGGTGTGGCTGGTCACAGTGGATTGTGCCTTACTCATTCCGTGGCATCATGTACCCATTTAACTCCTGCCTGCTTCATTTTTTTCCCTCCTGAATTTTTTTTGTTTTTAAAAAAGAATTGCCATTTGCAGGCATTTTTCTGAAGCCCACGTTCTGGGCTGCTCTCAGTAATACTGATGTGACTCTGTGCATGCAAACAGTTTTATTACACTCTGATGAACGTCATCTCTGCTCACTGAATTTGGCACAATGATTTATCTGAATGCTAATTGTTGTTGTGGAGTGTAGTTAATCATGTGTTAGCTTGGCTATTAAATTCTCTTCTTGACTGACGGCTTTGAAGAAATGGATGTTGTCATTAGAAACCTTTGTGTCTTATTAATTTCGATGAAACGTATCTTCCTGTCATGGTCTGCAACTTCTAGTAAAACAAAGGCTGGCAAATTCTTGGCTTCATCAGGACTCGAGGAAAATCACTGAACATGGGTAAAAAGAATTCGAAAAGGATGAGCAGTTTTCGAAGAGGTATTGCCATAATTATTCTCTGCAATTCATAATGCAACCAGGAATTCCACCGACCAAGGTTTGATTTATCGCCACTGTCTGTAAGCAGTTTGTACATTGCGATCATATGGTTTCCTCTTGGTGCTCTGGTTTCCTCCCATAATCCTTTGACACAAATGATGTTTTTCACTATGTTTTGACTATACATGTGACAAAGCCAATCTAATCTTTAAAAATCTTAATCTATTTTCTTTTGAACCTTGAGGTGCATTGAAGAGGATTGAGGAATCAAAGATTAGCTCTAGTAGGAGAGAAACCTTCTGACTATACTTACTGTCCCTGTTGTCGTCATCTTGGCCGGCATTGACCAGAAACTTGACAACATCTGCCACCCAATTACTATGACTGCAGGGGTAGGTCATAGGCTGGATAATATCCCTCGGCATGTGACTCACCACCTCACACTTCAGGTATAGTGTCAATGCCAATGTAATATCCCTCCATAACTGAAACTTAGATTTCTTGAGAGAAAGACCCAGACAGTCCGTGTTGACCGAAACATCTCAGGCTCTAACCTGCCGAGAACTGGTGCTGCCCCCTCCCCTCCCAGGTCGGTTTGCGCAGCTCATCGCTGACTCGCGACGGCATTGCCAGATCCTGCTCAACTGCATCAAGTTTGATGCAACAGTGGTTGGCCTGATTGGCAGCGACGATGAGGAGGTAGAGAGGCTTGTGAAATGGTGTGAGAACAACCTGAATGAACAAGACAAGAGATTTCGCAAGGATGCAGATTGATTACCGTCTATTGGCTCTACCATAGAGAGTGAAGAGAGTGAAGTTCCTTGGTGTGCACACAAAGACAGTCTAATCCCACAATAACTCATTAGTCAAGAAGGCACAGCCGTGTCTACACTTTGGGATATGCAAGGCTCACCACCCGCATTCTAACAACTGGGGCAGCACAGCAGCGTAGTGGTTAGCACAGCACTTTACTGTGCTAGTGTCCCAGTTTCAATTCCCGTTGCTGACTGTAAGGAGTTTGTACGTTCTCCCCATGACGGCACAAGTTTCCTCCAGGTGCTTCGGTTTCCTCTCAAATTCCAAAGACCTACCAATTGGTAGGTTAATTGGTCATTATATATTGTCCCATGGTTAGGCTTGGATTAAATCAGATCGCTGGGTGGTGTGGCTTGAAGGGCCAGAAAGCTGGTTTCATGCTGTATCTCTAAACAAACTTTCTACAGGAGCACTGTCTGGCTGCATCATTGTGCGGTCTGGCAACTACAAGGCATTGGACCGCATGACCCTGCAGTGTTTAGTAAAAACTGTGGAGAGGATTACTGGGGTTGTCCTTCCCCCTATTTGTGACATTTACCAGGAGTGTTGTATACAAAAGGGCCAAAGTCTTTTTGAGGATCCCTACCACCTATCCCCACTACCTTTGACCTGCTACTGTCAAGAAGAGGGTACAGGAGCATTGGAACTCGGACTGCCAGACTGGGTAACAGTTTCATCCCCCCCCCCCCCAAAGAAACTGCAAGGTTTGTGAACAGTCTGCCACCACCAAGGTCTCTTCACCAAGACAGTGAGCTGTTTACCTGTGCTGTGCACTTCACGTGTTTTAAATTATAATTTGTTAACTTGTGGTACTATTTTGCTTTGTATGTATGTGTGTGTGATGTGTTTGGATGCATCGTGATCTGGAGAACATTGTATTGGTTCTACTGTGTATATGTACAGTCAGATGACAAACTTCAGCGAACCATGGTTCACCAATAACCTGAGTATTTTCTGTTTTTGTTAAAATATTACTTTACTAATGACCCTTGGATGGAAGTCAGTTCTGAGCTAAGCAACCAGAGACAGTATTTCCCCCAGTATGGCTGATCAGAGGAGAGGCATGATTTTAAGGTGATTGGGGGAAAATATAAGGGGATGTCAGAGGTAGGTTGTTTGTACATGTAATGTCCCGCAAGTGGTAGAGGAAGGTCCATTAGGCACATCTGTGGCTCTTGGATGAGCACATGGATGATAGAAAAATCAAAGTTCAAGTTATGTACATGTCACCATGTAGTACCTTTTAGATACTTTCTTGCAGGCATTCACAATAGAACAACAAAATACAATTAGAAACTGCACACAGACTGACAAACAACCAATATGCAAGCAAACAACTGTGCAAACCCAGAATATGTAAATAATACTGAGAACACTAGTCCTTGAAAGTTGAGTCCCTAGGTTGTGCAATCAGTTCGGTGAGGTGAGTGAAGTTATCCATGGAGGACTGGGTGGGAGGGAAGGGCTAGACTGATCTTGAGTTAAAAGGTCAGTGTAACATTGTGGGGCAAAAGGGCTCTGTTCTATTTGATTCTAGACCAGCTCAATGCAGATAACTAATTGCATTCTCACATGGTTGAAGGGCTTTTAGAGATGGTCAATAAATGTTGCCTGTGCCAGTATTGATTATGTGCTGTGAGTATTAGAGATAAAATATAATGGAAATCCTTTGCCTGAATTGGTTCATCTTCAACACTTGCTGGACGCCATCCAAGGAGACTGGCATCCCATCAATCACCGTAAGTATTCACCCCACCTGGCTCCTATGATCTCCTAAAATCAAGGAAGGTATCCATAGGGCAACCCCACCACCAGCGGGTCCTATTCCTAACCACCTCTTTAGAAAATGTATTATGTTGGCATTGTTGTCTGATTGAATTTGTGAAGCAGACTTTCATGGTCCCAAGCAATGAAGTGATTTGAATGATGAGTATAGTTCATGGCAAATCACTTGTACGTGCATGGTGGCAGACGTGGGCAATGAATGCTTCAAAGTTCAAAGTAAATTTATTATCAAGGTACGCATGTTACTATATGTTACCTTGAGCCCTTTCAGATATTTATGAATTAACAGACAAACTGCAAATCAAAATTAAAACTGAGAATGTGAGCTCAAAGTCTTTGGAAGTGAGTCTGTAGGTCATAGACCACTATATAGTATTAATTTAAAAACCCAAGTTATGGATAGCATTGACCCCAGAGGAATTTGGTGTTTTTAAAACTGACCAAACAACACTGAAATCATGTGGCTGTAACCTCAGTCTCTATTATTGGTTCCCTTTGTAGGTTCAGGCTTTTCGGAGGCTTGTCTTGCCAATTCTGATTGGAAATATTAACTGTTTCACTTTCTGCAGCCGTGTTTTCAGCATTCTTCTGTTATTTGTCTGCCAGTTATCTTGTTTCTAACATTGTGTCAAAGGCAATTTTTCCTGATCAGGTTTTTGAGGTGATGACTCCTGAGCCCTGCCGATTTTCTTCCCCTAACTATGTATAGCATAATCTGACCACCGATTGGTTCCACGTTAATGGGAAATGTTCCCAGGTGCTTACCACTAATGTGATCGAACAAGATCTGACATCAAGCGGGTGTTAGGCCAGGTAACCAAACATTTATTAAAACAGCACAAATAGGTATTGCCCGAGATTTGATCTTAACCACACTATCATGTGTATGAATTAGGAGCAGGAATAAACTATGTATCTCAATGGAGCCTGCTTCACTGTTGAATACCATCATCTGATTGCTATCACATTTTCCAGTCACCTACGGTAACCTCACTTGGCTGCATATCATGAATCTCTCTATTTCTGCCTTGGAGATGTTCTCTATTTAGTTTAGAGATGCAGCACAGTAACAGGCCCTTTTGTCCATAAGCCCCCACCGCTCAATTACACCCATGTGACCAGCTAACCACCTAACCTGTTGGGGCTTGGAATGTGGGAGGAAACAGGAGCACCCAGTGGAAACCCACGTAGTCATGGTGAGAACGTGCAGACAGTGGTGGGAAATTAACCCGGTCAATTACAGCAGGCACTATAACAGCATTGCGCTAATTGCTCCAAACAGCAACTTTCAACAGCATTCTTCACTCAATAGGGTGGTAGAAGCATCTTTGGTAGGAGCAGGGTTCCAATTGTTTGTAATGCTTGGAGGAAAAAATGTTTCCTTGTCTGTTTTAAGTGGGAGATTCCATATTGTTCAAGAGTGAATCATAGTTCTGGATGCTTCCACAAAGGCAAATGGCCTGTCTGCATCCACTCTGTCAAGACTAATGATAACCAGCATGTTATTAGTGACATCTGAGAATTCAATTAAGAGTCATCTGTATTGAGTTCGTGTAGAATCCAACAGCTCAGATTTGGTAAGGAAATACATTTCCTTCCTAGGGACTTCTGTGAAATAATAAATTCAGAAAATGCTTGGTTTGTTGATGCATTCTAAACCCTGGATGCTGGAAGTCTGAATTAATCAGGGAATTCTCCAGGTGTTGGAAGCACGAAGAGAAAGTCAAAGGTTATTTTACTTGATTTAATTTTTTTTCATGCATGTTTGCTGCCTTAACACTTCCAGTATCTTCTGTTCCTGAGTTTCATACCATGAAATTCATGTAAAAATTCCGGGTATCCGGGAAGTTTTATGTAACTAAGAAAGGAGTCCCCGGTAAAAGACATAGGTGAAAAGCACAAACTGCAGATGTTGGGAACACAGTAGCAATGGAAAACACTGCGAACGCTCAGCAGGCCGAGCTGCACCCGTGGGAAGAGAAACAGTTGACGCTTCGGGGTAAAGGGCCTTCATTGGGACTTGGGGTCTTTAGAGCTGCAGATGAATTGTATTCGCATTTCATGGGTTCTGCCTGACCTGTTCAGTTCCCGGTGTATTTCTTTTCCGTATTCTGGAAATGGGTCCGGTGTACAGTATCTGCACGGGGAGAACCTGTGAATGCAGTGAGGGCTGCCATTCTGGAAGTTAGACCAAGTTAAGTTTATTTTTATTTTTAGAGATGAAGTGTGGTAACAGGCCCTTTGGCCCAATGAGCTCATACTACCCACTTACACCGATGTGACCAATTAACTGATTAACCCGTACATCTTTGGATTGCGGGTGGAAATGGGGTGAACTCCTTTCAGACAGTGGAGGGAATAGTGCCTGCGTCACTGGCCCTGACTGCTATGCTTCTGTGCACAGGTGCAATGAAGAACCTACTTGCAGCAGTGTCACAGGCACGAAGCAAATGATAAGCATCGTTCATTATGAAAAGAGTGAATTAAGCAAATTATATGTACACAGTTGGGGGAAGGTATTACCAAATGAAAAGGGAAAAAGGTTGAAGATGTGTGAAAGCCTCCATGAAGAAGTGCAACGTGAGTGCTTGAAACAGGGATTCCTGGTGGTCACAGAGTCGGAGCATGGAGTGGAGAACCTGGATACCGTGCACTGGGACTACACACAGGTCTGTGGACCACTCCCCAAGTCATCCATCTCTCCCTTTCACCTCCTGCCCCATCCATGGAATAGTCTCCAGGGCCCACCATGCCGGAGTGGTAGTAAGGAGACAGCTTCGACCCAGCATGTTGACAATGCTTTTGCCCTCCATTTTGCACCCCCCCCCAAAAAAAAAACAAATTGCTGCTGCACCTGAGTTCCATCAGCAGATTGGTGCCCCATAGTGAAAGTATGTTTTAAATGATCCTGAGAAACCCCTGGCAAGAGATTTAGATAGAACTTCTCTGCCCTTTAGGTCATGGTTTCTCTTGATTAGATTAGATTCAACTTTATTGTCACTGTGCGGAGTACAGATACAAAGCCAATGAAATGCAGTTAGCATCTGACCAGAAATGCAAAGAATAGTGTTATTTACAAAATAACTGCGAATAAAAAGTAAGTGCTACAGCACACAAATATAAAAGTACTGAGACAGTACAATATGGATGCAATACTGCTTAGCGCTGTGATGTGAGGTTCAGCAGGGTCACAGCCTCGGAAGAAGCTCTTCCTATGCCTGCTGGTGCGGGAGTGGAGGCTCCTGTAGCGCCTACCGGATGGGAGGAGAGTAAAAAGTCCATGGTTAGGGTGAGATGCATCCTTGATGATGCTTTTCGCCCTGCCCAGGCAGCGTTTATGGTAGATGTTCTCAATGGTGGGCAATTGGGTGCCGATAATCCGCTGGGCAGTTTTCACCACACGCTGGAGTGCTTTGCGGTCCGATACGGGACAATTGCCATACCACACTGAGATGCAGTTGGTGAGTATGCTCTCAATGGTACAGCGGTAAAAAGTCCGTCAGTATCCTAGGACAGAGGTTAGCTTTCTTGATGCTCAGCAGGAAATAAAGGTGCTGTTGCGCCTTTTTGATCAGGATGGAGGAATTTATGATCTTTAATACATGGTATTACAGATGGTTAATTAAATAAATGCAGCCTCAGATCAAGGGTAAAGGCTGAGCTATTTCCTAAGTTTTACACGTCTTAGTCGACCCCAAATTGGATGTTACAGAAAATGCTGGACTATAGATGTGCAGGAAGGGCCGAAGCCCACCGTCACAGCACAGCATTTGTGTCCTCTGGTCCCTGGACAGTACAGTTTGAGTCCATGTTCTGGGAGGAGGGCATACTGTGAAGTAGCATTTCCCATTGCTGAGTTGGCTTTCTGTGGGTAGTCCAGAGGTGATTTTTTAAAAAAATTCATTTGTTTTGCACAATTGGCCCATTCACAGTATTGGCTCAATCAGGAGGCATGGCTTTTCTTTTGATCTCCGAGGAGGCTTTGAAGGCCGTCTTTTCAAAAATCAAAACACAAGCCGACCAAGGTAGCAGTGAAGCAGAGGGAGGTTTTTTTTTTGGAAAAAAAGCAACCATTATGCTGTCTCTTGAAAAGATAATGATTGAATTTATTCTGGGTTAACTAATGTTTGAGTGCATGCATTTTCTTTTTGAAATGATCGTTGCTGGGCTTGTTATTCAAGAGATCAAATCCCTTCATGGTAGTTAGGGAAAACTGAGTTGGGTTTAAATCTGCAGATTGAACAACTATTGTCAGTAAAAGGAGCTGAGGCTTTGTATTATAAAACCTCAACTGGCTCAGTGAAATGAGTGTAAACCTGTCATTCTGACCAGCCCTGGGCTCGCTGCTGAGCTGCTTTTGTGCTGTCTACCCTTTGAACTATCTTGGTAAGTTGCTTAATGGGTTCAAACCAGGGTAAGCATATCTTTCAAATTTAAAAAACAGGGAAAATGAACTTACCCTGGAATGCCTGGAATAATTGGCTCACAAATGAGCTTCAATGGACTTTATTCCATGACTCCCACATTGCTGATCTGTCAGTGAGTAAGTCAGAGCACCTTGCAAGTTTGTTTTTCCCAAATGAAAATGCAATAAGTTAATGTCCTTGATGCAACTTAAAGCTTCTCTGGGCTTGGCTTTGCTGGCTTTGCTCTTCAGCTTTGGGGTCAGCAGATTTGCCCTGGAGTAGTGCAGAGAGACAGGAATGGAGCCACACTTTTGCCATTGTGTGTCTGGTATGTGAAACAGGCCTTTGTAGAAGGGCTTGCAACTCATGAGGTTAAGCTGTGCTCTTCAAGTGCCACTTAGATGGTGAAATCAGCGGCTTGTTATGTACGAAGGAAAGAGTTGGGAGAGTGCACAGTCCGTACAGGGGATCTGATTGTAAAATGTTCTCCTGGTACCAAGCAGGTGGATTCTGGCTTGTGCCAGAACAATGGATTTTATTGAAGTCTGTCAGTAAACCAGGCAAATAAGCTAACTAGTGACATTCTGTACTGAAAATGGTTTAGTGTACGTTATGAGCTTGAGTTCTTGCCCAAAAACAGAAACCCTGCAGGTGAGGTAACTACACCACACCGTGGGATATGCCCTCTTCTCATCAAGGAGGGCCTGCAGGAGCCTGAAGGCACACACTTGACAATGTAGGAACAGCTTCTTCCCTTCTGCCATCAGATTTGTGAACGGTCCACGACCACTTTCTCGCTACTTTTATTGTACGTTGTAGTGCTTTTTTTTTGTTTGGTATTGTATTGTACTGCTTCCACATGACCACAAATTTCACAGCTTCTCAGTGATAATAAGCCAGATTATTATTCTGACCATTGCTGGAAACACCTGACAGTCTATGTGGGAGAGAAAGTTTAATATTTGTGTCACTCACCTGACGATTTAGCTGTTTTGCTCTTCACAGATGCTGCCTGACCTTTCTCACATTTCACAGGATGTTATTATTCGTGTTTGTTAAAAGAAGCCAGCTAATGAGAAGCTTTTGTCACCAAAATTGACATGTGCATGCAGATAATAATTTAAGGGAAACTGGCCATAAAATTGGAGAACAATTAATGAGCTTCAAGTTGAGATGAGATTACCTGTTTTCACTTGCAAAATGACTAATGGTTTGAGTTTTTAAGTCTTTAGAAATGGGGATGACCATGACACAGAGGTAGATCAGCAAACTTTACATACTTTAATGCCAGGGCCATGGAAGTATATGTGGAATGTAACAGGACAATGTGATGTCAATGTGATGCCTAGGGCTTGAGTTCAAAATCCAGCTGGGAAACGAGATACTCATTGGCCGGTGGGTGTGACTTTCGAGAATGGAAAAAAGTTTGTGTAACTAAAACTAGGGCTCTGGACCAGACCAGGATCAGATCAAATGAGAAGATCGCATTTGCAGTACTGACCAGAGTACAAAATTTGATCTCTGTAATTGAAAGGGAGAGTTTGAAGGAGATTGCAGGAACCAGTTCATCAGAAATGGGACCGAGGTAAATGGCAAGAATAACATTTCTATTACCTGTAAACTACCATGGCTGTGGAACTCGTGGTGGAAAATGACAGAACACGAGGGCTTCCAGCAGTGGTCCCAATCTGGATTTTGTAAGGGAAGTATTGAGGTGCCTGAATGAAAACAGATTATACTTGCAGGTCAGCAGTATCTTTGTAGAGAATTCAGTCCCAGGGCTGAGACATGTTATAACAGAGACAGTTACATGGAAGTGGGAGGGATGTTTGCACCTGATATTGAGGGCAGGGTTGCCAGTGATTACAGATGTCTGGTTGACAGTGTAATGACAGGTGCTTGAACATAAAATGTTAACTTGCAAAATGTAAGAGTGAACGTAGAACATTACAGGACAATACAGGCCTTTCAGCCCATGTACCGACCCTTTAATATATTCGCGGATCAACCCTTCCCTCCTACAAGGTCAGGTGATTGAGGCACCTAGTTTAAAGTGACAAATTAGTTCATTATCTGGACCTGTATTCGTTGAGGTGCCATCGTTAGATGAAGCATTTAAACTGATGTCCTCGAACAGCAATTTTGAAAAAATTGCTGCTTCCTCAAATTTTTTATGATTGACTGCTTGAAGCTGAACACAAATATAAGGACATAAGAAATAGGAGCAGGAGTAGGCCATCTGGCCCATCGAGCCTGCTTCACCATTCAGTAAGATCATGGCTGATCAGTCCGTAAACTCAGCTCCATCTACCTGCCTTTTCCCCATAACCCTCAATTCCCTTACTATGTAAAAACCTATCGAACTGTTTGTTAAATATATTTAGTGAGGAAGCCTCTACTGCTTCCCTGGGCAGAGAATTCCACAGATTTCTGATTTATAATATCAGATTACTTGTATCGCATTGGAATTTGGAGAAACAAGAAATTAAATTTTATTGAATATAATGTGTTTAATTGCATAACGATGCTGAAGTTTTGAGTAGTTCAACTGAGCTAAAAATGTTTTAATGGTTGTCATTTGTACTCCGTGTCTGGGGCTTCTTGCTTAAGTGTCCAACAATCAGCCAGCATTGATGGATTCCATTTGCCCTGATACTGTTTCTCCAGTCCGCAATGTCCTGGTGAAACCTTTCACCATGCTCGTCACTGACAGTGCCAAGATTTGCAGGGAAGAAGTCTAAACGGGAATGCAGAAACTGAATCTTTAGTGACATGTTGCAATTCATGGGGCTTTGTGTGCTTGAAGCATGTTGTCAACCAGCTGCATGTAGTTTGCTGCTCTGTAGTTGCCAAGAAAATTTTCAACAACATCCTTGAATGCCTTCCATGCGATTTTTTTTTTTTCTCTCTGATCCTGCAAGAAGATGTTTGAATTTCCTGTCGTCGATGACCTGTTTGATTTGTGGACCAACAAAAATGTCTTGCTTAATCTTAGCATCAGTTATTCTGGGAAACATCTATCTCAAATATCGAAATTCTTCATGGGAAATTTATAGCCTTTCTAAAACCTATCTGCCCTGTCTAAGAATGCCCAGGCATGTCTGGAGAAAATAGAAAACTTTTCAGCTTACATTGTGGGCAGCAGTTTAATTGACTTGAATTATGAATTGAAATCACAAATATAAGCGATTTCCAAAAAAAACGTGTGTGATAGGGAAGTTTCACGGTAATTTTCATCACCAATCCCGAAAATATTCAGGTAGCAAAATCTTTATCTAGTGTAGTTAGAAGAGAAGTCTACTGTTTACCAGCACCACATTTTCTCTATAGCTGTTACACTCTATTCTGCATTCTGTTATTCTTTTGCCTTGTTCTACCTCAATGCGCTGTGCAATAATTTGAACTATCTGAACAGTATGCAAGGCAAGCTTTCTACTGTATCTGATTACATGTAACAATAACCAATTTCAAAGTATATCCCCAACCAATGATGTTTAATGTGTATCCCAGGATGAAGTGATACCACACTTCACAGCAACTTCCTTGGCTGATATTTGATATTTAATCAAATTTTGGTTGGGAGTGTGTGAAGACAAGTTCTTCAGCTGTCACGGAGAGTAGGAAACAAAGATTGCATTGTGTGGCTTTTACTGCAGGTACCACGGGCTTGTCACTCTGCATTGATTTTGCAGCACCAGTGGGCTCCACTCTCCTATTGTCTCCTTTTCTGTCCAATAACAAGTGACCCTGCACATCCTCCGCTTTCCTGCCTATCGAATAGTGTCAACGAAATGTCGACTGGTTGCACTCTGAGTGACTGAGCACTTCAGTGTGAAGAACAGTGATGGTTCATGGTCTTTTCCACACCTGGGAGTTCAGGTTCCCATCATCAGCGTGCTCAAAGTTCAAGGCCCTGGAGTTCAGGGTCCCACAATTGGCTCATCTAGGAGTTGGTATAAAAGATCAGAGCGGAAGAATTGATTGTAAATTGCTTGTGTGTTGTGTCCAGCTATGTTGGTGCCAGACAGTGTGGTGATACTTGCAGGCTACCTCCAGCATGTCACTAGGTTGTTAACATGGAGTGAAATGCATTGTTTGCATGTGAATGTACATACGATAAATAAATGAGTTAAAACACTCTGCCGCCACTTGGGTCTCAACACGTATGAAGCACCAGAAGTGTTATACTGTTTACCTTTTAAACCTGAGTCATAAGAGCACCTTGTGCAAAATGTCTGTCCTCTAGGATGTATTTTATTATATATTAACTTATTTTTAGTCATATGAGATTATCTATTGTGAGTCTCACATACTACTTTCACCTTGTTCTGGAGGCATGTTTCGTTTGGCAGTATACAGTTGAGTGTCAATGAACTTGAACTTAAAATGGGACTAGTGTAGATGGGCATGGTGGCTTGGATGAGGAGGCCGGAAAGGAAAGGTCCTGTTTCTGTGATGTACAATCTATGATCGCATTTCTCCCTTGTGTTGAATCCCCATAGATGTCTATCGATTGTGCCCCGGGCAGCCAAGTGCCTGAATCACATGGCAGGTTCTGAACAGAGGGGCTGTTTTTGCAGCTTCCCTCTCTGCATAAATTGCTCTGCTACTGCGAAGAGCTGATCTGACAAGCACCCTCTTTCTTTCGTTTGCACCACTGATTAGCGCTGTCTCTGAGCTGCAAGTTTATTTGCAAACCGGTGAGCTTTCTAACCTGCGGCATCTCCACACAGTTGCAATGAACCGAGCGGGAAGCACTATTCTCCCACTCTCAGAGGGGCACTGCCCTGTCAAGATAGCTGCGTAATCAAAACCAGTAGAAAACCTCATCAGCAGACACTGGGGGAGGAAAAAAAAAGTTGCATTAACTCAGCATAGGAGCAGAGTTTTTTATTTTTTCATGTTTGTGAACATTATGGTTATTAAAATGTAGCATTAGCAGTCTACAAAATGCAGTAATTATTGGGCACTTGTCTATACAATAGATGAGGCTTGTAGCCCACAGACAGCATCCACGAGATAACTGGCTAGTCTTTCACCTAACTGAATCCACCACACTGTATAACAGCAGTCCAAGGTTGTACTTATAATGTACAAATGTGATTCCAATACTTCTGTCTTCGCAGTTCTCCCTATAGTCAGGAGTGACACACGTAGGCAAAAGATGCTTGTCACTGTCATAGTTTAGGAGGCGGTCAGAGTCTGGGAACCAGGTCGTCTTATTTGCATGTCATTTAATATAATTGGGAGTCTGAATCCGTCAGTGTGCTAAAGCTTGTTATTTCAGCCACTTGTGCATGAATAATAAGGCCGTTATTGTCACTGGGTGGCAACCCATTTTTGTGATGTTAACCACTAATGTGTGAAGTTGGGCTTTGCTTTGAAGGATTGGAGCAGTCATGTGTCACTCAGCTTATTGTGATCAGAGTTGTACTATAAAGAAACTGACCATTCAGCCCACTATCGCCATGCCGGCCCCTTTGCCATCCTAAACAAATTGTATTTGCCCCTATTAGGACTGCTAAACCAAACCTATTTATGTGCGTTTCAAAATAACCCAAATGTTATAATTGTATCTGATGCCACCCTTTCCCTTTGCCGCACATTCTGGGTATGAGCCACTTCGTAAATAAACTTGCCCTTCGGATCTTTAAAACCTTGCTTTTCTCAAGGCTGCTGCCTTGTTTTAAATTTCTCCTACCATGGAAGAAGGCTGTTCGATCCTGGTCTCTGTCTCTGTCTCTCTCGTGCCTTCAGTGTGAAATTTCATGGTGTGGGTCGGGAAATTATTGGCCACTGTAAATTATTATGATTATGATTGAAGACATGCAGTCCCCTTTTATTGTCATTTAGTAATGCACGCATTAAGAAATGATAAAAATGTTTTTCGAGAATGATATTACGAAAACGCATGACAAACCGACTTTAAAAACTAACAAAAACACATAATTATAACATATAGTTACAACAGTGCAAAGCAATACCGTAATTTGATAAGAACAGACCATGGCACAGTAAAAGTTTGAGTCTCTTGAAAGTCCCATCATTTCACGCAGATGGTAAACCTCTAGCGCCGCCAACTTGCCGATGCAGCATCCCAGAAGCATCCGACCACAGTCCGACTCCGAGTCCGTCCGAAAAACTCCGAGCCTCCGACCACCTCTTCAGCACTGAGCACTGAGCACCGAGCACCATCTCTGCTGAGCGTTTCGACCCCGGCCCCGTCAACAGGCGATACGCAAAGCCGAGGATTTGGGGCCTTCGCCTCTGGAGATTCCTGATTGCACAGTAGCTGCAGCAGCGAAGCAGGCAGTTTAGAAGTTAATCCGGATCTTCCTCTGCACTTTCTCATGGCTGTCCCCATCAAATCTGGATTGTGCACGGCACCCCTAGTTACATATATCGGTATTTATTTGGAACGGCCGCGCGCGCTGTGTCACGCCGCCATCTTCTCGTCCCTCCGCTTTTGCTGCTGGTGTCAGATCCTGGGGAGTGGAGGGTTGCTGAGGAAATGGTGGAGTATAAACACGAGGTACTGCAGATGCTGGTAATCCAGAGGAACAAACAAAATGCTGGAGGAACTCTGCTAGTTAGGCAGTATCTATAGAGAGGAATGGATAGCTGACGCTTCAGGCCAAGACCCTTCATTAGGATTCATCAGGATTGTAGTGTAAATGGGGGGGTTGATGGTCATTGGGAACTAAATGGGCTGAATGGCCTCTTTCTCTGTTGTATCTCTCTCCAACTCCGAATCTCAGGAGTTTTGTGGGAAGCTAACATTCCAATTTATCTTTATTCTTCATTGATGCCGAGGAGAAACACGATACTGCTATAACAATAGACATACCCGTGATTGATGTGTCATGTCAGCAAACTTGGTACAAAGGATCATGTAAATTTTAAATAGCTGCTCGCAGTATCCCAGTGATATTGATTGAAAATCGTTAGGCAGCCTCTAAAAGGCAGGAGTAGCAACTTCAAGATCAAAGCCACTCTTGCCTGCCAAAGACCATTCGTATATAAAGTACTGTTCCCTGACGATGAGGGGCTTGTCCATGTTCCCTCTCTGGAGTAAGGCAGTAGTCGGGGTGTGGAGCACAGACCCTTCAGCCCATGATGTTATCAACCTTTTGCCAGGCTTGTTTGCCACAGATCTAGCCTTCAGCAGACAAAGTACCTCCTTGTTCATCCATGGCTTTTGGTTTGGGAATGTACAGCATACTCATCCAGGTTCGAAGATGAATCCTTGAATACAGTCTGGTCCACTGATTCAAAGCAGTCCTGTAGGCGCTCCTGTGCTTCCCTTGCCATACCACATTGGTCCTCACTGCTGGTGCTGCAGTCTTCAGTATCTGCCTCTACTCAGGGAGTAGAAGTACAGCTAGGTGATCGTACTTCCCGAAGTGAGGGTGTGGAATAGCACAGTAGGCATTCTTGATGGTGGTGTAACAATGGTCCAGTGTTTTTGGCCTGGTTAAAATCTCCCAAAACGATGGTGAAGGCATTAGGGTGCACTGTTTCATGCATGTTGATCCCATTGCTCAGATCATCTAAAGCCTGCTTGATATTGGCCTGAGGTGGAATGTAAACTGCTACCAAAATGACCCCAGAGTACTCCCGTGGTCGGTAAAAAGGACGGCACTTTACTACTAGATATTCCAGATCTGGTGAGCAGAATTGGGTCAGTACTGATCTTTTTGTGCACTAAGAAGAGTTGATCATGAGACGTACTCCACCACTGCTTTTAGAGACTCTATAGATCTATCCTGACAGTGTATAGTAAACCTTATCGCTCTGGATCGCTGCATCCGGTACAGAAGGGGTTAACCAGAATTCCGTGAAACAAAGGACACACGCGATCCGAATGTCCCTCTGATTCACCACCCTGGCTCTGAGATCATCGCCAGAGACTGCATGTTCACCAGCAAGATAGTATAGGGAGTTTAAAACACCGTTTCCTTAAACACACTATCGCCTATCTTCATAAAACATGCTCTCTCATCCAGGCAGTATCCTGGTAAATCTCTGCACCCTTTATAAAGCTTACACATCAGTTCGATAACGAGGTGACCAGAACTGAATGCAGTATTCCAAATGTGGTCTGATCTGAGTTTATAGACATTATTTCATAGCTGACTAGACATTTATTTTTCAAATTAAAAGAAATTCTTTTTTAAAATAATAAAGATGAGAGGTCATAACACAGGACAATATCGAGGACAAAAGAAAGATTAGCGTGATGTTTCAGGGCAAGTCGTTGACTGTTTATTCCTCTCCATAAGTGCTGCCTGACTTGCCAAGTTCCTCTGACATTTTGTGTTACTGAGTCATATGCCTCTGCACATGTTGCCCGAGGCAGTTGTAGGGAGTGTACCGCAAGGAATGCAAACTTCAGATTAAAGCGTAAGAGGGAGTCTCTGATGCTCTGCAAATCAGTGCAACATTGCTGAATGTATGGATGCATCTAAGTAATTGTGTAGAATGATCATTGCTTGTATGAACAGCTCAAGCCCATCTTTCTTATCTATTGTTAACTTGGACTTGCCACTAAGTGTACAGTTTAAGAGGATGGTGTGTGTCACTAATTCAGCTTGAGCAGTGAACTGGGAAGTTGCAGTTGCTGTTAAAAGGACATTCATCTCTGCAATGTCATTGGCTGGGTGTATGGTTTCCTTGCAGTTTCATGGTATCGATACACAAAATGGAAAACGCTGGAAATGATCAGGAGGTCAACCACACCATCTATTAATATCATCTTTAATATAGCAAAACTGTCCCAAGGCAATTTGCAAGTGTGATCAGCCAAAGTGTTGAATGTTTGCTTGTGATTTTGTAGACTTGGAGTCACTCTTCTCAATGAATTCACCCACTCAGCAAGTCCGTTCTGGCAGAGCTGCACCTTCTCAAACCAAGTGGAAAGTGTCTCCGCCAAATCATCAGTCTGGGAGCCTCTTTAGTTTCCTCAGCTTTTTCTTAACTACCATCTTCATCCTCACTGATCATTGTTATCCCTGATGGCATACTAAACTCTCTTCCCTTCCCATTGCCCTATGGACATCCCCGAAGTATCTGCAACACATGTGTTTCAATGTTGGTCCGTTAGAATTCCATTGACATACGGTCCTCTGCCAGATTCTCATTCTCAGATCGGCTACTTTAGAATTAGTTGCAGTTTCACTGATGAAACCAGTGGTTATTTATCCCCTGTGATTCCTCTTAATACTTCAGGTACATTGTTCCCTGCCCAGGCTTTGTCCTTTCATCTCTGCATGATAGAATATTTAGTGTCTCACCAGGGAGAGTGGAACTGCGGTGTAGTTTTCCTTTGCTTTAACATTCGCTACTTAAAAGTGTTTCAGTATCTGTAATGTGCCTTGAATATCTTAAAGAAAAGCGGAAAATCTCCCTGCTGTGGGATGGTCAGTGCACTGCACTATGTTTGAATTATGCCTGGGGCTTGTACGAGGTGCTATTGTATTCTCCTCCTCTTGATACAAAGCCATCGACTTGCTTTGTACTTTGCTATTTTCGAATGAGCAATTTCTTGGTGTGAGTGAGTTCACTTCCTGTGTCGCCCCTCAGAATTGGATTTATTTTCACTGACGTGTCATGAAACTTGCTGTTTTTGTGCAGCAGTAGAGTGCAAGATATAAAAAACTTACTAAAGTTGCATTAAAAATTAAAATGGGTAAACAGTGCGAAAGGGGAATAGTGAGATTGGGTTCATGGACTGCTCAGAAATCTGATAGTGGAGGTTGTCTGCATCATTCTGTGTGTGTCTTCAGGCTCTTCTACCTCCTGTCTGATGGAAACAATGAAAAGAGTATATCCTGGATGGTGAGGGTCCTTAATGATGACTGCCATCCTCTAGAATCGAGATGTATCGCCTTTTGAAGATGTCCTCAATGGTGGGGAAGGTGGTACCCGTGATGGGGCTGTCTGAGTTCACAGCCCTTTGCAGCTTCTCTCAATCCTGCAACCTCCATACCAGGCAGTAATGCAACCAGTCAGAATACTCGCCACTGTATGGTTGCAGAAATTTGCTGGAGTACTTGGTGACATACCAAACCAACTGAAACTCCTATTGATGTGCAGGCACTGGCATTCTGCCGTCAGGTTTGCATCAATATTTTGGGCACCAGATAGATCCTCTGAGATTCTGGTGGTAAGGGATTTGAACCTGTTCACCCTTTCCACCACAGACCCCTCAATGTGGATCCTTCCATCGTAATGACTGAGGGCAGACCTATCATTTATCTTTAGTGCCATGTATTCCTCTTGAACTGTCCTGTTAATGATTACAGTACGCTGCTACCCCATGGAACACTGCTTTATGATCAGTCCAAGTATCATGGGGGCCTGACTCCTCGGGTATCCAACAGAGCATCGAATTGCTGTGTTCGGAGCTTGGCCCAGTAGAAGCAATGAATTGTCCTATTGCTTAGTTGTCGGTGGGCTGTGGGGTGAGCGGTGTGATCTCTCAGGACTGCACCCCAGTCAACTTGGGGAGTATGACCTCCCCCTTGTGGAGTGCATCCATTTACACTCATCTGCTTCTCTGCATCTTCACCCCCCTCCCCCCCCCACCGCCGGTGCTAACTTCTACCAATCACCTATACATGAGGGGCAATTTACTGTTCGATTAGTCCACTAACTTGTTCAAGTTTAGGTCATGTGAGGAAACTGGAGCACCAGAGGAAACCTGCATGCTCACAGAACTTGCAGACTCCACATAAGCAGTATTGGGAGAAGAGTGGATTTGAACCAGCTCTCAGACACTGGCTGTGTTGTGCTGCTGGTGCACCTCTTCTGTGTCGATAGGCCTGCATCCTGTGGTTTCCACTCCTCCGTCCCCACTCTTTGTTGGTTTTGGAAGCTGTTGTCCTCCTTACTTTGCTTGGATGCTTTACTCTCTCATACTCGATGGGCTGAATGGCTTAATTCTGCCATGCCTTATGGTTGTACCTAGTAGCTCCTCTATGGTAACTACCTCTGTGGTGTCAACTAAAGCTGCCAGCAGTATACTGTGTGTGTGTGTGTGTGTGTGTGTGTGTGTATACACACACACTTCCATCTGGGTCTATGAATGCTCTTGGCCCAGTCTGCTAAGCCATGTCATGTACCCACCAACAGCAACCAAGTTACTGCAAAGGGAGACTGGCCACTAAGTTGCTGTTGGTGGATGAGTGACTGGTGTTAATGGGAATGGGATATACAAAGGATTTGGTTTAAAGCTTTTGTAATGGTTGGGATGGACGAGCTGGGCTGAAAGGCCCATCTCCTTGGAGACACAGGAGACTGCAGATGCTGGAATTAAGAGCAACAAACAGTCATCTGCAGGAGCTCAGCAGGTCAAGCAGTGGGAGGGGACAGGAGCTGTTGAAGTTTTGGGTTGAAATCTTGCCTGTTTCCATTCTATTCTACTCAAGATTCAAGTTTATTTGGTGCCTGTGCATCAAACCATATGGTGAAATGAGTCCTTTACATTTACAACCAACATAACCTAAGGCTGTGCTGGGGGCACAGTCTGCAAGTGTTGCCACATATTCTGTTGCCAAAACCGCATGCCCGCAATGCACAGCACTGCAGCTTAGAACAGTAGAACGTAATGAAGAGGGCAAGTTTTTGCAGTTTGTTTGCTCCTTACCCAGGCAATTGGTGCTTTGACAGTTTCTCTCTTTGAACAAAACCCCACCCCAAACCTGCAAGACGATGCTACTCTCATCCCTCTGCCTTTTTTCTGAAAGCCAGCAATGCCCACTCATCATCTCTATCCAGTGCCTCAAGTAGAAGTAAAATATGAGATGACATGCATGGGTGAATTTCCATTGCCCAAATTGAATTTTCTCAAAATTAAATTATGTTGGAAATTAATTTGTAAACTTTCCTTATGATCACATAACCCATGGTGGAATTTAGTCATCAATTTCACAATTTAATAATTCATTTGAAAAGGTGTACCTTAATTCTAAGAAGCCAATGTAAATTTGCTGATTATGTTGCAAATTGTTTTCTTAAAATTGGAAAAGCATATTTGTGTGATTTTGAAGTATAACTCATGAAAAGTTGTCTTTAAATGTGTACCTTTTTAAGTAAGGGAGAAGTATTATAGAGCACTGTGCATCGCAGCATCCTGAGGGACTGCAATTGATTTTGGATATCGAGACTCCCACTATATAATATAAAAGCTTGTGTCAGCAAGCTGAACATGAAAGGATGCTCCCTCTAAATTCCAACAGGAAGGATGTAGTCAGGCAGGTAGTAATTCCTCTCTGATCAGTATTCCCATAGTTGGGAAGATGTCTCCAATGACCTGATGCATCAAACAAGATGCTGGAGAAACCCAGTGACTCAGGAAGCATCCATGGAGGGAAATGGGCAGTTGATGTTTCAGACAAAACCCTTCACCTGGACTGGGGTATAGAGGGGGAGATAGCTGGTACAAAAAGGTGAGAAGGTCTAAAGCAACAAGGGAATGTCAGAACAGGTTAGTTAGAGTGGTGGGTGCCTGAAACACTGCGAGGGTGGTGGTCAAGTCAGATACATAAAGGACATTTAAGAGAATCTTAGATGAGCACATGGATAAAAGAAAAATGAAGTGCCATGTGGGAGGGAAAGGAAAGATTTATCTTGGAATAGGTTAAAAGGTCGACACTACATTGTGGACTGAATGGCTTGGTTGGTCGATGCTCTATGTAAGGGCTAACAGCTGATGGGTGGATCTAGTTGTGGAGGGGAGAGTGGGAATAACAGACTGGGTGGTGATAGGTAGATCTGGGTGAAGAGTTGGTGATAGGTAGATCTGGGTGAAGAGTTGGTGATAGGCAGATGAAGGAGTGAGAGTGGGAACAACAACAGATTGGGAGGTGATAGGTGGAGGTAGCAAAGGGGTACAGATGATGGATTTTGATAGCAAAGGAAGGTCGAGCATGAGGTTTGCAGGTGGGACCAAAGGGAGTGAGGGGTCCCAGTGGGAGGAGCAGTGGGTGGCAGGCAGGGCAGATGGAGTGGGTGGAAGAGGGGAAAGAAACGATTGGGTTTTGGAGGAAGTGGGTAGATCAGGAGGAGAGAGTGTGTCTCCACGTGGACGGAAACTTCAAAGTTCATACAGTCAGTTTGTAGACTACTTATGCAGAATTGGAAGTGCTATTCCTCTAGTTTGTGCTTAACCTCACACTGGCAATGGAAAAGGCTGAGGTCAGACAGGTCGATGTGGGAATGTGGAAGGGAATTAAAATGGCTGGTAGCTGAGAGATCCAGAAGGTCATGGTCGGAGAGCAAGCCCCTCCATGACCATAAGGCTTTGTAGTTGGTTGCCAGCCTCTATGGAGAGAGTTGTCCTCGGCTGGGGAATTTACAGTCTACAGTTGGCCTGACTGATGTGGTGGTGGTACTGCAGGAAAGGGAAAAGCAGCTAGGGATTTTTTGTTTTCTCCAGCTGTGGTTTGCAAAGCAGATGTCAGGAGTGCAGCTCCTGGAGGCTTCTTGGTCATTCAATAAAACATGGCTAATCCAATACAGTCCTCAACACTGCTCTCTCTCCTCCTATCTCTTAACTGTCTTGCCTTAAACCGCTGCCTTGAATATACAGTGTATAATGATTTGACCACCACCACTCTCTGTAGAGCATTTCAACAATTAAACACTTGCCTGAGAGAGGACTTTCCTCATCTCTCAGGGGGACCCCTCATTCTGAGTCTATGCCCTCCCCCCCCCCCATTGTCTGGACACTCCCCTAGGGGAAACAATCTCTCAACATCCCTCCTATCAATGCCCCTCAAAATCTTTGCTTTCAATAGACACATTTCTCCTGAACTCCAGTGTGTGTAGGTACAGTCTCTCTTGAGCGACATTTAATCAGACAGAATCTGACTCTTCAATGTATGTAGATCAGGTCAGAGGCACCTCCGTAAAGGAAGAGATTTCTTTTCTAAACCCACGTAGGACCAGGCGACTGAGGAAATGTTATGGCCAGGCAACTAAAACTGAATGTGTCAGTGTGGAACTGGAGCACTGTGGAGATCTTCGAGATGGGAACGTGCAATGTGCAAGGTTTGGTGTGGATCGCAAGAACCCAGTGGTATGGAAGATGCTGAGAAAATGGGGACAAAACCACTCTGTCCAATGGTTACGAAAAGGGTTAGAACAGCAAGCAGTATTTTGGGCATAGATATGGTGAATGCACACAGGCCTTTCCCTGGGGAAAAGGAACCGAAAACTGGAGGGCATAGGTTTAAGGTACGAGTGGAAAGATTTAAAAGGGACCTGAGGGGCAACATTATACAGAGGGTGGTGTATTCATGGAACGAGCTGCCAGAGAAAGTAGCTGAGGCAGATTCGTAACATTAAAACTACATTCGGATTGAGTACATGTTGAGAGGGATATAGTCCAAACACTGAAGTATCTTATATGGACAGCTTGCTCAACATGATGACTAGGACTGAAGGACCTATTTCCCTGCTGTATATTACTTGGTTTAGTTAGCAGTCTGTGATCTTTAGTTTTGAACGACATGTTATTTGAGAGGGTGTGTTAGATCGCAGGATGCTTGATGAAGGATGTGTTTGCAACGAGCTGTTTTAATTGGATTTTATTTACTGATCAGAGAACTGCGGCAGTTTGTGTAATATCACAGCTTGTAGTTTTGCGGAGAGAGACTTGTCCTTTTCTATGGTCGATTACTGGAAAGTCATAAATAATGTGCATCCTTTGGGGAGTTATTTTTAAAAAGATATAGTGAGGATTTATTGAATGCTCGAGGCACTGCTGTGCTTCCCACAAAATCGATTTTAAAAAGAAACGTCTTGGGGAAATGCTACCCTGAGTTCGGGCCCTGAAGTTGGAAGAGAAAGGGAGGGGGAAGAGGAGACTAGAAAATCAGCAGGCAGTTGTAGCATTAAATGTGCATTCAGGGTGCAGAGAGAATCGTAATCTTTGGATTGTGTGCAATTGTGATTCCCTGACACACATCCAACTAGGTAACCTGCAGCTGTTAAGGGTAAGGTAGATGCTAACTTGGACAGACTGGATCACAGTACAGATGATAGTAAATATTTGTATTTGGCCTTCAGTGCTAAGCAAGGCAGAGTGATTAAATCATTATTTATTGCTGACCATATGCAGCCGTTGTCTATTCCTGTCCATTGTGGTCTTGTTACATGGATCACTTCAGACTCCAGGCAGATGGCAGTGCCACTGTGTGGGCCCCTGTGTCACATCGATCCTTGCACATGGTTTCTTCATTGGGCCCAATTCTGGCCCTGCATGTTCACGGCCACCGTGTTGTGAGCTGGGTCTAATGCGTGCAGATCCCGGCTGGTGTCGGATTTAATCAGCGTGTGCAACCCTGGGGGGGGGGGGGGGTTCATCTGGCGTCAGTCAGTGCGTCAGGGGGAGTAGGGTATTAGACTGCCTTTCTAATGCTGTCAGCACGGTGGCATAGTGGTTAGCACAACGCCTTGCAGTACCAGCAACTCGGGTTCAATTCCCACTGCTGCCTGTGAAGAGTCTGTTTGTTCTCCCTGTGACGGTGTGGGTTTCCTCCCACAGTCCAGAGATGTACTCGTCGGTAGGTTAATTGGTGATTGTAAGTTGACCGTGATTATAAATTGGGGGATTCCTGGATGGTGCGTCGTGGAAGGCCTACTCTGTGCTGGACATCAATAAATAAATCATGAAGAAGTGAATCCTCATGTATTGCCCTTATCACACTTCGAGTCCGTGCCAACCGTCAGCCACTCATTTCCACTCGTCTTGTATCAATCTATTTTATTTGTTTTCTCAAGTACTGCCTCCCTCCTCCCACTTTGTGCATTAGAATATACATCGTTTGAGGCTGAACAATACTCTATATTAATGCTAGTCCTGAGAGATCTTCGGCTGCACGGCTGAGGAGGGTCTTTGCTGCACCGTGTCGGAAACCTGCCAGCCTTCCACTGAAAACGTGTGCCTCTGCTCCTCCTGGCCTCAGCCTGGCAATGTAGCTCTGATGTAGTCGGGGAGGCTGTGAACACTCGAGCCAGACAGATGTAGATTCCTCAAAACTTGCATTTCCACAGCACCTCCTCAAGCTTGGAAAGCAGAAATCTGCAGTCTTGGGGGTGAAAAGGGAACAACTAGCTGCCGGGAACGTTCAGAAGGTTAGGCAGCACCTAGAGAGGAAGAAAGAGTTAATGATTTGAATCGATGACCTTTTCAGCCTTTCTGATGGCGGAACATGAACAAGGAATGTTAATTCTGTGCCCTGCTCTGCAGAGGTTTTTCTGACCTTTTCATCTTCTGTGTTGTGAAGTGTAATTACTGGAGTATTCCTGTTTTCACAACAAAGAATTACGAAGTGCGGCACCGGTGTGAAGTAGACAAATGAGATTGCTAGTATGTTCCCAGAAACTGCAAATGAGATGTTAACTCGGTGGCCACTTTATTAGGTACACCTCATTAATGCAAATATCAAATCAGCCAATCATGTGGCAGCAACTCAATGCATAAAAGCATGCAGGCATAGTCAAGGGGTTCAGTCGTTCAAACATCAGAATGGGAAGAAATGTGATCTGAGTGACTTTGTGGATGATTGGTGCCAGATGGGGTGGTTTGAGTATCTCAGAAACTTGGATTTTTCACACACAATAGTCCCTAGTGTTTACAGAGAATGGTGTGGGGAAAAAGAAAAACAAAACATCCGCTACATGCCAGTTATGTGGGCAAAATGCTATGTTCAAGAGAGAGGTTGGAGGAGAATGGCCAGACTGGTTCAAGCTGACAGAAAAGCGATGGTAACTCAAATAACCATGCGTTACAACAGTGGTGTTAGCTGGCTGGAGGTGTAGTGGCATCAGCACCAGACTTCAAGTCCTGACGAAGGGTTCCAGCCCGAAACGTTGACTGATCGTTTCCACGGATGCTGCCCAACCTGCTGAGTTCCTCCAGCGTGTTGTGAGTGTAGCTTTGACCCCAGCATCTGCAGAGTATTTTGTGTTTAAGGTGAACGGTCCAGCATTCGACTCCTTGCATGTTTTCCCATCCTTGCTGGGTTAAGTGTCAAGCTAGCAACTCGGCCTCATTTTTTAAAAAAAAGGTCAAATGCCATGGAAATGGCAAAAATGCGCCACAAGGTGGTGTGCTGAAGAACATCTCTGAACGCACAACATATTGAACCTTGAACTGGATGGGCTACAGCAGTAGAAGACCATGAACATACAGAAATAAGCTCAGTGGATACTTTATAGGCACCTCCTGTACCTAATAAAGTGGCCACTGAGTATGTATTTGATCGTGTCTGAAGACTGCACGTGGCAAGATGGTAGATGGATCCTGGGCCAATTTTACCAGATGGATTCTTCTGTGGGGGGAAGAAAAGAACATGTATTTGTAGCATCATTCACCCACAGATTGTCCCAAAGCACTTCTCAGCCAAGTGCAATGCAAGTGTTATCATTGATTTAATAGATCAAATATAGTAGCCAATTTATATTCGGGCAGGATGCCACAAACAGCACTAAGATAAATCTGTTCGCAGTCTCTGGTCATGGCATGTGTGAAGACAGACGTGGCCTCAGTTTAATATCATATGAAAGCTGACACCTCTATTGTGGCAATCCCTCAGTATCTTAGCTAGTGCTCAGCTGAAGCAGGGCTCAGTACCGGCATAGTCTGGCTACGCTGGAAATTTGTATCTGGGATTGCATATGGAGACTTCCTTTGACCCACATAGGTTCTGATGAAATATATTTCAGTTTATTGAGGTGCTGAGGGTGCTTTGCTCCATCGTTCACTTTCTGCACTTCCCTCAAGTGAGAGATATCTGTAGCTTGTGGGCAACTTTTTCACCAAACTGTAGTATTTTGTGATATTGTGACTATTGACTTTCAAAAATGATTTAATTCATGGGCAAGCTATCATGCAGTTTGTTATCGATCTCTGGTGGGGACTTTCAGCTTCAGGATCAATTGTGTTGAGCTGGCATTGACATTATCTTTGGGTCATGGCTTCTAGTTTCTTTCCCTTACCAGAAATAACAGACCAGTTGTTTTTATGGTCACTTACAGCTAACCGACAATGTTGGAATATCCAACAGGCAGGCTTGAATTTATGGGACTCCAACTCTGAAATTGATAGGTTCTTGATTAGTATGGGCGTCAAAGCTTAAGGGGAGAAGGTAGGAGAAAGAAGTTGAGAGGGAAAATAAATCGGCCATGATCAAATGGTGGAGTCGACACAATGGGCTGAATGGCCTAATTCTGCTTCAGTATTTTATGGTAACTTAAGCTGTACACTACCTAAATTGTGTTAAGACCCACTTCAACTCATTTCATTTGAAGCCCTGAAGCAGCAAACTTCAGTCCTTTCATTTGGGCTTTATGTGATCCCATTTGGGCCACCTTGTCTCCTCTCCAGTTGGCTTGATTTACTAATGATGAAGACATTTCTGTTGTGAGGTATTGTGTTGTCAGTCCAGGTTTAGTAAGTGGACTACTGCCTTAGCTGTTGTAAATACTTAATAACCACTTTATTAGGTACACCTGCACATTAATGCAAATAGCCAATCAATCATTCATACGGCAACTACGCAATGCATAAACGCAAACAGACATGGCCAAGAGGTTCAATTGTTCAGATCAAACATCCGAATGGGGAAGAAATAAGATCTAAGTGACTTTGACTGTGGAATAATTGTTGGTGCTCGGGTATCTCAAATTGCTGATCTCCTGGGATTTTCACACACAACAGACTGGAGTTTACAGAGTGGTGCACAAAGCAAAAAGCTTCCAGTGAGTGGCAGTTCTGTGGGTGAAAGTGCCTCGTTAATGAGAGTTCAGAAGTGAGTGGTCAGACTGGTTCAAGCTGAGAGGAAGATAACAGTAATAACCATGTGGTCCAACAATGGTATGTGGAAGAGCATTTTTGAATGCACAGCGCGTCAAACCTTGAAGTGGTTGGGCTGCAGTGGCAGTGGTCACTAAATGTATCTTAGTGCAGTAAATGAAGCAGCACTAGCAGTTTTCCTCAAGCATTTTCTTCAAACATACTTATAAAATTAGCAAATTTATATAGCGCAATTTGCTATTTATGGTCCAAGATATCCTTTACTAAAAGACATGCATCACATACCATGAACATCATTTCAGGGGTTCCACTCAAGGGCCTCTCGTGTGCATTGGTGGGAGATCCTTAAATCGTGGCCTTTGCAAACAGTCTTTTCAACAGCTGCACTGGAACATGACCCGATCCCAAAAGTATTCCAGTTTTCTCCTGGTTTCAGTTCAAGCCTATAAAACATTTCAGTAAGTCTGCTTTCTGCGGAGATTTGTATTAAATTTGAGGAACAACCACCTTATCTACATATATCTTAATACAATTCAGTGGGTTTTTTTTTGTCTTTCAATATAGGGTTATAATTTCTAAATTTCATTAAGCCAGAGCTTTTTTTGTATTTCGGTATAATCTATTTTGCAAACAGCCTATAATTTATGTCAACTGATTTCAACCCTTAGAATTGATGTGTATTTCTGCGTTGGGGTTATAAAGATTAAAGATTATTTTTTGTCACGTACATCAAAACATACAGTGAAATGCATTGTTTGCATCAAATCTGTGAAGATTGTACTGCTACAGCCCACAAGTATTATCAAGCTTCTGGCAACAACATGGTATGTTCACAACTCACTAACCTTCACTGTATGTCTTTAAAACGTGGGAGGAAACTAGAGCACCCGGAGGAAACCTATGTGGTCGGGGAGAACATTCAAACTCCTTGCAGAGAGCGTCAGGAATCGAACCCTGATCTTACAGTTACAGTGGTTAGTGCAACATCTTACAACTACGATTCCATTGGCGTTAATGACACCATTGAAAGTCATCTACCGATGATGTGTTATCTCAATCTGATTTCTGGAGATTTGTGACTTTAAACTGCTGGGTTAGCTTCAGCTTATCCAAATAAAGGTCTTGTCAGTCTAAAAGAGGAATATTGTGTAGCTGGAAATCGTAGCTGTAACTGCTCCTGAATCTCCCAGTGCTCAACCACCAATAACAATGTACTGGAAATTTAGCGTCCTCTTGGGAGAAGACTCTATTGTACACTAGAAACTAGCAACGGAGTCTTGGATACTGTGGAATAAATGATCTATTTAAAACCTCAAGGCTCCAAACAATTGCTACCTGCCTTTACTACTTCTCCCAAATTCACTTTTTCTCTTATTTTCTCCTCTTTACATTGAGACTTCATCCTTCTTAATGCTCTTTGTTATAAAATCAGGAAATAATTATGAATGAGGGAGGTTGTTTAACCTATAAGTGAGCATACCCATTGCAACACCTCCTCCTTTACAGATTCCGGTTTATTTATTTGTAACATGTACATCGAAACTTACCGTGGGGTGCCATGGTAGCACAGCGGTTAGAGCGATTGTTTTTATAGTTTAGGGCATCAGAGTGCAATCCCAGCATCCTCAGTAAGGAGTCTCTGTATATCCTCCCTGTAGAATGTGTGGGTTTTCTCCAGGTCCTCTGGTTTCTTCACACAGTCCAAAGATGTACTGGCTAGGTTAGTCGGTCATTATATATAGTCATATAAGGTTGGTGTTAAATTGGGGGGGGGGGGGGTTTGCTGGGCAGTGCTGCTTGAAGGGATGGAAGGCCTGTCCCATGCTGTAGTTCTAAATATATAAATACAGAATCGTGTTAACAACCAACACACCTCCGGGTTGTGCCCACAAGTATGCCACACATTCTGTTACCAACTTCGCATGCCCACTACTTCCTGACTCTAACCTGTACGTCTTTGGAGTCTGGGAAGAAAGTACAAGTTCTTTAGACAGTACTGCGAGTTGGAACTCTATCTTACAGCTGGTGCTATATAGCATTCTGCTAATTGTCGCGGTGAAATGAATCAGTTGTGTAAACAACCAGCGTTTTCTTTTTTTCTAATGATGTTTTTCTTCTACTTTATGCACGACCCAATTTACATTCAGGATTGAGAAGTTGAAAAATTAAGCTATTATTTTAATTTTGTTGTAACTATAGTTAACATTAAAATTAAACCTGATTAGCCGATGTATCATACAGTACCTATGGGCAATCACCAGGTGACCATGAGGCTTGGAATATGTGCTCTTGAGCACAGGAAGGCCTGAATTTGTGGGACTGTGTTTGTAGATCAGATGGCCTATTTTGTCTCAGTGGTGCAGTGGGGCCAACTTGAGCTGACCAACGTAGAGTTAATGGGAAAACTGAGTGAAGCTCATGAGAGGTCTTTCAACTGAATGCAATTCAAAGATCACCTTTATTCATCATGTATTCACCTTTGTGGCCGCCTGTAAGCAAACAAATCTCAAGGCTATATAAATTGTACATTCTTTGATAATAAATGTACTTTTGATACTTCGAAATTTACATCTACATGTATTAGGAATTTGAGTCAAACCACTAATGCAGAACTGACTGGTAAAGGGAGGCTTCTGGAATTTTGCAATTGCCTTGCCCTCAGTGGGCAAGCATTTAACTGTGGCATATAATTCATACTTAAGCCCATCACCCCTTCTGGGGCACAGGCTGCCAACAGCAGCTTCTGCTATCCTGGGCCAATTCCAGTGGTGGTGCTCCTGAATGACAGGTCGATCGGCCCTGTGGTTTCCACGGATTTGTGCCTTTCACCACACGACTTGATATACCTTCTAGGCGCAAATCCTCCTCCTCCTCCCAGAAATGATGCCTTTCGAGCTTCTTTTGGCATTTCCTGTAGCTCTGGGTTTCACAGGGTGAAGTTGCTAGCCCAATGCCCAACCCTCCTCCTTTTGCAACTGGGCTTGGGACCTTCCAGAGTAGAGTTCATATGATGCATCTTTGGTATAACTGTACACTAAACTTTTCTTTCTTTCATTCTGCTCCCTTGGCTTGCTCCTGCCTCCCACACCTATTCTATTTAATCTTCACTTTGCTTATACAAAATCATGTTTACCTTTTCTCACACTACTTTGCGCCCTGACCCACCATGTTTGCCCACCTACTCCGACTCCGTCTGGTTACATTACCAAGGCAATGATGAAAGAAGGCGTGAGCCAGTTTCATTAGTAGACTGGAGGGTTATAACTGGAGGACTTGTCTAATGTGATGAGTCAACTGCCTAATAAAATTTTATTTTGCTTTTAAATTGCATGTAAAGGTGTCATCCATTAAAGGGAGCTAGACCCAATTTACTACATCGCTGTCTGTATTGCTGTTTTCAAAGTGGCATATTGTAGCAGATGAAGTTAGCAGGAAGAGAACGATACAAGCCCTTCTGTCCTCAATATTGTGCCAATCCTGTAAGCTGCTCTAAGATTCTAACCCTTCTCTTCCACACTTGCCCATGTCCCTAATGTAGCCATCTTTACCACCACTCCTGACTGTATGTTCCATGCATTCACCACTCTGCAGATACCTGGATCGAGTTGTAAAGGAGGAATGTTAAAATCAATCAAGTGTCCATTACTCCACTAAATGTTGGTTAAAGTTTGTCAAATGGACTTGTCAGACAGCCTCTGGTAATCTCTCTCTCTGCTCCCTTTGCCCACCCTTGCTGTCTGTGGTCTGCATGTTGACAAGGTCTTGTGTCTGGATCCAGCAAAATGGCAGAGCACTTTAATGCTCACTGGTGTGAACCCAACTAGGTTATGTGATGGTATAGAGGAAAATCCTGGGAATTTCCAAGCTGTTGCTCAGTGCAATCACACCTGTCATTTGTGAGCTGATGATATAACCTGAGTGCTAGTTGTTTTCATATTTACCTGCTTAATTTGAAAATACTTCAAGCTTTCTCTTTATTTGAGCTGTCAGCGGAAGTGGTCCAGTAAGATTTGAAAGACTCTTGGATGGGTGTGGGGAAGATGGGGGCCAAATGTGGGCAAATGCGACTAGCTTCATGAGGCTTGAGGGTGAGTTGAACCAAGGGCTTTTTCCATGCTGTTTTTTTTTCTGACTGTATGACTTCTTAATCCTAAGTGACCATGGAGGCTTTTATAAACCTATATGAAAAATGCATTGAGTTTGTACAGTACTGTATTTGCGTGGAGCAGACAGCAAGTTTATAAATCTGGTGGGAGCAAAGGATGCTGGGAATGGTGATGGAGTGCTGTGGGAGGGTTATGGAACAGGTGGCAGAGAAGGAGTGCAAGGGTGGGGGATTGTCAGGAGTACAGACACAGCCAGCCCCGAGACACCAGGCAAGGTCGTTTGATTCCACACAATTGGAAGCAAATGACCCTCCCCTTTTCGCAAACATGATTCCCCTCTCTCCCCTTCACACTCATCAGTCCATAATAGAGACCCATATCAGAATCACTAAACACCATAAAATTTGTTTTTTTTTGTGGCTGCGGTACAGTGCAGTACATAAAATTACCACAGTACTGTGCAAAAGTCTTGGGCACCTGAGCTATGTATACGTGCCTAGTTGGGAGAGCGATGAGCAAGGCAAAGGGATTATCAGTGGTAGGGTGAGGTCATGGTTGCCAGGGTTCATTGCCAATGGGGCAGTTACTGGACCAGAAGCACTGGCTGGTTTTGTTTGCATTGTGTGTCCTCCCAACAGCTTGAAATGTGATCTGACTGTCAGGATAACCTAAACCTCCTTTGTAACCGGTTTGGTTTCAGGGTTTAAAGGATCCTGTGATCCTGAGGAAATTTCTCCTCATCGCCCCCAGTCCTGTCTGTACCCAGGGACTAGGTTATTTTCCGAGTTGTTTTTGTTTTGCGATTGCTCACTCCCACTTAGTGATCCTTTCTTGTGACTACACTGTTGTGGCTGCCCATCTCTACGTGTGGTTAGTGGTAGGAAGTGACACACCTTTTATCTTGTACTTCTTGCAATGAGCTAGGAAATTAAAACCACCCTTGGAGCTGGTAGCAACAGTGGGGGTTCTTGGTTTCAAGTGATGGACCCAGCATCTTGAGGTAAAAATGGGGAGTTGTTACTGTAATTTTCAAAACTTATTTGGAGATGTAGCACTTGCAGCCCAAAGAGACCGTGCCACCTAACTTCACCCAATTAACCTTCTAACCCGTACCTCTTTGGATGTGGGAGAACCCAGAGGAAACCCATGTGGTCACGGGGAGAACATATAAGCACCTTACAGGCGGTGGCAGGATTTGAACCCAGGTTGCCGGAGCTGTAAAAGCATTACGTTAATTGCTGCACTACCACGTAAGACAGTAGAATGTTACCCATTGCTTTCATGAGACTTTAAGTTGGTTATACATTTGTTTAAGATGACAATCAGTTTAAAGTCATCCATACGGTAGAGAACAGAGCACGTTATCTCATCTGATAGTTGAGAGCAACACCAGAGGAAGGTGAGGTTTTTCGAGCTGAGGCCCTATAGCTGGTAACAATCGGCTTCCACTGGCACCGCACTGGTTTAGCTTGGCATTCATCTCATGTCCTAATTACTGGTTATTGGTATCACTTTGCTCTGTGGCTTCTGGTTTTATGCATATTGGTTCCTGTGGCTCTTGTGTTAACTTCAAGTTATGTTGTGAAGGTTAGAACAAGAATAATGGCAGGAATCTTAGCAGTGTGGAGGAATAGAGGGATTTTGGGTTCTACATCCATAGATTGCGCAAGGTTGTTGTACAAATTGATAGACTGGTTAAGCAGGTATATGGCATGTTGGTGTGGGGCAAAAAGGAGGATTGAGTTCAAGACCTGTGAGGTAGCTGCAATCAGTAAATCTCTGGTTAGACCACACTTGGAGTATTATGTTCAGTTCTAGTCACCTCATTTTAGGAAGGATGTGGAAACATTAGAAAGAGTGCAGAGGAGATTTGCTAGGATGCTGCCTGGATTAGACAGCATGCCTTAACAGTAAAAGCTAGGGCTTTTCTCTTTGGAGCAAAGGATTGATGAGAGCTGACATGATTGCGGTATATAAAATAATAATAGTCATATAGAGTGGACAGCCAGTGCCTTTTTCCAGAGGACTGATGGCTAATACAAGAGTGCACCAAGGTGAGGGGAGGAAAGTATAGAAGGATGTCATCAGTTTTTTTGGGGGGCAAGTGCTAAGTATGTGGAATGTGCTGCCGGGTGGTGGTAGAGGCAGATAAATGAAAGACATACAAACGTTTGTACAAAGACTTTTAGATAATTACATGAATGAAAGAAAAGTAGAGGATAATGTAGGAAGGAAGGGTTAGATTGATCTTGGAGTGGGTTTTAAAAATGGGCACAACATTGCGCTGTACTGTTCTGTGTTCTATGATACCAGTTGGGTGGCATTTCAAAAAAAGTCACAAAAACATGTTACAGCAGTGCCAGTTCTTTTATTGTGAAAAGAAGTGAAAATTATTTGTTTTAAATGCAACAAGCATTTAGCTTGATGCTTAAATCTTATTAAAGGCATGTCAATGGTTAATGGTAAAACTCTGAGTGGTCTATTGAAAGGATTCCTCCCTGCTAATGTCCAATTTCTCTGATAGAAAAAGACGAGGAAAGTAGAATACATCCTGAAACAATCTGTCGGTACGAACGACGGGCACTGTGCAACTTGGTGGTGCTCATATCAGTTCCTAGTTCGGGTCAGTCCTTGAGAAAGTTTGAATTGCATTTGGTGGAAATGAGGGATTGAATACATTAGATTAGTTTGGCTGTGTGAGCACTGCATTTGCAGCTGCAAGTAATTCTCCAGCGAGTGAAAGTGCCTTGTCTGTGAACACAGAAATCTGTAAGGACCATGAGTAGAATAGGATGTGGTTCTTCCATTTGTGACCCCATTTTGAGGCCGGGTTACCTGATGAGGTCCGATTGCCGTCTTGGTGACTGTGTAGATTTTTGAGTTACTGAACCTGACCTTGGCTGTTGAAACTGTTGCAGGTAAAAGTCTTGCATATTGTTCTATCAAAACCGACCTGACAACGTGGAGGAAGAGCGAGTTTGTTAAATCTGGCGAGAGCGAAGGATGTTGGGAATGATAAGGGTGGAGGGCCGCCAGAGGGGGTTTGGGACAGGTGATGAGAAGGAATGGTGGTGGTGGTAGCATGGGTGCAGACATATCCAGCCCTGAGACGCGAGGTAAGGTCATTTGATTCCAGACAGTTGGTTTATTGATGTTACAGAATGCCTCCCTGGTGCTTCCCATTCCCTTCCCTTCCCCTTTTCCCAACCATGGCTCCCCTTTCCCTGCCGCCTTCCCACTCTCAGTCCACGATAGAGACCCATATCAGGAATTGGGTTTATCACCCACCCACATATCTCATGAGTTTGTTTTGCAGCTGCAGTACAGTGCAATACATAAACTAACTACGTACTGGCCAAAAGTCTTAGGCACTCTAGTTATGTATGTATGTGCTTAAGACTTTTATATCTGATGCACATCTTCTGGTAACTGATCTACTGGGCTACTGCGCCAAGCCACCTTCAATGCATTTCCCTGTGGGGACTTGCGCATGGAGATAAAATAATGCAAGATGCAGTTAAGATTCTTTTTGGCCTCTGCCTGACATATTAATAGCTACAGGATCGAGCTATATCTATTTCAGAATATCTTTGTTCAGCCAGAAGGGTAAAATGGATTTTGCATTAGTAATTTTCTCAACTCTGAATTACCAGTCCAAAATCTCTGGTTTGGTTGGGAAATTAACGAGCTGAGGAGTAGACTTGAAAGGTGGGGGAAGGGAAGAGAAACACCAGGCGATAGGTGAAAGTTGGGGCTTGGGCGGGGGAGCTGGGTGAAGCAAAGAGCTAGGAAGTTGACTGGTGAAAGAGACAAGAGGTCATGGAAGAAAGAAGGGGGGTGTGGAGGAGCACCAGAGGGGGGCGATGGGCAGGCAAAGGGATAGATAACATGAGAGAGGGACAAGGGGATGAGAAACAGTGAAGTGGGGTGGTGGAGGCATTACTGGAAGTTTGAGAAATTGATGTTCAGCTCATACTCCCCAGCTTTTTTTACTCCAGCCCTGCCTGGAGGGTTTCAGCCCAAAACATCAACTGTACTTTTCTTTCTATAGGTGCTGCCTGGTCTGCTGAGTTCCTCCGGCATTTTGTGTGCGTTGCTTGGATTTCCAGCATCTGCAGATTTTCTCTTGTCTGTGGTCCTCAATCTAGGGGCGGGTTTAAGGCCATGAATCTGTTTTGAATGTAATGAGCAGTAAGATGTAGTGGAGTTGTGGATGCACAATGGAAACAGGCCCTTTGAGGACATCAATCATCAAGTGTCCATTTACCTTCACTCTATATTGATCATGTTTTTTCTTCTCAGATTCTGCCACTCGTCTACACTCTAGGGGTAATTTACTGTGATTAAATTAACTTGCCATCCCACACGTCTTTGGGACGAGCGAGGAGGTCGGAACACCCAGAGGAAACCTATGCTGTCCCAGGGTAAACTTGCACAGTCCACATAGCACCTGAGGTCAGGATTGATCCTGGGTCTCATGTGCTTGAAGGAAGCTGCACCACCAAGTCTTTGTGGTGTAACTTGTGCCAATTTATCCAAATTCAAGGACTAAGTACCATATCTCTAGGGTTGTCTTAAACTCAGATTGTTTATATGTCAGTTTAACCTTGGGGTATGTTGCTAATGAGACATTGCCTTTACAAACACAGATGTAAAACAACTGGTAGGTTTCCCTCTAGACTTCAGTAACTTGTGATACTGAGAATACCTAATGAGCCTTATTTGGGTGTCCCTGAAATCTAAATCATACCCATATCTAGCGCTCAAGAATAAATCTCATGTTCTGGTTATTTATTGCTATTTATTTATATTTGCATTTGCACAGTTTGTTGTCTTCTGCACTCTGGTTGATCTTTCACTGATCCTGTTATAGTTACTATTCTATAGATTTGCTGGGTATGCCTAAAAGAAGATGAATCTCTGGGTTGAATGTGGTGACATATGTACTTTGATAATAAAATTCACTTTGAACTTTTAAACTTAGCTATTTGTTTTTCATTAGCCATAATTATTTTCTGCCAGAGCTTTGTCAAGTTTCTCATTTATCAGCCATTTGTGGAATTTAGGCTGTTTCTAATCTAACTCTTGATTCCCCCCCACCGCCCCTGCTGCCTGCCTGCATGACACAAATGCTTTCCTCAGGCTCTGCTTGTTCCTTGTAATTCTTCATGCCAGTGCAGGTTCCTGCAGAGTACCTTGCAGGGCAGCAGCAAGCTCGCCCAAGTTTGTGGCCTATATTCAAACATCACCCAAAATAATTAAATGGTAGTTCTTTGTATGTATTGTGTGAGACTTTACTGTATGAGGAGGAAAACTGGCTGCGCTGTTTGCATACGTGCCAGCTTCCAGTACTTTGCAAAAGTAATTTGTTGCTTGTTAAGTGCTTTGGGGTATCCTGTGAATTAAATCTATAAAACTGGATAGTGTAAGCGATTTAACCGCTATCAATCTACCAGGCTTTTGCAGAAAGCAGAATCTTGTGATTGACTTGCCTGAGGGTTTAGTTTATTTGGAAAGGAGACAAATTATCTAATTTGACAGTTGTTGATTTGGGTAAATTGCTCACCTTGAAAGGGGCATTGCATGTTAGGATATGACCACAAATGAGAGATTGAGGACAGAAAGGACAGAACCCAGGTCATTGTAAGCCTTTTGTTTCAAAAAATCCATTAATAAATAGCAATTTAGCAATGATAATATTCCACACACTTTCTCCTACCCGATACCAAACCTAACTTTCTGCTCTTTTCTCTCTTGCATGTATCCACCTACCCTTGAAACGCATCGCGGAGTCTACTTCAGCTCACCCTGAATTAATTTCTACATTCTGGCCGCATTTCAAATCAAGATGTTTTTCCTTGGTAGCTTGCCTGAGTTCCTTTTATGATAGTTACACGTTACTGACCAGCAAATGTTATCAAAGTCATTCGAATAAAACGAGTCAGCCATTGCTGTCACCGTAGGAAGTACCAGAATTTTTTTAAAGGAAGGTTGATCATTGAAAGCATTTGTTGAAAGCAATGACATTTCCCTATAGAGTCTTGAATGCATAGGTGTTTAGGAAAAAAAAAACGGGTCACCAGAATATATGGTAACATCATATTTAATTTGGTTACTCTTAAAAGATATTTTTAATAACTTTAATATGAAAATACAACTGCTCTGCCCAAGTTCACAAGAAATTGCAGAGTTGTAAATGCAGCCCAATCTATCATTTAAACCAGCCACCTCCTCCATCGACTCTATCTACACTTCCCACTGCCCTGGGAAAGCAGATGAGACCATCAAGAGCACTTCCCACCCTAGCCTTTCTCTTCTCACCCCTACATGGGAAAATGATGCTGGAGCTTGGGAACATGTATTGCCAGGACAGCTTCTTTCCCAGTGATAATCAGACTAATGGTGAACGCAAACACGAGGAAATCTGCAGATGCTGGAATTTCAAGCAACACACGTAAAAGTTGCTGGTGAACGCAGCAGGCCAGGCAGCATCTCTAGGAAGAGGTACAGTCGACGTTTCGGGCCGAGACCCCTCATCAGGGATGAACTCTGGATCCCTCAGTCTACCTCATCTTGGCCCTTGCACCTCACTTTTTCCAACTGTAAAACTTTTTCTGCATTTTATGGGTACAGATAGCACTAAATGAGTGGCTGAGGAGATGAGCAGGGCTTCAAGTTCTTGGATCATTGGAATCTTTTCTGGGGAAGGGGTGACCTGTACAAAAGAGGTGGGTTCCACCAGAGTTGGAGGGGAAGCAATATACTGGCGGGGTGGTTTGCTAATACTACTCGGGAGAATTTAAACTCGTTTTGCAGGGGCTAGAATCTGGAGCACGAGGTCAGTAAGTGAAGGATCAGGTCAGAAGGTAGATACCGGAAAAAGGGTTTAAGGGCAAAATTGAAATAGCAGGTATGATGGGTCAGATAGTTTGAAGTGTGGATATTTTAATGCTCAGAATTTTATAGGTAAAAGTGAATTTAGAGCATCAATCAGTAGATGGCACTACAATGTACTTGGTTGAGAGAGGGGCCGGAATGGAAGGTTAAAATACCAGGATTCTGAAGTTTTAGAAAATAGAGGAGGAGGTAAGAGGGTTGGAGTTGCACTACTTGTCACGGACAATATCACAGCTGTACTCAGGGGAGATATAGTGGAGGAGTCAGACACTGAGTCCATTTGAGTAGAACTCGGGCATAGGAAGGGTGCGATCACATTGATTGATTGGATTACAGAGCCCCTCCCCTCCCCAATAGCCAGTGGGACATTGAGGAACAGATATGTAATTAGATTAAGGAAACGTGTAAAAATAATAGGATTGTTGTCATGGGGGATTTCAGCTTCCCTAATATAAACTTGGGACCTTGGTGTAAAGGGTTTGGATAGGGCAGAATTGAAGTGCATCGAGGAAGGATTCCTAAATCAATATGTGGACGGCCCGACAAAAGGTTGGGCAGTATTGGACCAGGTGTTGGATAATGAACCTGGATAGTGACTGAGCAGTCAGGGAACAGTGACCACAACTCCTTCACCTTCAAGATAGTTATAGATAAGGTTAGGATTGTCTTTGCAAGAGAGTTTTAAATTGGAGTAGGGCAAATTATGAGGGCATTGGGCAGGAACCAAGAAGGGTTAATTGGGAACACCTTTTTTTATGACAAGTCCTCATCAGACATGTAGAGAGTGTTAAAGATCAATTACACAGAGTACAGGAAAGGTATGTTTCGGTTAGGAAGGATGGGGGTGGAAAGGTAAGAGAACCTTGAATGTCCAGAAAGGCGATGGATTTAGTCAAAAAGATAAAGGAAAAGTTTGTGAAACTTCAGAAGTTGGGGTCAAACAGATAACGTGAGTATAAAGAAGCCAGAAAAGAACTATTGGGAAAGCTGGGGGGGGGGCATGGATGAAGGGGAAACCCAATGCATTCTATATATACATCATGAGCAGGAGGATAACTAGGGAGAGGGTAGGACCACTTCAGGATAAGGCGGGGGGGGGCATTTGCTTAGATGTGGGGAATGTGAGTGAGATACTGTGCTTCAGTATTTACCAAGGAAAAGGACAGAGGACTAGGAGATCAGTGCTAAGTGTATAAATATGTTAGCGTGTTTTGAGGTAGAGGAGGAAATGAGTGTTAAGGTGATTAAGTCCCCAGCACCTGATGGGACTTACTCCAGGTTATTGGAAGAGGCAGGAGATGAGATTGCTGGGGCTGTGACCAGTATCTTTGTCCTCACTAGGCAAAGGGGAGGTCCCATTGGACTAGAGAGTGGCTAATGTTGTATGAACAAGGGGAAAACCCTGAGAACTATAGACCAGTGAGTTTCATGTCAATTGTAGGGAAATTGCTGGAGAAAAATCTTAAGGATAGGACGCATGAGCATTTGGAAACCCATGGCCTTGCTATGGTCTTGTGCAGGGCAGATCCTTTCTTACGAACCTGATTGAGTTTTTTTGACAAGGTGACAAAAGGGATTGATGAAGATATGGTGGTGGAATTTGTCTATGTGAATTTTAGTAAGGTGCTTGACAAAGTCCCTCATGGGAGGCCAATCCAGAAGGTTGGATCTTAGGGATCATGGCAAATTGGCTGTTTGGATTCAGAACTGGTTTGCACATAGGGTAGTGATCGAAGGGACTTGCTCAAGCTGGAGGTCTGCGATTAATGGTGTTCTGCAGTGATCTGTGCTGGAACCTCTGCTGTCTCTGATGTCCATAAATGACCTGGATGAAAATGTAGATTTGCGGATGATACCAAGGTTGGTGAAGCTGTGGATAGAGCAGAAGACTGGCAAAGAATAAAGCATGAAATGGATCATTTGCAGATGTGTGCAGAGAAATGGCAGATGAACTTTAACCCAGATAAGAGTGAGGGCACCTTGGTAGAGCAAATGCAATGAAACAGTGTACAGGTTTCCCCCGCCATCCGAAGGTAGAGCGTTCCTATGAACGGTTCGTAAGTCGAAATGTCGTAAAGCGAAGAAGCAATTACCATTTATTTATATGGGAAAATTTTGTGAGCGTTCGCAGACCCAAAAATAACCTACCAAATCATGCCAAATAACATAAAACCTAAAATAACAGTAACATATAGTAAAAGCAGGAATGATATGATAAATACACAGCCTATATAAAGTAGAAATACTTCTCTACAACGATTGCCTGCACAGATCTCCGTAGCGAAAATCTCACGCAAGCGCTGTTGGCATAAACGCGCTCTCCAGTAACCTTTAAACTACGAAGCTGCCAAATCTACCAAATAACACGTAAAAATACACAGCCTATATAAAGTAGAAATAATGTATGTACAGTGCAGTATTACTTACTGGAATTGGGAAAACAGTGCTGAGCACACTGATGATGGTGTGTTAGACTGAGTCGTCGCAGGCTGGGTGGTGCAGAGGCCCCCAACCTCCGGGCCGCCGACCTGATACTTTGCCGCGAAGAACGCAGCAGTAGCCGGGAGGCACTCAGCACATCTTTAAGAAAAAAGCCAAAATAAACATGCTAATTAATTAGATGCTGCCCGGCACGTAAATGTCAGCGCAGATCAGAGGCAATTGTCGATTGCATCGCCTCTGATCTGGGCCGACAATTACATGCTAGGCGGCACCTAATTAATTAGCATGTTCATTTCGGCTTTTTTCTTAAAGATGTGCTGTGTGCCTCCCGGCTACCGCTGCGTTCTTCGCAAATCGGTACAGTATCTGTCCGGGGCCCGGGTGTTGTGGTGGTGGGACATGGGTGTCATCTCATCGTCGATCAGGGCAGGCAGCTCATCTTCTCCTATGACTACCCGCCTCGATGTCGAAGGTCGAGGTTCGTCGTCTGCTGTGGCTGATGTGGAAGGCTTGCTTGACTGCTGAGCCTCGCGTATTTTTCTATCATACAGTTGTTTGTAAGTACTCAAACCATCCTACAAATATCCCCTAAACCTACGTACCCTTTCAAAATTAAAGTCATACTTTATCATTACAGCGAAAATCTCACGCAGTTGCTTCACTTTCTGCATTCAGTTTTGATTGTTATCCTTTCCTCTTCCAATTGCATCAGCTCTTCATCTGTCAGATCTTGATCATGGGATGCCAAAACCGCTTCAACATCATCTTCATCAACTTCCACAAGCCAAACTCACTTTGTTCTTGCTTCGTTCACCACAATCGAAACGCTTAATTATGTCTAGTTTTACGCTAAGTGTAACACCCTCACTCTTTCAGGCTTTTCCAACACCTTAGAACCCATCTTGCTAACGGCTGCTCAATGCAACGTGTTTCAGCAATGCCGTTCCGAATCCGGGGCAGAGCGGCTGCTCGGGGCGCGCGCTGCCTTTTATCGCGCACTGATTTTATCGCGCACTGCCTTTCTTCGTAACAGTGAAAACACCTTCTGAAAGCAAAAACAGGGTACTAATGTAGGTCTTTCGTAACAGTGCGGTTTCGTAAAGCGAACGTTCGAAAAGCGGGGGACATCTGTACTGTTAAGGGTAAGATCCTTAAGTATTGCTGGGCAGAGAGACCTTGGGATCTAAGTTCATAGCTTCTTGAAAGTGGTTACGCAGGTTGATAGGGTGGTTAAGAAAGCTTATGGAATGCTTGCTTTTATTAATTCAAAAGTCAAGATGTTGCAACTTTATAAAAATCTAGTTAGGCCACATACAGAGTACTGCATCCAGTTCTGGTCGCCTCATTATAGGAAGGATGTTGAATCTTTGGGGAGGGCGCAGAAGAGGTTTACCAGGATGCAGCCTGGTTTAGAGGGCATGTACTATCATGAGAGGCTGGACAAACTTGGGTTGTTTTCTTTGGAGTGGCAGGGGCTGATGGGAAATCTGTTAGAGGTTTATAACATTGAGAAGCATCGATGGAGTACACAAAGTATTTTTTTGTTCCAAGGTAGAAATATGTAATACCAGAGAGTGTGCATTGAAGGTGAGAGGTGGTAGGTTCAAAGGGAATTTGAGGGGTAAGTTTTTATCTCAGTGGTGGATGGCCTGGAATGGGCTGCCTGGTGTGATGGTAAAGGCAAGTACATTTGAGGGTTTTAATGCTAGGCACATGGATGTGAGGAAGATGGAAGGGTATGGACATCATAGGTAGGAGGGATTAGTGTTTGGATGTTTTTGATTTATTTTTCAGCTGGATCAGCACAACACTGGGTGTTCCTGTGGTGGACTGTTCTTTGTTCTGTTCTATTTCTTCCTTTCTGTCTACCTCAATGTATCTATGGAAAGATCCGTTTGAATGGCACGGAAGCAAACAAGTGAAAATCTGCAGATACAGAAAATTGAAATAACACACACAAAATGCTGGAGGAATTCAGCAGGCCAGGCAGTGTCTATGGAAAAGAGTTGACGGTCAGCGTTTTGGGCCGAGACCCTTCATCAGGACCGTTCACCATCCTGGTGAAGTGTCTCGGCCCGAAATGTCAACTGTATACTCTTCTCCATAAGTGCTGCCTGGCCTGCTGTGTTCCAGCATTTTTTGTGGCACACAAACAAATCCTTGTCACTCTATCTCATAATGTGACAATAATAAACCAATTACGATTAGTCATTAAAAACAATCATGCATGAGTGTTGCATGGCAGCTGAAGATATTTGCAACTTCTGGATTTTTCCACTTCTGCGAAGCACTGGAGACGAACAAGAATCGTATCAGGGTTCCAAATGAGAGTAGATTAGTATGCAGGCGCTTCCTAAGTTACTGATGACCCGGCCTAAGGAAATCTGATTTAATGCAAATTTCCTATATATTTGGAAAACATTTTTCAAGACTACAAAATGCTTTGTGGTATTTGTTAATGTCTGGATGCAGTCTATATTTCCATTGAAACATGTTTTTATCCTACCTCATCAGGACACTGGAAATATGTTTGCATTATATATTTCCAGTGTTATGATGAAGGGTCATAGCACAAAGGGTCATGACTCTTTATTCCTTTCCATAGAGCCTGTCTGACCTGCTGAGTTCCTCCAGCATTTTGTGTGTGTTGCTCTGGATTTCCAGCATCTGCAGTCTCTTGTGTTTATACAGTATATTTCCATTAGTTTAATTATGGGTAATGATAGGGTGATTATTCAATGAAGTGAATTGTACAAAGAGATATGATACTGGTTAATATTGAAAAGGGACTTGTGGAGAAATTGGCTTCCAGATGTCTCTGAGGACCAGAATCCTCAGCTAACCCAGGGACAGTATGACATCTTAATGTCTAATGGCCTATTCCAGTGATTTGTTCTATTTACATTTTTCTCAGTTGATCCATCATGTTAATTTAGCATTGCAAATGTCGAGCTGCTTGTCATTCAAAGTCATTCACTGTACAATCTCGTTCATCACCAGTGCAGATGGCTCGTAGATGGGACATGGTGCAATATAAAAGTGTCAGCCATGAGGATGTGTCACATGCTGCCCTCTGCATCACTGCAATCGTATAGCGCCCCATCGAGTCCTCTCCTCTGATTTTTTCCCCCCATCTTATTCTCTCTCTCTCCCCCCCCCCCCGTTCTCATCTTTTTGTTTGACGAAGAAAAGGGATGCAACAAACTTTGTTTCCTGAGATGGGATGTTGAAAGGGAAGTGGATCAGCCATGATGAAATGTCAGTGTAGAAATGATGGACCAGTTGGCCTACTTCTACCAGTTGGCCTCCTACAGTGTGCCTATAGTCTTGTGGGAAGTTCTGTACTAAAGGGCGAGATTAAGCACATTTCCTGGAGATCATACACAAAATGCTGGAGGAACTCAACAGATCAGGTAGCATTTGCTGAGGAGGAATGAAGAGACAATGTTTCAGGCTGAGATATCTTCATGAGTCCTGATGAAAGGTCTCTGCCCAAAACATTGGGTCTTTATTCCTCTCCATGGATGCTGCCATTTCTGCTGTACAGCCAGCCACCCCTCTATGGACTCTGTCTACACTTCTCACTGCCTCTGTAAAGCAGCCAGCATAATGTAAGACCCCATGTACCCAGGATATTCCCTTCCCTCTCCCATCAGGCAGGAGATACTAAAGCCTGAAAGCATGTACCATTGGGCTCAAGAACAGCTTCTATCCTCGTGTTATCAAACTCCTGAATGGACCTCTTGTACAACAAAATGGTGTCTGGATCTCACAATCTACCTTGTTATGACCTTGCACATTGTTTTCCTGCACTGCACTTTCTCTGGTGCTTTATTCTGCATTGTTAGTGTTTTTTTAACCTTGTTCTACCTCAATGCCGTGTGTAATGATTTGATCTCTATGAACAAAATGCAGGACAAGCTTTTCACTGTATCTTGATACTTGTGTCAATAATATATCAATGTAAATCTCCATTTACCACAACCCCAAGAATACCTTACACTCTTAACTATATCTTTCACTTCAACATTCAAGTTATTTTTCTGAGTGACTTCCTTGCTGAGCCATTTCCCATCCTCAGGTTCTGAAGTGTTTCAGTCTCTCCTGCTGTCTAACCTAACCTGACAAACTCCTGATGAAGTGTCTCAGCCCAAACTGCCAAATGCTTATCCCACTACATCAATGCTGCTTGCCTTGCTAAGGACTTCAGCATTTTGTGTGTGTGGCTCAAGATTTCCAGCATCTGAAGAATTTGACCTTTCCCTAGTCCAGTAAATGTAAAATCTTAAGCTATGCATCCTTACCTATCCTCTTGTGTGGAACTTTTCCATTGTAGCATTCTTTATAGTTGTATTTCTTGGCCCTGTCCATCAGGTCACTTTAGTAGTGACTTACCAAAGTGCTCGAAACTCACCCAGTGATTGAACCTTTAGTTTCTGTTGTGCTTTCTACTTTGCTTCAGAGATCCTTAATTTTCCCTGCTTTATTTTTTCTCTTGCAGCCTACTTGGGGCTGTTTTCAGTCCCGCACTAATTGCATGCATCTTCCTGCAGATGCCATGTGAATCACAGTGCTAGGGGCAGGTTTTCAGTTTGCATAACCTACCGGGAGGGTGGTTTTAAAACTGATACCATTGGCAGCCTTCTTTGTCATAAAGGGAAATCAAGGTTAGAGTGAGCAAAAAGCAGTTGCTACTCTTGTTCTTGTCTGTTCCCTCTCTACAGCTCAGTAATGATGAATCTTGTCTGCTTCCACAGGCATTCAAACCGGTGAGCAAACACAGTGGAGGAAAGTCTTTTAAAAAGAAAAAAAAGAAAAGCAATCTCCCAGAGCATTTTTTTTTAAACTTCTACATATTCTCTAACAGAGTGGTACATACAATCAATATTGTCCTCTGAATAAAATCTGCACTTGGACTGCATGAGGGAGAGACTTTTATTGGCATGGTGGGTTTTTTTTTATGCGCAGCAGAAAGGATTCCAAGATAGTTACTGAAAAACACATAATTTTAAATGGCTCTTGGCAGCTGAATGTACAATGGTTGTAAAAACTGTTTCGTAGGAGTTTGGTTTTGTATTCAGGTTGGTACAACACACTAGTCAACAAATTGTGATGCTGCATTAGAAATCGCCGCATTGTATGCAGTCTGCCCACATTTGGCAGTGCTGTTGACCTTAAATAATAGGGGCCACCCCCCCCCCAAGAGTAAAGACATGAAGAAGAGGCACTCCCTCGTCATCGAAGGCGTCGTGCTTCCATTGCAGTTCGGTGACTTCTGATGAAGCGGATGTGGGAACGTCTACAGATTGGGCAAAAGGAAGATGACGGGTGGGTGGCCTGCGCAGTAGTGCGTTCCTTTTGTCTCTTGTGCTGCACTTCCGTATCCTTCCAGTGCAAGGTTTGCAATGCCAGCCCGAATGCTGTTGCTGCTCCTGAGCAGATGAATGGGCCAGAGCCTCCCAGACGTTCAGTAGGAATGATGCCATTTTTCTTCAGACGTTTGTGTGTGGGTAGTTTCCTCTGTCAGCCTCTACGATGATAAGGGTTTGCTCCCATTTGGGACCACAGCACCAGTCCTGTGTTCTGCCTTAAATTCCTTTCAAATCCATGTAAAACAAGGAGAGGCATCATATTGAGGGACCCGCAGCATTAACTTTGAAGCTGGTTGGATTTATGAAGAGGTTGCAACAGGCACAAACTGCTGGAGGAGCTCAGCAAGTCAGGCAGCATCTATGGAAGTGAATAAACAGTTGATGATTTGGGATGAGGTCCTGAAGAAGGGTCTCGCCCTGAAACTCCGGCTGATTATTCATTTCCATAGATGCTGCCTGACCTCCTGAGCTCCTCTCGCATTTTGTGTGTGTCTGTGTTGCTTTGGATTTCCAACACCTGCAGACATTTTTTTTGGTTGGTTAACATTTGCGTCATTGTGTAGGCCAAGGAAAGTGTTGAAAAGTCGTGAGAAAACTGGTCGGTGCTAACTGAAGGTGGAGTGCTACAATTCTTAATGCATTGGTGCCTTGGTTTGCCTACCGGATCGATGGAGCAGAAAGTTGTGTGTTCAAACTGGGTGCAAACATAACTGGACAGATGCTTTGAATATTTTCTTGCTGTTCTTCAGGTGGGGTAAGCTTTCAGAATCATGCAGCTAAGAAGAATGAGTACTACTTTGGACCCCAGATCAGCATACATGAAGGCTGGTGCCCCCACCTCCGGGTCTGAGTTGTAGTTCCATGCTATCAGGGGGAGCAAGGTCCTTGGTCTAGTGTTTAGGCTCCCAGCATCTGCAAGTCCAGAGTTTGAGGTCTGGTGATCAGCAGGTCCTGGGCCAATGCCAAGGATCGAAGCAAAAGTTTGGAAGTAGAGGCCCATTGACAGGAGTACCCGGGTCTGCTAATCTCTGTGAGTCCACTGGGGTAATTGATGGCCCAATGTCTCCATATCCATGTCCGAATCGTAGTCTGCTGGAGGCCAAAGAAGACAGTCCACCCTGGGGTTAGAGGACTGTGTTTGAGCATAGATGGGAAGGAGGAACAACAATTTTTTTGATGTTATTGCTCGTAGTGTTCTGTGTTTCTATGCTGAACATTGTGGGCTTACCGTGTGGCGACACTCGTGGGCTGTCCTAGCACACCCATGGGTGTGTTGGTTGTTAACGCAAAAGATGTAATTCACTGTTTGTACACATGATAAATGAATTTGGACTGTCTCGTCCATCTTTGTGGAAGAGAAGTGGCCAATGGATGCCCCTCAGCTGACCAACATTGTCAAATGTCCAATAGAAACGTGCCCGACTGTGCAAACTAACTAACGAGTCCTTGCTCACAACAGGTTGGGTGTTCAGCTTGACGATGACTGGCCTTCACAGCGCAGAGCAGTCTGCCAGTTCCAATCAGGTGTTAAATAAAAATGGTTTCTTTGGCTACAGGAGCTCAAGGGGGCAAGTGCAAAATGGGGCACGGTGGCTAAGATTTGTCAATGTTCTCCATTTTGCCCGTGCAAGTATTGAAGGTTAGTTGAGAAATTGTCTAAGTACGTGTTCACTGTTAGAGAAAACTGGCACTAGTGTAGCAGTTAGCTTAATGCTATTAGTGCCAGTAACATGGGTTCAATTCCCACTGCTATCTGTAATAAGTTTGTACTTTTGCCCTGCGAACATGTGGTACAATTTCCTCCGACATTCCAAAGATGTACGTGTAAGTAGTTAATTGGTCATGTTGATGTAATTGGGATCACAGGCTAGCTGGGCCAGAAGGGCCTGTTACCTTACTGCCTCTGAAAATATAAATACAAACTAATATTTTGGAAACAAGTGACGTCCCCAGGTATTTTACAATCGATGCTTCTCTAAAGCAGCACTGCTGTTGAAATGCAGGGAAAAAGTGGAAGATCAATGCACAGCATGATCCCACAACATGGGCATGATCTTACCCTTTTTTTTTAAAAGGGTTCTACTTCTGGGCTAAATATCGGCCGGGGACCAAGAAGTTAATTTCTGCTTTTCTTCAAAGTAAGTTTCTTCACTTTGCACTGAGTCAAATTTCCTTTCATTTCATTGTACAAATGTATGTGAATCTGCCAAGTACACGTGAGGGCTTTGATCTTAGCTATCCCTTCTGACACTTCTATTCCCCATGAGTCTCCTTGCGAATTTTCCTCAGAGGGCCAGTATCTCTCTTTCCCCTGTTGAAATTCAAAATAATTCAAAGGTTTTTGATTGATCTTTTCCTTCCAATATTCTCACTTGAATAGCTGGCCTGGACTGGGCATAGTTGAAATGAGGAAATCAGAGGCATCCTTTGCAGCATGTATAGGAGGTATGCTGAGGTTCAAACACCATCTCAGTACTTGGGTTTCCTTACACCCTTCCTGCGGTGATCAGTAGTTCAAAAATGAAAGGAGTTTAAAAATATTTATTCACCTGGAATCCACCTCACATTCCATCATTAGAGATGCATCTAAATCATCCGTATAATTAGATGTGACTGATGTAGTTTTAGATCAGGTTGAACTGTGTGCTTTAACACAAGCATATCCATGTTAAACGAGGCATGCGTAGGTTTGATTCCATGTCTCACTGAGCATCTCCAGCTGAGCACAGGTGATAGATAAAGACGAAGGAACTTTCTGTGGACTTCAGGAAGGGTTGAGCGGTTTCAATTTCCTGGGCATCAGCATCTTGGAAGATCTATCCTGCGCCCAACATATTAATATTATGAGAAAGGTATACCAATGGCCAAATCTCATTAGGTTTGGCATGTCACCAAAGACTCTAGAAAATTCTACAGATGCACCGTGGAGAGCACGCTGACTGGTTGTTTCTTCGCTGCCTGGTAAAGAGGCTCCAATGCAAAGGGTCAGAAAAAGCTGGAGAAGGTTGTGAACCGGCCAGCTCCGTCATGGATACCAGAATAAGAAAAGTATGACCACATTAGTGGGAGTCCCAGTCAATATCTGGAAAGTTTAAATCACCTACTATCACCACCTTGTGTTTCTTGCAACAGACTGTGGTTTCTATGAATTTGCTCTTTTAAATTCCACAGACTGTTGGGTGGTCAATAATAGAATAAAATGATCAAAGTTTTCTTATTCTTCAGTTCTAGCCATAAAGCCTCAGTGGAAGAGCTCTTCAGTCTGTCCTGACTGAGCACTATGATAACATTCCCCGACAGCCTATGCCATCGACCCTCTTTAATCTCTCCCACTCTATCATGTTTAAAACAGAACCCCAGAACATTGAGCTGACAGTTCTGCCCTTCCTGCAACCAAATCTCATGTACGACTACAAAGTTATAATTCCACGTGCTGATCCATGCTGTAAGCTCATCTGTCTTTCCTACAATACTCCTTGCATTGAAATACACACAGCTCAAAACATTAGTCCCACCACGCTCAACCTCGTAATTCCTGACTTTGTATGTAGGCTTAACAACGTCTTTCTCCATAGCCACTCCACTGTCTGTTCTGGCATTCTGGTTCCCAGCCCCTGCAACTCTAGTTTAACCTCAGCCCCTTGCAGCACCAGCAAACTTTCCTGCTAGGATCTTTGGCCCCTACAGTTCAGATGCAAACCATCCCTTCCGTGCAGACCCCACCTTCCTGGAAGAGAACCCAATGATCCAAAATACTGAAGCCCTCCCTCCTACACCAACTCCTTAACCACATGTAAAACTCCATGATCTTCCTGTTTCTGGCCTCACTCGCACGTGGCACAAGTTCTGAGATCACAACCCTGGAGGCCCTGTCCTTAACTTGGCACCTAACTCCCTGAACCCACTTTGCAGGACCTCGTCACCCATCCTACCTACGTCATTGGTACTGGTCGTCTATGAGCTCTAGCTGCTCACCCTCCCACTTAATAATACTGTGTACTCTCTATCTGAGGTGTTCCTAACCCTGGCATGAACATCGGTTTCTCTAACATCTGGCAGTCTCCTACCCACCCCTTGCTCTATTTCTATTCTCTCTTCTGTTATCCTTTCACCCCTTTCCTTTCTCGCCTGCCTATCACCTCCCTCTGGTTCTCCTCCTCCCCTTTCTTCCATGGTCCAGCATCTTCTATCAGATTGCTTCCTTGGCCCTTTACCTCTTCCACTTATCCCCTTCCACCTGATTTCTTCAACCCTGTTCCCTCTCCCCACCCCCTTCCTCTTATTCTGGCTTCTGACCACTTGCTGATGAAGGTTCTTGGCCCAAAACATCAGCAGTCTGTGCCAAGGATTCGGTGTTCAATCTCCAGCAGGCCATGTTACCAATGCCCTTGCTGACTATTCCCTCTAAACCAATGTTAATGGTTAAACACGAGATTCTGCACGTGCTGGAAATCTTGAGCAACACACAAAATGCCGGAGGAATTCAGCAAGTCAGGCAGCATCTATGGAGGGAAATAAACTGCTGATGTTTTGGACCAAGAACTTTCATTGACCCGAGCTCAATTCCTGCTGCTGTCGTAATGAGTTTGCCTGCTCTCTCTCATGATCCTGTGCTCTATCACGACTATGTGGGTTTCCTCTGGGTGTTCCGGTTTCCTCCCACATTCCAAAGATGTATGGGTTAGTAGTTTGATTGGTCACATTGGTTTAATTGGGCAGTGTGTGTTGATTGGGCCAGAAAGACCTCCCACTGTACTGTATCTCTAAATAAAATAAAGGGAGATCAGATAGGGTGGGAAAGTAGCACTGGGGTGAACAATCAGCCTTGCTGTTGGATGCTGTAACAGGCATGAAGCTCCAGATGGAATATTCCTGTTTCTTCTGACATAATAATGGCTTGGCCAGTGATCAATGTGCCCCACCACATTCTTTTTAAAGTAGTATACCTTTTCCCTGTGTAGCATACTCTGGTTCATGCCTTAAAGGCTAAAAGTAGATATACTGTAGATTGACTGGGACAAGTCTTTTCCAGATCCTTATTACCCATGCACAGATTCTTGCCACGCAAGTCTGAGGAGAAAATTTAAGTATAATATATTTCAGAAATATTTTTGGCTGTCCCAGAGTGAATTAATAGGAATGTAATGTACTCCTACCAAAATGACAAGTCATTTTTCTTTTCTAATGTATATAGAATGCTTTGGAAGTCAAGCGTATACCTGTTTTTTTAAAAATTTAAATTCCTCCTTCAGCAGCGTCATCTATATTCATGTATGATGCACTGCATTTAGTTTAGGCTCTTAAAAATAAATCAGTAGCTTGGTTAGTGGTGCAGCTACTAAGCCAAGTCAGTATGACGGACATCTGCTTCCCACCCACATTCAGACGCTGCCCTCTGCTTTTTGAGAGGATTGAGGGAACACTGACTCAATAGGTGACAAGGGGGTGTAGGTGGAAATAAACAAGAAGGTTCCTTGCCTGAATTTGACCAGAAACTTTGATTTGAGAGTCTGCATTTTTAAATAAGGACACTACCCCTTGTCTGTAGAGCACTGTGTTGTCGTATTTGGTTGGGATGAGACAAATTGTGGGGGAAGGTGATGAGTGTTGGAAATGGCTTCTTATTGTCTGAAATGCGGCGTTACAGTGAAAAGATTTTGTTTGTAGGTTATCCAGACAGATATCTTCATGCATAGTACCTTGGGGGGAGTTGAAAGAAAACAATGCAGAATATAGAACAGTACACAAACTGCTGGAGGAATTCAGCAAGTCAGGCAACATCTATGGAGGGGAATTAACAGTCAACGTCTTGGGCCAAAACCCTTCATCAGGACCAGAAATTGGCTGTTTATTTTCTTTCATTTAGACGCAGCTGGACTTGAGTTCCTGTACCATTTTTTGTGTGTGTGTTGCTCAAGATTTCCAGTATCTGCAGAATCTTTCCTGTCTATGCAGAATATAGTGTTGCAGTTGCAGGAAAAATGCTGTGCAGGTGACCTTTAGTGTATGAGGTGAGGTCTGTTATCAGGAGGATAGAAACTGCTGAGGCAAGAGGCAATGAGATCTGGTGAAGAGTAGCTTCGAGAAGCTGAATTGGGGACCCAGTGAAAGTTTGATAGGAACAAGAGAGTGGGGTTACAGTGCGGATGGGTTCAAAGATAATTTGTTATCAAAGTACATGTATGTCACCATATACAAACCTGAGATTCATTTTCTTATGGGTATTCACATTAAAAACAAGAAACATAATAGAATCAATAAAAGACCACACACAAGGTGGACGGACAACGAGTCGCAGCCTTCAACTGTTTATTCCCTTTCATAGATGCGCCCTGGCTTGCTGAGTTCCTCCAGCATTGTGTGTGTTGCTCCGGAATTCCCACATCTGCAGAATCTCTCCTGTTAATATAATCTTTCTTGCAGTATGGCTCAGTTATAAAATATTTGATTCTCTGTGGCTTTGTGTGAGACTTGCGAAGAGTGGCTGGAAAATGTCCCCAGACTCTGGGTATGTTATTGTGTCCTGTGTTCACTTGTCTTGATGGAGGCAGAAGCTTTGTTGCTCTGTGTTTACCAGGACCGAAACATTTGTCCTAAAGTTGTCCCGATTCCACGAGGATCCTGAGGGCCAGATGGTTATGCCTCTGTCACTGGCCTCAGGAACCTTGCTCTGAATATAACTGAGTGTCTTCAAAGTGATGGTCGGACTTGTGTAACCACCCTCTATGGACTTTCTTTACCATGTGACCTTTGGTTGGAACACACCTCTCAGTTTTTACTCGGGCCTCGCTAGAGCTTTGTTGAAAGCAGTTTGTTTCCAGGCAATTTTGTCTTTTGAACTCTGAGATCTCTTTCCATGCAAGAGCAAAGTTGGAGCAAATTTAGCTTTAGAAACCTTGTTTTATTATGGAAAGTTGTACTCCAGTTTTCTGAAAATTTTGCCATTTACAGAATTCCCTAGAAGATGCTTTTTAATGAGAGGAAAGGCGCATAGGCATCCATTAGTCTCATGAGACCATGGATTTGCACCTTGGAAGGTTTCCAGGGCACAGGCCTGGGCAAGGTTGTATGGAAGGCCAGCAGTTGCCCATGCTACAAGTCTCCCCTCTCCACGTCACCGATGTTGTCCAAGGGAAGGGCATTAGGACCCATACAGCTTGGCACCGGTGTTGTTGCAGAGCAATGTGTGGTTAAGTGCCCTGCTCAAGGACACACACGCTGCCTCAGCCAAGGCTCGAACTAGCGACCTTCAAATCACTAGACGAACGCCTTAACCACTTGGCCACAGGCCAACACAAGAGGAAAGGCACAACTGGTGCAGGAACTCAGTGGGTCAGACAGCATCTGTGGAGAGAAATGGATGGGAAATGCTTTGGGTTGAGATCCTTCATCTGGACCGGACTGTAGAGGGCATAGAGCTAGTGTAAAACCATAGAGGAATTGTTCTGTTCCTAGCCTCTGCTATTTCCATTTTTCCTTCCTCAATCTGCCAGTCGCCTCTCCTTCACCTGGATTCACCTACAGCTTGCCAGCTCCTTCAGTCCAGATGAAGGGTCTCAATGTAAAATGTCGACTGTCCATCTCCTTCCTGAGGGATGCACCGAAGCTCTGTGGGGAAGGGCCACAAGCTAGAGTCCTTTACTACCACACAATGAGGGTCTGAGTCTGGTGGAAAACCTCACGAACAATTCAAGGTTGCATTGCCCCTGGGTGCTACATGACTAGCAAAGGTGCTGTTTCTCTAAGTAACACTAAATGAATGTAAAATTATTGTGTATATATTTATTATGATTAAAGTTTATTTTTGAAATAATTTTCCTCACAGATGCTTGCTGACCTGCTGTACTTCAGTAGTTTGATTTTTTTTGGCTCTAGATTTCAGCATCTGCAGTCCCTTGTCTCTGGTATCTTTAGGACATCCTTAAAGAGTGCCAGCAATTGTAGTGACCTCTTCTACGCACGCACACACGGACTATACAGGTCTTGGACCAAAGTGTTGACTCCATTGATGTTGCCTGATCTGTTGAGATCCTTCAAAACTTTGTGTGCATTGCTCTGGATTTCCAGCATCTGCAGAATCTTTCATGCCTGCATTAATGTTGTTTGCTAAATTGCTAGGCCTATTTGGAGGCTGTAGTGGGTGAAGATTACACTTGTTGAGTCAGGCAAATGACCTGTTCTCAGCTTGCCTCAGTAGTGATACCAGGAAAGTAATCATATCTTTTGCTTTCATGTACTTGTACAGGAGATGATCATTCCAGTAAACATTGTGGTGGGGTAGTTCTTTCTGATATAGTAGCACCAAGGTGTTCAGAAGAAAAAATGCAGGTTCTTTTGTCGATAGCATTCTCACCTCTGATGTATTATGGGTTCAAGCCCCACTCCAAAGATGACTGGAGAAAATGTAACCTGAGAAGCCCGAGGGTATACCACTGGACATCTTTTGTCAAACCTTTTGAGGTGTTGAGTTAAAGCTGAAGACACTCTGGCACTAATTCAACGAAGAATACTAGTGTTTACACAAGAGATTCTGCAGATCCACAGTAACACACAGAATGCTGGAGGAACTCAGCAGGTCAGTCAGCATGTACGCAAAGGAAAAACAGTCGATGTCTCAGACTCGGGACCCTTCATCACTGGTGTTTTCAACTGGGTAGCATTTCAGCCGAGGTTAAATCGTGTTTATGGGTCTTAAATCAATGTGAAAGCTCTGATGATAAATACACATTTCGATGATAGGGCTTGTGAAGTTATCCCCTTTGGTTCAAGAGCCTGATGGTTGAGGGGCAATAACTGTTCCTGAACCTGTTATGTGGGTCCTGTACTGTCGTCTTGGTGGCAGCAGCGAGAAGAGAGCATGACCCGGGCAGTGGGGGTCACTGGTGATGGATGCTGCTTTCCAGCTTGTGTAGGAATTCCATAGTTTCAAGCAAAGGTCATAGTTTTCCTTTTTTAAAGATACAAGGGTGATCAGACAAGGCAAATTTATTATGTAAATATCACCATTATTATTTAAATGCTACCTTGTGATTCATTTTCTTGCAGGCATTCACAGGAAAATAAATGCAAAAATGTATGAAAAACTATACATAAAGACTCACAAACGACTGATAATGTTCAGTTTTTCAGATTCTGTTGTGTTTATGCTTCATCGGAATGCCCGTAAGAAAATGAATCTTGGGGTAGTATATCATGACATGCAGTATATGCACGTTGATAAATTTACTTTGACTTTGTGCAAAAGAAGACAAGTTGCCCGATTAAAAATATAAATAAATACCAAGAGCATAAGTTGTAGAGTTCTTGAAAGTGGAGTGCAATGGTGGGGGGGGGGGGGCTAGTAGAGTCCCAGGGTCCTGTGCTGTTGGTACAAAACAGGGTGGAATCATAAGGAGGGAGGATACAAAAATCTTCTAAGGGTTAATAGACAACTACGTAAATTCTAGAGGTTCTGCAGAGCCCGGAACTCTAGAGTAACACGTACAAAATGGTGGAGGAACTCCTGCAGGTCGGAGGGCACCTATGGAAAGGAATAAACAATTGACCTTTCAGGCCAAGACACTTCAGGACTGGAAAGGAAGGAGGAAGAAGTCAGAATGAGAAGATGGGGGAAAGGAGAGAGGAAGGAGTACAAGCTGGGAGGTGATAGGTGTGAAATCAGTGAGGGGGAGGTTGGTGTGTGTGGGGGGTTGCATTAAGAAACAGGTGATTTGTGGAAAATGTAAAGGGCTTCAGCTTCAGCATCAACATCATCTGGTCTCCACAACCCTCTGGGGTGGTAAGTTCCAGAAACTCATCAGCCTCTTCAAGAAATTCCAGTGCACTTCATCTTTAAATGATCATTCCTCTTATTTTATAAATCCGTCTCGTTGTTCAAGGCTCTCCCAAAAGTGGAAGGAATATTAGAGGTAGATGCATGTCTATTCCTGAACATGCTGTGGAAAGTCTGTGCAGAAAGTGTATTAATAAGCGACAGTAACGTTTGGTGAGTGGCTGTTCTGTCCAAACTCATCGGAAGGACCAATCATAAGCATGAGATTTCTGCAGATGCTGGAAATCCAGAGCAACACACTAAATGCTTGAGGAACTCGGCGAGTCTATGGAGCAAGCAAACAGTTGATGTTTTGGGCTGAGCCCCTTCATCAGGACTAATTGAAGGGAATCTGTCATGGACATCATTGTTCATGTGGTTAATTTTATCTCATGACTCTTAATTTCTCGTAAAACCCATTTCCGTAGAGTTTTTGTGTATTTCTGTATTCAGTAGCATTTTGTCTGGCTGCATTAAAATCTTGGTATGGCAATTGCTTTGGACGTGACCTCAACAGATTGCAGAGTTGTGGGCGCTGCATGTCACGGAAACCAGCCTCCATTTTATAGACTATCTACACTTCTTGCTTTCTCAGTAAAGCAGCCAGCTCACACTCTTGCCCCCCTGCCTAGGATACATGTGCATCAGTGGTAGGGCAGTTGTCTAGAACCTGGAAGCAGACTTTAAATATGAGGTCGGGGTTCATAATCATCATTGGCAGGCCCTTTGACTCATCATGTCCATGCTGACCCCTCTATCCATCTACAGTAAATCTAGCTACATGCATTAGGACAGTTTCTTTTATGCCTTGCCAGTCCAAATGCTGCAGTGATTGTATCTGATTACACCACTTCTGAAAGAAAGCAATTCAGCTAAGAAACTCGGCATCTGTGGAAGCAAAGAGATGAGATGGTCAACGTTTCAGGTCCAAACCCAGCATTGGTACTGGGAAAGTCGAGGGAAGGTAGCAAGTATAAAGGGGTGTGAGGGAAGGTGAGACTGGACTGGTAGGTGGGACCAGTTAGGATGGAGCTGATGTATAAAGAGGTGAGAGAGACGGGGCTGGTAGGTGATTGGTGGGTCCAATTAGGATGGGGTCTAATAGCAGATGGAGGCTGGTGGCAGAGAGGAGAGATGAATCGAGGGTGTTTGATGTGCGGAAAGGGGTGGAGGCTGGTGGATGATGGGTGGTAGGAGATGAAAAGGCTGGTGGATGCTGGGTGGAAGGAGATGACAAGGCTGGTGGATGCTGGGTGGAAGGAGATGAAAAGGCTGGTGGATGATGGGTGGTAGGAGATGAAAAGGCTGGTGGATGCTGGGTGGAAGGAGATGAAAGGCTGGTGGATGCTGGGTGGAAGGAGATGAAAAGGCTGGTGGATGCTGGGTGGAAGGAGATGAAAAGGCTGGTGGATGCTGGGTGGAAGGAGATGAAAAGGCTGGTGGATGCTGGGTGGTAGGAGATGAAAAGGCTGGTGGATGCTGGGTGGTAGGAGATGAAAAGGCTGGTGGATGCTGGGTGGAAGGAGATGACAAGGCTGGTGGATGCTGGGTGGAAGGAGATGACAAGGCTGGTGGATGCTGGGTGGAAGGAGATGAAAAGGCTGGTGGATGCTGGGTGGAAGGAGATGAAAAGGCTGGTGGATGCTGGGTGGAAGGAGATGAAAAGGCTGGTGGATGCTGGGTTGGGTGCCTTTCAGCTTGCAGCCGCACTGTTTAAACAAAATGTAATAAATTGCTCCTTGAATCAACTTTAAATTTCCTTTCTCTTCCATCATGTTTTTGTCATCCCTACCTGGGAAAAGGATTTTAACTACTACCCTATCTGTCTCTCATAACCTTAATTACTTCTATCAGGTCATTCCCGAGTTTCCTTCACTCCAGGGGAGTCAGACCCAGAGATAAGAAAATTAATTTTCCTACGAGCTCACAGTGCAGGGTTAGGGGCATTCTCCAAGGAGATTTGCAGCCAGTGTTTTTACGATAGTTATCTCTCCCTGCTGTCAAAGCTGGACTAACTTTCCAAGGTGAAGTGACTTGCAGTTAAAGGGAACTGTGGGCAAGGTGACAAAAATGCCTCTCTTCAGCTCGACTGACTTGATGATTTGCCATTTGTTTGCAAAGCCTGCAGTTCCTTGAGTGTAACCTGGGTCAGACGATGGATGTGACGGCAATGTCTTGACTACATTTAATTTGCTATCCTCGGGGACGGGATGTGACAGATCAGCCACAGCACAGACAGGCCCTTCTGCCCATCTATCCTGTGCCAGCCTGGGCTCCTGTCTTGTCCCATCTACCTGCACCTGGACTATATCCCTCAATACCCCTGTCATCCATGTTCTGAATTCTGCTACTGATTTTGCAAACAAAATGGTGCATTTAATTATGAAGTGTAAAGAATTATGTATATAAAAATCTTACAGGTTAAAGTATGTGTATGAAATAAAATGTTCAAAAATACATAAATACGAGTTTTTATTTAGAATATAAACAGCCTCATAAGAAGTGGCTTAAAGTGTTTACCGTGCAGTGATTGGGGTAACAGAGCGGGGTGGCGGGGGTCTAACAGTATATGCCAGAAGCAGTTTGCAGCAGCCGGTTAACCTGTGCTTCTGGGGTGCTGGAGGAAAATGGAGCACCCAGTGGATGTCTGCTGACGGTGGGAATGTGTGCCAGCTCTGCACGGGCAGCACCCAAAGTCTGGACTGAAGCAGGGTCTCTGCTGTGAAAAGCAGCTCTAAGCTGCACCACGCGCATCCATTTGGTTGCTTGAATCAGGCCACGACTGAATGGTTAATCTCCAGCTCATTAACTCAGATCATTGGATATCACTCCAGTAAACTAATCACTCCTCCAAATGCTCGTAAGTACTGTCTCAAGAATCCTCTGTTTTGTCCACCACTGATGTAAGACTTACGGTCTATAATTCCCAGGATTACTTCTGTGGTACAAAAGAGGAATAGTGCAGTAATGTTCATGGGCTAAACATGGCCTAAAACATTGAGTGTGGGTCTTCAGGCTCCTGTACCTGCTCCCTGATGGTAATAATGAGAAGAAGGCCATTGTACGGTAATAATGAGAAGATAGCTATTTAACGTACTGACCAGCACATGGGTCACAGGAGTGCTCGGGTGAAATATGGCCACAGGGAAATGTACAAAGTCCCTGGGGGCAGCACTGGAGGCCGGGGCAGAAACTGGGTCACGGGCTAGAGACAGCAGCACTACCTGTTGATTTCCCTGCGAGCAATAAACCCATTCAAAACCAGCACCCTTGAAAACATCACTAGACTCGGTGGTGTGACTGCCCTCACCCGTTGCCAATGGTTTGTTTGCATAATGGTTATCTTAAGTTTGTCTCATTCTTAGTCAGTTCCAGCCAAACTGCAGGGTAAACAAATCAACAGCTTAACACTCTGCTGTTAGGGAGTTTGGTTGCTCGGATAATGGAGGGAATGGGAGAAAAGCACCCTGAACGTACATATTCTTGAACTGTTGTTTATTCGACTATTCAACTTTTTTTTAACTTAAAGCTGATTCTCCTGTTCTTGAATCAAGAGTTCTTGAATTTTAACAAGCGGATTTGAAGCTGCAGGTAATCTTTTTTTTCTGATTTTACTGCAATTTGGACGAAGGCAGGGGCTCCAGGTCACCTTGTCGTTGAGATGTTGCTCATGGTTGCGGCTGGTGTGTGTGAGAGCCATTCTGGAAGCTGTGACTTTGAACTGATCTGTGTTACCAGCTGCAATCTGCATTCTTCATTTAAGAGTGCTGGTGCATAGCAAGCCACAGGGGTGTCCTATATAATAACGCTGTCCACGGTTCTAGTCTTCTGTCTGCGAGAAGCATCCATGTTTCTTGAGTGTCACGTGTGAGGCATTATTTGTGGCTGTCTCTCACACGAACAACAAGCTGTTTGTCCCATCTCCTTCACCCCCCACACCAAGTTGCAAATTCAGGAGGTTGGGACCACATTCCTGCTAAATCTGACCACACTTGCTAACATGAAGGACCCACCTTGGGCTGCCACATGTTCTATTCCAGCCAGCTAGTTAGCTGGTATAGTCAAACTCACGTTTCAAGGAGCTTCCTTCTTTTACCAATTCCTTTTCTCCAAGACTTTAGTGAAATTACTGCTGTCGGTTACTCAAAGAAAAAGAAAAGGAACAATTTGTTCAAAGTCCTCTCCCTCTCCATCCCCGCCTACCCTTTCCCTTTCTGGTTAAAGCAATCTTTGTTCCAATGAAAGGGTTTGATACTTCCACTCGTGTGCAGAGTGCTTTGGAGATCAAATGTGAGGAAGTATGAGCAATTTATTTAATGAGATAATGGGTATTAAACAAACCATAATGCCTTTAAGCAGCCTTCACCCTCCCCAGTCTCCTGTGTAGTCCATAATTCACTGGCATTGTGTGACCCAGGGAACTATTATCATCAGATGTGTTCTTTGCCCTTTCACCTTATCCTTTGTGAGATCCCAGCTGTCCCTCTAAATATGTTCCCTGTTGTGTGTCTTGCTAGTTAAATATACTTATAACTTATCTGTTCTGTGAGCTGTACGATTGTTCTTGGTGCCAACAGCAGCACATGCCTAACTCCTATGGTAAGAATTGTTGGCTGACCTTGTGAAAGGATAAACTGTTGGAAAACAAGGGTGCAATGCCGAGGCTCTATAAGGGTGTCATCAGACCACACTTGCTGTATTGTTCACAGTTTTGGGCCCCATATCTAAGAAAGAATGTGTTGGTATTGAAAAGGGTTTGGCGAAAAATCACAAAAATAACCCTTTGATCCCTGGGAGGACCATTTGATGGCTCTGGCCTATACTCACTGGAGTTTAGAAGAATGATGGTGTGACCTCATTGAAACTTTTCGAAAGGCTTGAATGTGGAGAAGGTGTTCCTATAGTGGGGGAATCGAGGACCAGGGACACAGCCTCAGAATGAAAGGACGTCCCTTCAGCACAGAGATGAGGAATTTCTTTAGCCAGAGGATGGTGAATCTTTGTGGAATTCACTGCCTCGGACGGCTGTGGAGGCCAAGTCATTGAGTATATTTAAAGCAAAGGTTAATAGGTTCTTGATTAGTAAGGTGGTCAAAGGTTATGGGGAGAAGGCAGGAGAATGGGGTTGAGAGGGATAATAAATCAGCCATGATGGAATGGTGGTTCACATGGCCAGTTCTGCTTCTGTCTCTTGTCGTCTTATTGAAATGCAGGTGGCTTCGTGAGGCATACTTCCATCAGCTTGAAGGTATCCCTGTCTCTAGTTGGAGATGTAGAGGGCAGAGAGAGGTTGAGCAATCTTTTTTGTCATTCTGTGCTGGTGAATTTAATGGAAGCCAATGCATAAGAAAGGTCTTTGGCTTATCGGTTCCAAGTACTTTTGACCTTGAAGAGGCTGAGAAACCTTCAATGTTGGTAAGCTGGTCATGACAATAGGAACATGTTTTTCCTCTAACTTCATCACAACATACCCGAATATGAAGTCTCAAGCGGCCTTTAATCATTGCTCCTTGTCTCTTTAACTATTGAACCAGTGGTTGACTGCAGTGTGTAAGGGTAATGTCAGACTTGATTATTATGTCATTCAATGGCACAGAGCAATGGAATTAACCTCTCAGTGAAAGAAAAATAACACTTCCATTCAATAGGATAATTGGACATCCTACACAGGAGGCACCTGAACTTGGTTTGTGCAGCTAAAGGTCAGAACCTGCGTGAAGCCCACTTTTGTTTATTTTTGCTTTGACTACAATTGTAAAGCTAGCTTCCTTATTACTGTTGGCTTTTGATCTTCAGAAAAACTGAGCCGGCAACCTTCCCGTTGGGTAGACTGTTATCTTTGGTGCAAGGTCAATGATTTGAAAAGCAGCTTAACGTGTATTTAGCGAAGAAATGTAAGGGAACTGTGGAGCTCTGTAATCGTGCCGCCCCCCCCCCCCCCCCATGTCTTCTGCCTGTTACACGCTAAAAGAGGTTGCTGAGGAACTCCATTGCTACTGACTGTGGCAAGGGAAACATGCCAACTTGGTGTGGCTGCTGTTTGTTTCGAGTGATGGGTCTGTGTCACGGTTCATCACGACCAGCTACATGACAAAGGACTCTCTAATCTGCGGGTGGCTCCCAGGGACATGCACAAAGACCAGCATCAAGTGCTGCTGGCAGTTGAAAGATGCCAGCTGGTCTGCCTGCACCTTGATGCCCATGGAGAAGTGCTGCTAACTGGCACATTCTAGGCTACAGGAGTATGTGTTGAGGTGCGCACTGAAGCTCTGTGCAGCCACTGCAAGAACATGGTGGGGAAGGACCATAGTATAGGGTTCTTCTGCTTGCTGCTGGACTGGGAAAAGCTTGGGCTGGGTCAGGAAGTACCTCAATTATTGTTGTATACCATCCCAGGGGGCCACATGAGTGACAATGGTCCTATTGGTTTTAAGAAGTGTAAGAGTGAAAAGGCATTGCATTAGTTTATTTATGTAAGTTTCTTTTATGACGAGTTTATTTTGATGTATAAAATATCAGTTGTCTAGATGTGTGGGTAAGAGATCTGTGAGGGTGAAGACTTGCACGCCACTATCTGTAATTCTGAGCCCAGGGGTCAAGTGAGGAGGTGGGGAAGATGCAGCTCGAGTGCCCTTGGGGAGAGAACTGCTGCAGTTGACTGAGGCAGGAATCTGGGTTCAATGAGCTGATTCTATGACGCAGGCCAGTCAGCTCGCTGAGTCTGTGCCAACCCTAAACCACCAATTCATATTAATCTCATTGTATTTCCCCCTCATTGCCACCCCCCCATGCCCTACCTGGATCCTGGCGCTCCTGCCCCACGCGGATGAAGTTGTTGAGGCAGCTGCAATAACAATCAAAAAGACATTTTGATAGGTACATGGAGATGGAGGGGTTTAAAGGGATACGAGTCCAACACGGACAAGTGGGACCAGCTGGGCAGCCATGATAAGTTGGGGTAAAGGATCTATTTCCATGTTGTATTTCCTTGTGGCCTGTGGTGTCTGCAAAATAATGTGTCTGTACTTTATGTCACACTCCCCCGGGGAGTCCAGCAGTGTCAGTTTCTAGCAAGGAAGAACAAAATGTCCTCTTGACCAGAAATACTACTGTCACCCTTGGATGTGTCATTAGACTGAGCCCCAATTTGCCCTCCTGCTCCAGAGCAGATGGTCTGACTCTGTGCTAGGTCAGGTTGAGTTTCCCCTTGTGCCCTAGTCAGTAGTTAGTCCAGTGACATGTTAGTGAAAACATAGGTTGATGTGATCAAACTGTCGATATTGGGTCAAGGTTCTGCTCGAACTGGCTGCGATATTTCCTGTATTTCCAATAAGTTCAATGACCATGAACCCAGTCAGATCACGAAAAAGCCAGAGCAGTGTGCTCCTAGATCCTACTTCACTGGGTCCCCTTTGGAAACTTGTCGCTATGGTAATCAGAATCAGGGTTATTATAACTATGTCATAAAATCTGTTGTAGCAGTAAAGTGCAGGACATTAAAAATTATTGTAAGTTACAATAAAAATAGTGCCAAAATGAATAGTGTGTTGTGGACATTGTTTATGGACTACTCAGAAATCTGACGGTCCTAAAACATTGATCTTCACCCTCCTGGTGGCAGTAATAAGAAGACAAGCATATCTGTTTCTACAATGAAACTTGTTGTCACCTATAATTTATCTGTCTGCACCCCTACGGGCACCCATTCCTGTCCAGTCATGCTCATCTGATCTGCACCGGCACATGGTATAGCAAAGATTGGTATTACATTTCCCTCCCTTGTATTCTTACCCTGCCCCCTTGTCTATCAAGAAAAGACTTGATAGGCGAAATGCCTCTTTCCATGTTGTAAGGAAATACCGAAAATGTTCTCTGGTCACTGTGTGATAATAGCATAATAAACACCCTGGGAACAATTCCATTAAGTCTTTCAGTCGGGTTATTCTGAGGAGACTAAAGCTTATCATTACATTAGAAATAATAATCATTGGAAACTATTTCATTGCCTTGTGATATTGCTCACAAAAGGCAAATAAATTCATTTTTCTTCTGTTCCCCCTATGCATACTCAACATTGATAACATCCAGGAGTTGCGTAACGTGAGGGAATGTTTGGATATAATGAAGATATTCAGGAGCGTCTAATTTAATTCCTGACTTTCTTCTATTCCCCTGAGCTCTTGTTTATGGCTTATCTCCCAACTGGTGACATCTTTTTCTTCCTCTTGACTGTGAGGGATGTTGCAAGCTGCTATCCATTCTCCTGATAGTCACAAGCATTTTGTGAGCAGGTGGGGGTGGGATATCTCCGTAACTTCTACTGGAACAACATTTAAAAAATCTTGTCATTGAGTAATGGATATCTAGACTTGGGCTTTCAGAGAAATTTATGATCTTACAATCCTGCCAAACAGGGGAGGGAGTAGAAATCTGGGGCCTGTTTGCAAAGGTTGGAGCTTCAAAGACTGTTGGATTCCTCTTGTTGGATAAAGGACATTGAAGAATGCTGAGTGAAGGCATGCACTTTGAGCAAGGGCTGTTGACATTTCACATGATGTGAATAGAGGAACTTTCCAAGAGGTGAATGCTTTATTTAGGTTTCTTTGTCACAACTGTAAGCCTTTTATTTCTCCCAACAATTTATTGCAGATCGTATTTTTGGTTTGTGTTGTCCTTTGTAAGCTAAAATGCTTGGGAAACTAAGAAGTTATGCAAACTAGAAAAGAGACAGCGTCGTAAATTGTACAATTTTCACACTCTTGAGCAAATGCCAAGAAATGTATTAAACAATATATCTTCAGAAAACTAGCCAATAGTTATGCAACTCAATCTTCTGCCTTTCTGGCCTAATACGGTATTGCTTGTGATTCTGGTTGGTGAGCATGAGTGGAAATTAAACTAGAAATGATCAGAATCCATATTCTCAAAATTATTTCCACGACTTACAAATAACTCCTAGTTCTCCAGGATGATGCGGTCAGTCACCAAAGACTTTTATTAACTTCTACCGACGTACAGTACAGTGGAGAGCATTCTGGTCGCAACAGTCTGATCTGGAGGCACAGAACTGCAGGGGTGGGTGGGATTGTAGTAAGAAGCTGAGGAGGTGATGTGTGGAACAGATAAAAGGTAGAAAAGTCTACTAGGAGCTGGCAATGGACCATTAGAAGAAAGGGAAGAAGCAGGGGAACCATTTGGAGGAGTATTGGCAGATGAGGATAGACGGGGTGAGGGGGGAACTGGAATGGAAAATGAGAAGGAGGGCAGGGGGAGTAATGACTGGAATTTGGAGAAATTGATGTTCATGCCATCTGGTTGGAGGCTACCCAGATGGAGTATGTGGTGCTGCTCCTCCAACTTGAGTTTGGCATGATTATGGCAGTCGAGGTCTCCATGGACAGACACGAGAGAATGGGGCTGGTAGGTTGAATTGAAATGGGAAGGCTCTGGGAGATCCCGCCTTTTGTGGTGGGCAGTGAAGGTACTTGAAAAAGTAGCCCCCCAACCTGCGTCGGGTCTCACCGATGTGGAGCAAGCAACGCAGGAGCACCAGATACAATAGATGGCTGAGTGAAGTGTTGCCTCACCTGGGCATACTGTTTAGGGCCCAGAATGATGGTGAGGGAGGAGGTGTAGGGGCAGGTCTAGCACTTTCATGATTGCAGGGATAAGTGCCACGAGCTCTCTTCCTTTCCAGTTCGGACAAAGCATCTTGGCCTGAAACGTTGACTGTTCATTCCACTCTGTAGATACTGCCTGACTTGCTGAGTTCCTCCAACACTTTCTTTGTGTTGCTCAAGACTTCCAGCATTTTCAGAATTTCTTGTGATTACCCCTTAAAAAGTAGATCCTTTCGTATTAGCTATTTTTGCTCTGGAAACAAGAGTCTGGCTGTCCATTCAGTCTATGCCTCTTACAATTTTCTACAACTCTACCAAGTTAACACTCATCCTCCTTTTCTCCAAAGAGAAAAAGACTAGCCTGCTCAACCTTTCCTCATAAGACATGCTCTCTAATCCAGGCAGCATCCTGGTAAATCTCTGCACCCTCTCAAAAACCTCCACATCCTTCCTATAAAGAACTGACACGAGTAGAACACAATATTCCATGTGGTGTGACTGGGATATTATAGAGCTGGAATGTTATCTCACAGCTTTTGATCTTAATTCCACAACTAATGAAGGCCAACTTACCTTCTTAGCCAACCTAACACCTTGGACAACAATTTTGAAAGATTTATGGAATTGAACCCTAAGATCCCTCTATTCATCCACACTGCCAAGAATCCTGCCGTTAACTTGTGTTCTGTCTTCAAGCTTGACCTGCCAAATTAAATCAATATACACTTTTCTGGATTGAACTCCAGCTGCCACTTGTCAACCCAGCTCAGTATCTTGTCTGTCTTGTTAACTATGACAACTTTCTTCAATATCCACAACTTCTCCAGCCTTTCGTGTCATCTGCAAATGTATTAACCCACCCTTCCACTTCCTCACCTAAGTCATTTATAAAAAATCTCAAACAGCCAGCGTCTTAAGAATATGCAGGGCTTTGATCCGACACACTCACAATTCCTTTCCCCTCAACAATGCTGTTTGAATTGCAGAGTTTCTCCAGCAGTTGTATATTGCTGCAGATTCCAGCATCTGCAGAACACTCTCTGTGCTCAGGGATGAACAGAGAGAATTGAGGTGCTCTGGTCTGGAATTGGAGGATGAAAACTGCTCTGTTATTGGTTGAGTTTATTTCCCAAAAATGTAGATAATTGATATTATGGTAAGCACATTTGGGACACATCTTTCTCCAATTTCCATTGATTCAATACATTTTGATACAAACCTCATCACCCTTGTTTCCTTTTTAAACAATATCTTAAAGAGTTTGAGGCTGTCCCACAGATCTAGCCCCTTGTTCACTGGCAACCAAGATGATTCCCCACTGAACTAATGAATCAGAATCAGGTTTATTATCACCAGCATGTGGTGTGAAATTTGTTAACTTAGCAGCAGCAGTTCAATGCAGTACATAATCTAGCAGAGAGAAAAACATAATAAATAAAATAAAACATAATAAACAAGTAAATCAATTACATATATTGAATAGATTTTTTAAGGTGCAAAAACAGAAATGTTGTATATTAAAAAATTGAGGTAGTGTCTAAGGAATCAATGTCCATTTAGGAATCGGATGGCAGAGGGGAAGAAGCTGTTCCTGAAGCTGAGTATGTGCCTTCAGGCTTCTGTATCTCCTACCTGATGGTAACAGCCCTGGGTGCTGGAGGTCCTTAATAATGGACACTGCCTTTCTGAGACACCGCTCCTTAAAGATGTCCTGGGTACTTTGTAGGCTAGTGCCCAAGATGGAGCTGACTAGATTTACAGCCTTCAGTGGCTTCTTTTGGTCCTGTGCAGTAGCCCCTCCATACCAGCCAATGATGCAGCCTGTCAGAATGGAGTGGCTAGTTCCCTCCAGTTCTCTCCCTATCCATGAATATTCAAACTGCCAAGTATCCTGAGCTGTGAACCGGGGTGTGCCCAGTTTAGTCAACATGGACAATTTTAGCTGAATTTCGGGAAGTTAATTTCTTGCTGCACTGCCAACAGACTGTTGTTAGTTGTGGATTACAGGATGAGTGAAGATAGGTTAACCCGTATTGACATCAATGGATTGGGGGCTGAGAGGGTGAACAGCTTTAAGTTCCTCGCCAGCTACATCATTGAGGACTTCACGTGGTCTGTACACACCAGTGTGTGGTGAAAAAGGCACAACAGTGCCTCTTTCACCTCAGATGGTTGAAGAAGTTTGGTATGGGCCCTCAAATCCTCAGAACTTTCTACAGGGGCACAATTGAGAGCATCCTGACTGGCTGTATCACTCATCAAAGTTGCTGGTGAACGCAGCAGGCCAGGCAGCGTCTCTAGGAAGAGGTACAGTCGACGTTTCGGGCTGAGACCCTTCGTCCTGACGAATGGTCTCGGACCGAAACGTCGACTGTACCTCTTCCTAGAGATGCTGCCTGGCCTGCTGCGTTCACCAGCAACTTTGATGTGTGTTGCTTGAATTTCCAGCATCTGCAGAATTCCTCGTGGCTGCATCACTGCCTGGTATGGGAACTGTATCTCCCTTAATCACAGGATTCTGCAGAGGGTGGTGCGGACAGCCCAGCACATCTGTAGTTGTGAACTTCCCATGATTCAGGACATTTACAAAGACAGGTGTGAAAAAAGGCCCAGAAGGATCATTGAGGACCTGAGGTACCCCGCCCCCCCCCCCCGCAAAACCACAGACTGTTCCAGCTGCTACCATCTGGGAAACGGGACTGCAGCATAAAAGCCAGGACCAATAGGCTCCGGGACAGTTTCTTCCACCAGGTCGTCACACTGATTAACTCATGCTGCTTTGTGTGTATTTCTATATTACATTGACTGTTCTATTTATTATAAATTACTATGATTGCATATTGCACATTCAGACGGAGACATAACGTAAAGATTTTTACTTGTGTATGTGAAGGATGTAAGAAATAATGTCAATTCAATTCTTTAAGAGCAATAGACATTACTGTCTTAAAAGTTAGGGTTTTCTCTTGCTTGGCATGATGTTATTACACCTGGGGACATTCCAGAGTTCAAAGTTGAGTTCTGCACTGTCTGGAACAAGTCTGTGTATTCTCCCGGTGAACTGTATGCATTTCCTCCAGGTGTTCCAGTTTCCTCCCAGAGTCCAACGATGTATCGGTTAGTGGATGAATTTGTCACTGTAAGTTGTCCTATAATTAGGCTACTGTTAAATAGGTGGGTTGCTGGACGGTGCGGTTCGTTTTGTCTGACGGGCCCATTCTGTGCTATGTTGCTAATAAATAAATTTAATTCTTAAGGCAAAGCCAAAGCTTGAGAAGGATAAAGTTAGACTGAACCCAGTTATGGCTTCAAGTCCAGTGAAGGTATTGCTTAGAAATTGCCTCTAAGGAGAAATATATTGCACATACTTGACATTGCCAATTAACTCTGAAAACTTCCATTTGTTCCTGATGAAGGATCTCGGCCAAAATACTTACTCCTCTCCATAGATGCTGCCTGGCCTGCTGAGTTACTCCAGCATTTTGTGTGTTCCTCTCAACTTCCAGCATCTGAAAAATCCCTCTACTCGTTGCCCCATCACACTTTGTATACTTGTGCACAAGGAGAGCAGCATGACCCCACTTGCAACCAAACTGTTCTGAACTTTGAACAGAGGAATGATATTTTTCTACAGAATTGACTAGCAGTGATGGATAGTGAGCACTTGCTAAAATGTTTATGTTCAACTTCCTTACTTGCATGAACAATCACCAATCACAATAGATGTACAAGCTGAGAATCAATGATACATTAAAGTAATTGTCTCCCAGTTGGTGTGTGTGCCTTGCATTCTTCTGCTACATCCTTATCTTGTCCTGTCTGCCAAACGGCTCCAGTCCCCTGCTGTGCAAAGGGAAATTTAGCTCTTCAAAGATCTTTCTTCAAAGGGCTCTCATTCCTGGGCTGACTAAATTGAATTGACTTTATTCCTTACATCCTTCACATACATGAGGAGTTGAAATCATAGATCAGCGTAGATCAGTAAAAGGATCAACTTTATTTGCTGTTTTATTTGCATGTATTAGGAATTCGTTGTGTGTAAATCAGGCTGCAGCATCCAACACTCAATAATAGGCTTCAATAGGTACATTTAACGTCAGAGAAATGTATGCAATATACATCCTGTAATTCTTTTTCTTCGCAAACATCTACGAAAACAGAGGAGTGCCCCAAAGAATGAATCAGTTAAATGTTAGAACCTTTAAATCATGCCAGTTAATTGATCATGTGGTGTAACTGTGCAGTACGGATGTGTGGTCTGGAAGGTCCTGTTACTGTGCTGCATCTCTCAATAAAAAAAGATTATTAATCTACTTTGAGAGATGATGTCCATAAAAACCAGCACTTTCCTCTGATAACATCTGGTTTATTATTGTCCATCAGGGAAAGAAGTCCGTCCGGTATGGCATGCACATGACTCCACATTCACAGCAGTGGTTGAATCCAACGCAAAATAGCCTCGAAAACCACTCCGTTCAAGGGGCGATTTAATGATGAGCATCAAATGCTGTTCCTGTCAGCGGTGCCCAAATCCTGAAAAAATATTTAAAAAACATATTTATCTATCTCAGAGAAACGCATGGACAGATTTAACTGGGTGAGCCACACTGTCATTATGATGAGCCTAGCTCCTCAAATGGGGGAGAGATCTTTTGGTTAGCGAAGCTTAGGACGATAGTGAGCAAGCTCATCACTTTCTCAATGAAAATTAACAGCAGTGCACAAAATCTTTGCCGACGACACAAAGGTTGTTGGTGGTGTGGATAGTGTAGAGGATTGTTGAAGATTGCAGAGAGACATTGATAGGATGCAGAAGTGGGCTGAGAAGTGGCAGATGGAGTTCAACCCAGAGAAGTGTGAGGTGGTACACTTTGGAAGGACAAACTCCAAGGCAGAGTACAAAGTAAATGGCAGGATACTTGGTAGTGTGGAGGAGCAGAGGGATCTGGGGGTACATGTCTACAGATCCCTGAAAGTTGCCTCACAGGTAGATAGGATAATTAAGAAAGCTTATGGGGTGTTAGCTTTCATAAGTCGAGGGATAGAGTTTAAGAGTCGCGAGGTAATGATGCAGCTCTATAAAACTCCAGTTAGGCCAGACCTGGAGTATTATGTCCAGTTCTGGTTGCTTTGCTATAGGAAGGATGTGGAAGCATTGGAAAGGGTACAGAGGAGATTTACTAGGAATACACACAAAAGTTGCTGGTGAACACAGCAGGCCAGGCAGCATCTATAGGAAGAGGTACAGTCGACGTTTCGGGCGGAGACCCTTCGTCAGGACTAACTGAAAGAAGCGCTAGTAAGAGATTTCAAAGTGGGAGGGGGTGGGCTCTTTCAAATCTCTTACTAGCTCTTCTTTCAGTTAGTCCTGACGAAGGGTTTCAGCCCGAAACGTCGACTGTACCTCTTCCTAGAGATGCTGCCTGGCCTGCTGCGTTCACCAGCAACTTTTATGTGTGTTGCTTGAAATTCCAGCATCTGCAGATTTCCTCGTGTTTGAGATTTACCAGGATGCTGCCTGGTTTAGAGGTTACGGATTATGATCAGAGATTAGGGAGCTAGGGCTTTACTCTTTGGAGAGAAGGAGGATGAGAGGAGACATGATAGGGGGTGTACAAGATAATAAGAGGAATAGATAGAGTGGATAGCCTGCGCCTCTTCCCCAGGGCATCACTGCTCAATACAAGAGGACATGGCTTTAAGATAAGGGGTGGGAAGTTCAAGGGGGATATTAGAGGAAGGTTTTTTACTCAGAGAGTGGTTGGTGCGTGGAATGCACTGCCTGAGTCAGTGGTGGAGGCAGATACACTAGTGAAGTTTAAGAGACTACTAGACAGGTATATGGAGGAATCTAAGGTGGGGGGGGGTTATATGGGATGCAGGGTTTAAGGGCCGGCACAACATTGTGGGCTGAAGGGCCTGTACTGTGCTGTACTATTCTATGTTAAAATCCACTCAGGAACACAAACGATAGTGCTGTTCTCTGGTTGATACCAGAGCCTCTCCCTTGGATCTGGAGTCCTGCCACCAGCATTCCAAAACAAGGAGCTCTGACTGAAAATCTATTCAAAGCTCTGTACTAAGCTTGAATCTGAAGAGACTATCTCTTAATAAAATTGTTACAGGAGATTATATGCTCTCTTCAATAAGCTTTAGTCTTGCCCTTGTGCCAAAGGGTATGTACCAAGCAATAATTGTTTGGATCACATTTGAAATCCTGCCCAGGTAATACAATCTTATAATTCTTCCAAAAAATTATGTAGCGCAGTGTAACTGACAAGTGAATAATTTAATACTTTTAAATTGTACATGAAGGGAACAATACCAAGAGAAGATGCCCCTGGGTTTGTTTTTCTGCTGTTGCGCAGACTATCACTTCTACTAGTGGAATAAAATTAACAACTCCCTCATGGTTAAATTTATTTTTCAGTTGTCTGTCTCTTGAAAATACTGACTGGTACTGAACTGCACTTCTGCAAGTATTTATTGCCACAGTCTAGTGGCTGTTCTACATGGGACTGGAGAGTAGATGGTAGTGGGTATGGGGCATTATATCTGCCCTACTGCTGATCCCAAAAAGTGACCCATTCTGTTTCAGAGGCCGAGCAAAGTTCACTTGAAGGTTTGGCTAAACTGTTTTGAGGGTGTTAGCTGGAATATGGGACCGATCTTCTCAAATTAGAACATGCTATGAAATTCGTTGTTTTGTAGATGCAGAACAGTGCAATGTGTACTATAAGTTATAATAAGAATATATTTTTTAAAAAGTTCAAAAGCAGACCAAAATTGGTTCATTGGCTTGTGGACTTTTGGGAAATCTGACTGGAGAGAAGTTATGGCTACTTATTGTGTTGAGAGAAAGAGATGGAGGGAGGTAGAAATACCACTGGTTATTGGAGTGTGATGGGCTGGAGATGGAGGCAGAATTATTATTTCTTTTGAGAAAGTAGTAAATGTAATAATATAATTAAAGCAACGTGGTAAGAGAGTAGTTATTGCTATTGGACTGGGGGCCAATGGGAGTTGTTCTCATTGTAGAGGTAAGCATGGATATGTCTTTGTCATATTAATCTCGGGTCGCAAAGGTAGAATTGCTGAAATTCCCCTCCCTGCTGTTAATCTGTCACATTGTCCACGGCGATTGACGGTCAGTTAGAATCCCACTGGGATGTGATTCCCTTTCCTGTTATTCAGTGTGACGCATCTCATTGTCCAAGCCTGTCCTCGAGCTATTGGCCACTTTGGGGAAAGTGAGAGAGTGATTGAAGAAGGGTCCCAGACCTGAAAGGCTGACGGTTCCTCTCTCCACAGACACTAACTGATCTGTTAGGCATTTTCAACAGCTTTGATTTTATTTCAGAATTGCAGCTTCTGTACTTGTTTGCTCCCCCCCCCCCGATGACTCTAACTCTGAGTGACAGCCCCTTCAAGCTACCCCACTCCCCTCTTATGGGGAGGGATGAAATAGAAGCACTGTAACCCTCCTTTGTTTTGTGGTGACATGGATTTCTTTTGGGGTAAGAGAGCCTGCAGATGTTGGAACTGGAGCATCATGCGCTCCCATTGCAAGTTTTTGACCGAAACATCAACAGTTCCTTTCCTCCCGCTGATGCAGCTCGACACGTTGAGTTTGTTTCTATGTTTCTATTCCAGTTACCCAGAAACCAAGGTGAACAAGCTGGAGAGACAAGTTCAAATCCCACAGCAGCAACCGTGGAACTTAAAGTTGGTTCATAATTTGGAATTGGTGATATTGGCTAGACTATTGAAAGAATGTATCTACTCACTAATCTCCGCTGGGTGATAAAATCCATAAGACATTAAGGTTATAGGAACACGGTCATGCCATTCAGCCCATCAAGTCTGATCCATCATTCTGTCCTGGCTTTCTTTTAAATTCTGTTCTCCAGCCTTTCCCCATAACTCATAATTCCTTAGATTAAGAACCTGTCAATGTCTGCCTTTAGTACGTCCAATGACTTGGCCTCCACAGCAATCTGTAGCAGTAAATTACACAGATTCACCACCCTCTAACTAAGGAAATTCCTCCTCATCTCTGTTCTAAAGGGATGTCTCTTTATTCCAAGGCTTTGCCCTCTGGTCCTAGATCCCACTGCTTGGGGCAGCATGGTAGTGTAGTGGTTAGTACAACCCATTACAGTACAGGTGCCCTGCGTTCAACACCCACCATTGCTGTAAGGGTTTGGCACGATCTTCCCGTGAATGTGTGTGTTTCCTCCGGGTGCTCTGGGTTCCTCCCACAGTCCAAAGATGTACAGGTTGCTAGGTTAATTGGTCATTGTAAATTGTCCCGTGATTTGGCTAGGTTAAATTGGGGGACTGCTGAGCAATGTGGCTCGAAGAGTTGGAAGGGCCATCCACTCTATGGAGGCCTTTCAATATTCAATAGATGTCAATGAGATTGCCCCTCATCCTTCTGAACTCCATCGAATATAGTCCCAGAGACATCAAGCACTCATTGGTTAAGTTCACCTCCATCTCACGGGCCTGGATCCTCCCACAGTGGCCAGCTGCCCTCATAGAATGGCTCTGGCAGCCGGTGATGCCCTGTTGCAAGGGTCACCTGTTGTCAAAGCTGCCAGGCATGGAAACTGAACCACTAATTCTGCACCAACCATCAGTCACCTATTTATGCTAACTCCTATTTTATTTAGCCCTCACTCACATCGACTGCAGAGGGTTGTTCATACACCTCAGCACCGCCCTCCAAGGAATCTGTGTATACTTCTCGCTGCCTTGGTAAAGCAGCCAACATAACCTGGTCATTTTCGCTTCTCCCCTCTCCCATCAGACAGCAAATACAAAAGCCTGAAAGCTCAAGGAGAAACTTCTATCCTTCTGTTATAAGACTATTAAATAGTTCACTAGTACGATAAAATTGATTTTTGATCTCACAGTCTAGCTTGTTATGATTTTGCACCTTGTTGTCTACCTGTACTGCACTTCCACTGTAGCTGTTACTCTTTATTCTGCACTCTGTTGTTGTTTTACCTTGTTCCAAAGCACGATGTAATGATTTGATCTGTATGAACAATGTGCAAGGCAAAATTTTTGGTGGGTCTCTGTACACATGACAATAATAAACCAATTCCACCGCCCAGCTTCTGCCACCTGTCTGCAACTAATGGCCGATTAAGCCGCTGGCCTGCATGTCTTTGGGGCATGGGAGAAAGGCAGAGCACCCGGGAGCCACCCACGCTCCCGCAATGGGGGCTTGTGGAAACTCCACGCAGTCAGCACCAGAGGTCAGAACTGAACCTGGTCACTGGGTCTGAGGAAGCAACTCTCCTGGGTGCACTAGACTGCACATTATGTGACATTTAAAAACATTTAGGGTCGTGGTTACAGGAGGAATGGAGACGGGTTCGCCCCGATCAACATCAATGGGTCTGCAATTGAGAGGGTGAGTAGTTTCAAGTTCCTCAGTATACACATCACTGAAGATCTCACCTCAACTGTACAGAATCAGAATCGGGTTTATTATCACCAGCATGTAACAGGAAATGCAATACATAATCTAACAGAGAGAAAAATAATAATGAACAAAATACAACATAATAAATAAACAAGTAAATCAATTGCATATATTGAATAGATTTAAAAAAGTGCAAAAACAGAAACGCTGTATATTTAAAAAAAAGTGAGGTAGTGTCCAAAGCTTCAATGTTCATTTAGGAATCGGATGGCAGAGAGGAAGAAGCTGTTCCTGAATCGCTGTGTGTGTGCCTTCAGGCTTCTGTACCCTCCTACCTGATGGTAACAATGAGAAAAGGGCAGTGATACACCAGCTGTGTGGCAAAAAAAATGCACAACAGCATCTCTTCCACTTCAGGCGACTGTACAAGTTTGCATGAGCCCCCAAATTCTCAAGTCCTTCTACAGGGGCACCATTGACAGCATCCTGACTGGCAGTATCACTGCCTGGTATGGGAACTGCACCAACCTTGCTGGATGGGCACTGCAGAGAGTGGTATGGACAGCCCAGCGCATCTGTGGATGTAAACTTCCCTCCAGTGAGGACACTTACAGCAGGAGGTGTATAAAGAAGGCCTGAAAGATCATTAGAGACACCAGTCACCCCAACCATAAACTCTTTCAGCTGCTTCTGTATGGAAAATGGTACCACAACATTAAAAGCAGGACCAACAAGCTACGGGACAGGTTCTTGCTACAAGCCATTAGACTTACAACTTCACATGTCTGTACATTGCAAGGGAGTCATAACACAAAGATTTTTACTCCCTCTTTCATTGTGGGATGGATGTAAGATTTAAATAAATTGAAATTTGAGGGGGTGGAATTAAAGAAAAGCTTACTTTAGAAAGGGATGAATTTCCTTTAAAAAGGATTTTTAAAAAAATGAGAATATTACCATCCTAAAAGAATTGTATATGGCCAGGAAAATTCGTTGCGGACTCCACCCAACAACCTGGAAAGCAATATAGGGCTATTAAAGCTAAAGCTTCACACTACTTCAAACTTTTCTTCCCCAGACAGTTAATCTGATCAACCATTCTAGTTGGTCCCTGGCCACTCTCTATCTGCATTGCCATGCCTACATGTAGACACTTTAAACCACTTTTTAATGCAGGTTTCCCCCGCCGTCCAAAGGTAGAGCACTCCTATGAAACAATTCATAAAGCCGGAATGTCGTAAAGTGAAGAAACAATTATCATTAATTTATATGGGAAAAATTTGTGAGCAGGAATGATATGATGAATACACAGCCTATATAAAGTAGAAATACTTTTCCACAATCATTGCCTGCACTGTTCTCCATAGCGAAAATCTCACGCAAGCACTCTTGGCAGAAACACGGCGCAAGCGCTCTCCAGTAACCTTTAAGCTACTAAGCTGCCAAATCATACCAAATAACGCATAAAAATACACAGCCTATATAAAGTAGAAATAATGTATGTACATTTACCGGAATCAGGAAGACAGCGCAGAACACACTGATGGTGTGTTAGGTTGAGTTGTCGGAGGTTGGGGTGGTGCAGTGGCCCCCACCCTCTGGGCCGCCAATCAATACTGATCCGCGAAGAACGCAGGAGTACAGCGGTAGCCGGGAGGCACCCAGCACATCTTTAAGAAAAAAGCCGCAACAAACAAGCTAGTTAATTAGGTGCCGCCCGGCACGTAAATGTCGGCCCAGATCAGAGGCGACGCAATCAGCAATCGCCTCTGATCTGGGCCGACATTTATGTGCTGGGCAGCACCAAATTAATTAGCTTGTTTATTTTGGCTTTTTCCTTAAAGACTTACTGGGTGCGTTCTCCGCGAATCAGTATCTGTCCGTGGTCTGGGGGTTGGGGTGGTGGGACACTGAGGGTGTCATCTCGTCATCTGTTTCCATCAGGGCAGGCAGGTCACCTTCTATGTCTGCCTGCCTCGATGTCGAAGGTCGAGGTTCGTCATCTGCTGTGGCTGATGTGGAAGGCTTAATTGACCGCTTAGTCTCACGAATTTTTAGATCATACAGTTCTTTGTAAGCAGTCAAACCATCTTGCAAATTTGCCCTGAACTGACGTACCCTTTCAAAATTAAAGGCGTACTTTATCATTGCAGCGAAAATCTCACGCAGTTGCCTCACGTTCAGTTCCTGGAGGACTTCACTTTTGGTCCGTTCGCTACTGCATTTGGTTTCGATTGTTATCCTTTTCTCTTCCAATTGCATCAGCTCTTCATCTATCAGTTCTTGGTCATGGGATGCCAAAACCTCTTCAACATCATCTTCATCACTTCCACAAACCAAACTCACTTTGTCTTTACTTCATTCACCACGATCGAAATGCTTAATTATGTCTAGTTTTACACTAAGTATAACACCCTTACGAGCTCTTTCAGGCTTTTCCGATAACTTAGAACTCATCTTGCAGATGGCTGCTCACAGGCACGTGTTTAAGCAATGCCTGCTAGAATGCCATTCCGAAACCGGGGGAGAGTGGCTGCTCGGGGCGCGCGCTGCCTTTTTTCGTAACAGAGAAAACACCTTCTGTTAGCGAAAACAGGTAACTAATGTAGGTCTTTCGTAACAGTGAGGTTTCGTAAAGCGAACATTTGAAAAGCGGGGGACACCTGTAATGCTTTTTACATTGTAGGTATATGCTACTATTTGTTTATTTTGCTGGCTGGCATCAGCACCAGACTTTGGGGTGAATGGTTCAGAATTCGAATCTGGCCAGCTCCTTGCACGCTTTCCATCCGTGCTAGGTTGAGCTAGCAAGTTGACCTTGTTTTTAAAAAAAAGTTAAATGCTACTAAAATGGCAAAATGCCGCCCGATGTGCCACAAGGCGTGCAAAAGGACAACGCACACAACACATTGTTTATCTATGCATTTAACCTCAAACCTTATTAGCTTTTGTGTAACATCAGTGGCTACTTTATTAGGCACAGGAGCAAACCTAATACAATGGCTACAAGGGTGGAACCCTGTGTAGTCCTCTGCTGTAGCCCATCCACTTAAGTTTCCTATGTGTTGTGCATTCAGAGATACTGTTCTGCATTATTTGAGTTACTATTGCCTTCCTGTCATCTTGAACCAGTCTGGCCATTTCCCTCTCACCCCTCTCATTAACAAGGTGTTTTTGCCCCCAGAACAGCCGCTTACTGAAAGCTTTTTGCTTCTCGTACCATTCTGCGTAAACTCTGCCCTTCTCTCTCAATGGTTGTCCCCTTGTTAAAATGCAGACATTTTTTGTGAAGTGACTCGGAATCCAACTGCTAATATTTGCACGCAAACAATTCTGCAGATGCTGGAAATTCAAGCAACACACATCAAAGTTGCTGGTGAACGCAGCAGGCCAGGCAGCATCTCTAGGAAGAGCTACAGTCGACGTTTCAGGCCGAGACCCTTCATCAGGACTAACTGAAGGAAGAGCTAGTAAGAGAATTTTTTGCAAGAAGTTGTTGCTTAGGACATTTTCCTGTCCCTTTTGAAGGAGCTTGGAGATTGTTTATTTTTTTTAAAAAAAAGCTGTGCTGCCTTTTGCATTTAGTGTGGATTTGTGTGGCCATGGAAGCTGAGTTGCAATAAGGCAAAGGTTAAACAGCCGAGACGAGAAAGGGATTTGAAGACAAAGCTTCCCTTTGCACAGCCGGGGACTGGAGCCATTTTGCATATGGAGACAAGATAAGGATGTAATCAAAGAAGGCAAGCCACAGCAACTAAGGGACAATTACTTAACTTAAAAATAGCATTGGTGCCGAAGTGTTTTGGCCTGAAATGCCAACTCTGCATTTTTCCATTGATGCTGCCTGGCCTGCTGAGTTCCTCCAGCATTATGTGTGTGTTGCTTAGATTTCCAGCATCTACAGATTTTCTCTTGTTTGTGGTTTAAATAGCATCGGTTGTTAACTTGTAGTTTCTATTGACTTTTAACACCTGTATGGTGAATGATGAATGATCTTGCAAAGAAGGAATTTGAACATAGTTTACCAATTGGTCAAAGTCCGTAACTGCTAGTCAATATTTTGTGTATCAGTACCATCTTTTTTTGCAAGCTTCAGAACAGTTTGATGATAGAAACCAGGTTGTTCTCATTGTGCACAAGTAAAGAAAGTGTGATTGAGGAACGAGTGTGAGTTTTCAGAGTCCAGCTAATCGCAGACAAAGCTTACTGAGGTGAGAGTCTTTGTTAACCTTTAACTTGCTGGGCCTAGCGGGTAGTCTAGGAACAATTAAAGATATGAAGCTTCTTTGCACATTTATCTTGGACATCTAGTCCTGAACAATGCATCCACTCTGGATGAAAACTTCATTTTATAATTATATTCAGTGTTAAGGTTGCTATCATGTCCCTCCTGAGCAACGGGCATTGAATTTCGCAGTCAAATGATAAAATTGAAATGATAAAAACTGGATGCTGGAAATTCTGCCTGTGGAGAAAAGTACAAGAGTTGGTTTCAATTTGATGATGCCTGATGAAAGTGCATTGACGTAAAATGTTAACGGGGTTCTATCGCATGGATGTATGAGTGTACAGAGACCACAGCCTCAGAATTGAAGGATGTCCCTTTAGAACACAGATGAGGAGGAATTTCTTGATGAATCTGTGGAATTCATTGCAACTGAATTGTGGAAGCCATATCATTGGTTATATTTAAAGTGGAAATTGAAAGGTTTTTGATTAGTAAGGGTGTCAAAGATTATGTGAAGGCAGGAGAATTGAATTGACTTTATTTCTTTTTTCACATGCATGAGGAGTAAAAATCTTTGTGACATCTCCATCTAAATGTGCCATGTGCAATCATAGTAATTTATAATAATGTATAATAAATAAAACAGTCAATGTAATATAGAGGACACTGAAATCAGTGCAAGTTAATCAATCTGATGGCCTGGTGAAAGAAGCTGTTGGTCCTGGCTTTTATGCTGCTGTACTGCTTCCCGGAGGGTAGCATCTGGAATAGATTGGGGTTGAGTGGGAAAATAGATCAGTCATGACCAAGTAGTGGATCAGAATTGATGGGCCAAATGGCCTAACTCTGCCCCTATGTCTTGCGGTCTAATGGATGTAGCCCACTCTGCTGAGAACTTCTAGTATTTTTGACTTTTAACTGTCTTCTAGAAGATGGCAGCGCGACGCTGCGCGCAGTGGCCACTCTGGTGATGAATATCTGTTATCTGTCAAGTAGGGTGCCATGCACAATCCTGATTTGATGGAGGCAGACGTGAGAGCACAGAGGAACATCTGGTGAAACTTCTGAAATGCCCATTTCACTGCCGCTGTTACTGTGTGATCCAGAATCTCCGGAGGGGAAGGCCCCAAGTCCTCGGCTTTGCTTGTTGCTCGGCGGCCGGGGTCGAAGCGCTCGGCAGAGATGGTGCTCGGTGTTGGAGGGCTGGTCGGAGGCTTGAAGTTTTCGGACGGACTCAGAGTCAGCTGTGGTCGGGTGCTTCCAGGGTGCTGCATCGGCAAGTTTGCGGCGCTGGAGGTTCATGGCAGGGAGAGTTTCTCCCCTCTACCGCCTGCGTGAGATGACGGGCTATCGGAACTTTGAGACTTTTTTTTTACTGTGCCCATGGTCTGCTCTTAATCAAATTATGGTATTGCTTTGCACTGTTGTAACTATGTGTTATAATTATGTGGTTTTTGTCAGTTTTAGTCTTGGTCTGTCCTGTGTTTCTGTGACATCATACTGGAGGAACCTTGTATCATTTCTTAATGCATGCATTTCTAAATGACAATAAACGAGAATTGAGTGTCCTCAGAATCTAATCTAATCTTCGACCTACACCATCAACTGCTCTTTGCCAGCTTCAATGTGATGACATTGGATGCACTACTTCCCATTTGCATGTGACCAGGACTGCAGAACCTGCAGTGAAGGAAGGGAAATCTACGGGCGATCATTTTAGTGACGGTGATGGGGGAAGGAGTATTGACAGAGGAGAGCCTCACCTCTTCAGGGCCTTTGCAAGCAGCTGAGAGAACAGAGCAGTCCATTGAACACCTTGCACATAATACGCCTTAACAGGGACTCACTCTCTCAGTCTGATAAATTTAAATGTGCCAACAAGGTAGTTGAATCGGGAAATTTGTTGCTTGCAGTAGCAATACAGTGTGATACATTAAGATACTGTAGGGTTACAGTAAGAGAGATAACTAGTGCAAAAAGAGCAAATAAGTGAGGTGGTGCTCATCGGTTCATGGACTATTCAGAAAGTGTTCCGAAAGCATTGTGTGAGCATCTTCGGGCTATTGTACCTCCTCCCTGATGGGTAGAAATGAGAAGAGGGCACGTCCTGGATGGTGAGGCTCCTTGGGGATGGATGCTGCCTCCCTGAGGCGCTGCCTTTTGCAGATGTTCTCGATGGTGTGGAGGCTCATGCTCATGATGGAGCTGGCTGTGTCTACATCTCTCTGTAGCTTTTACCGATCCTGTGCATTGGTGCTTCAGTAACATTCAGTGATACTACCAGTGGAAAAAGGTCTCAATGGCATGTCTGATTTTTTAAAAAAATTGCTAGTTTTTGGTGACATACCAAAGTTCCCAAAAACTCTTAATGAAGTTTAGCCCCTGGCATGCTTTCATCATGATTGCGCCATTGTGAAGGGCCCAGGATAGATCCACTGAGATGTTGACACCAAGGAACTTGAAGCTGCTCAGTCTTTCCTCCCAATGAGGGCTGATGTGTCTCCTCCCAACTTCCCCTTCCTGAAGTCCACAATCCATTCCTTGGTCTCACTGATATTGAGTGCAAGGTTGATGTTGCTTCTCAACCAGCAGATCCATCTTCCCTCCTCGTCGCTATCTGAGATTCTGCTGTTCGACAGGACTTCGGCCCGAAATGTCGACTGTACTTCTTTTCCATGGATGCTGCCTGGCCTGCTGAGTTCCTCTAGTATTTTGTGTGTGATATACCATTGGGGTCTAATGCCTTGTGAGGGTTCATCTTCTGATGATCTGATGTAGGCCTTTGAGGCAGATATAACAGGCTACCAGATGCTGCAGGGATTTGCACGGGGTATTGTTTTATTCTCCCTTTCAAAACGTGCCTAAAAGGTGTTGAGCTCATTAGGGACTGAACCCTCACAGATATTTATGATGTTGGGTTTCGCCTTACAGGAAGTAGTGGCCCGTAAACTCTGCCACCGCTGACGTGCATCCAATTATGATATTTATTCAGTGGCATTTTATTAGGTCCACCTATACACCTAATTGTTGATGCAAATATCTGATCAGTCAATCATGTGGCAGCAACTCAATGCATAAACACATACAGACATGCTCAAAAGGTTCAGTTGTTCAGGTCAAACATCAGAATGGGGAAAAAATATGATCTAAGAGACCTTGACCATGGAATGATTGTTGAATCTCAAGATTGTATATGGTGACATGTATTTGGATTATATAATTTACTTTGAACTTTGGTGCCAGACGGGTTTGTTTGAATATCCTGGGATTTTCACACACAGTCTCTAGAGTTTACATAGGATGTCGCGAAAAACAAAATAAAAACATCCAGTGAGTGGCAATTCTGTGGGGGAAAACACTTTGTTAATAAGGAAGGCTGGAAGAGAATAGCCAGACTGGTTCAAGTGGACAGGAAGGCGACAGTAGCACAAATATCCATGTGGATATCCACAGTGGTATGCAGAAGAGCATCTCTGAATGCACAGCATGTCGAACTCTGAAGTGAACTCTTCTACAGCAGCGGAAGGTCATGAACATACATTCAGTGGCCACTTTAGTAGGTACAGGAGGTATCTAATGAAGTGGCCACTGAATGTAGTGCTGGTTACAGAGATGATACACTTGTAGGTAGACAGATGAGCTGTAAGGACCACGCCATGGTAAACAGAGTGATCATGAGTTCATCCTCATTGTATAAAAGGTGCATATAACAGCGGGGTAGAATCGTCCTTGAGTCTGGTGATACGTGTTCTCAAGCATTTGTATATTCCCGAGAAGAGAGAATGACTGGGGTGGATGAGATCTTTGATTATGCTGGCTGCTTGACTGAGACAGCGGGAACAGTCGATGAAGGAGGAGGCTGGTTTCCACGATGGATTGGGCTGAGTCCACAGCTCTGCAATCTCTCGCACCAAGCTGTGATGCAGTGAAGGAAGCGACTGTGCCCGACAGGTTCCCTTGACTGCAGGGGCCCATCCTGAGCAGTCTGAGCCACCACGTGCAAATAGAGCAAAATGGTTCTGCATCTTAATTTAAATCGAAAAGGAAGCCTAGCTTTTTCCAGTGTAGAATTCCCATTTTCATTCTCACTATCTTTCTACTCCTGTGTCCATTAGTCACTTCGTAGAACCTATCCCTTTGAGTTAACAAGCTGTGCTTGTGTCTGGACAAAGCTCAAAGTAAAGTTATTATCAACATGCATCCATATTGCCATACACTACCTTGAGATTCATTTTCATTCAGGCATTTATATGAGAAAGGCAATACAATAGAATTTTATAAAAGGCTGTACATGAACAAACCAAGACTGATAAACAAGCAATGTGTAAAAGGAGGCATATCGTGCAGATAAGAACATGAATAAAGGTTCTGTTTGTTTGGGTTCTGTGAAGTGGCTCCAGGCAGCTGACGCACGTTGCTGCGCACTGACCTTGCACGAGCCTGTTGGAATGCAAGAGGAGCGATCCAGCGGAGAGGTTTGTCGAGCTGTTCCTTCACGAGTCCAGCCATCCCGGTTCGATCTTGACCTTGCATGCTGTGTCTGTGGAGTTTGCGTGCACTCCTTTTGGAACCTCTACTCTCCTCCCACACCTCAACGGCATGCAGGCTGGTCGCTTCAGTGGTCACTGGGGGTTGCTCCTGGCATGCAGGTGAGTGGTAGAATCTGGTGAGAAATGATGGGAATGTAGGGGGAATAAAATAGTAAATGGTTGGCACAGAATGGCCTGTTTCTAGCTTTGTGTTTAGGATAGTACTATCAATCATGGGTCCATTCACCAGAGGCGTAATGTCTACCGTGGAGGGGACATACCAGCTTGCAACCTTCCCAGCCCCACTATCTGCTCCCAGAGTTTGTGGTTCCGACATCAGGCAATTCATCATCTGCAGATGCATATTGGAAGCCCTCCTGAGGGATTACTTAAGACTTTAAGAGTAGGTACGTGTACCAAAGTGAACTACTTTCACTGAGGCAATCTCTAAAACCGCAGAGGGATCGATTTATGTGTGTGTACAGTATGTGCACGTAGTTTATATGAACTTCCAGATGGTTCTTGATGTTCTATGTAAAGAAATGCTAGATTGAATTACTCATTGTATTCACAAATTCAAGGCCATTTCTCCAGGATTTCCAAGGACACACAGTTTGCTGTCAATTGTAAGTGGTGTAGGTGGGAGTCTAAAATTGCAAAGGCAATCGCTGAAGTGTGAAACGCTCATGTGAAACTCTGTGAGATGGATTTCAGCTTGGGGAAGCATAAGGTTCTCCGTTGTGTGCCAGTAAACTCAAGTACGACAGATATGCGTGCTTGCTCTTGAGCTGGCAACAGTATTTTAAAAAAAACGTGGTCAGATATGGAAAGACAATGTTTGCCTAATATTTGTCTTTCTATATGAAGGACTGAAGTGTAAAAAGTTTGCTCTGTCTGTATCTGTGCAAACCTGGAACACTGCTTGTATTTCTGACACCTTGCTTTGAAAAGGATTATGGGCCTTTGAATGAAGGGAACTAGTTCCAATGCCATCTGCCATTTATCATTCCATGACTGAATGACATCCAGGTCTTGCTGTGTGCTGGCATGGTGGACTCCTTCATTTACTGAGGAGCTGTGAGTGGAACTGAACACTGGGTGTCAAGGCCTACCAAAGATGGGCACCAAAGGAAGGGCCTCAGCCTGTAACGTCCAAACTTTATTCTTTTCCCTAGCTGCTGCCTCACCTGCTGAGTTCATCCAGCATATAGTGTACGTTATAAGATTGATTAGTTAATTTCAGTCCTGACTACAAAACCCAATAAGCAGACTATATTTTTGTATCAAATTGAGTTTTATTGTGGGCAAGACAAGAGATGGCACTGTTGGTGATCAGAATCAAGTTTATTGTTCCTGACATATGTCATGAAATTTGTTATTTTGCGACACAGTATAGTGCAAGACAATAAAAAAAACATTGTTTTAAGTTATAATAGTTAATAAATTAGTGCAAATGAAGAATAGTGAGTTAGTTTTGATGGACCATTCAGAAATTTGGTGGTGGATGGGAGGATTTTGGGATCCCAGAGTAACTTTTCTTCCAGTATTTGTATAAACCAGCTTTGTAGATGTATAGTGGGCTGGTTTAGAGAAGGTGTTGAAAGAGTCTCCTCTTGAGGCTGGAATAGATTAAAGGCAATAAACATGAGGAACAGGAGCAGGATTTGGACATAAGGTCCCTCAAGTTCTCTCTGGACATCAAGGTCATATGACTCGCCTGGCTCATGCACCATTTCATAGAATTCCTTTGACTGTGTGGTACTCAGTCTGTAAGCCATAGAATCAGTTTGGAGAAGTGGTGAGTGAAGTTATTGATGCTCGTTCTGGAGCCTGATGTTTGTCGGGCAATATCGGATCTCAAACCTGGTGGTATGGAACTAAGAATTCTGTGTCTTCTGCCCGATGGTTTTAGCAGGAAGAGGATATGGCCTGGATGGTGTGTGGGGGTGGGGGTGGAGGTGGAGGTAGAGAGAGGAGGGTCTTTAATGATGAATGTTGTTTTCCTGTAGAAGTGCTCTATGTAAATGTACTACTCATTGTGTTCAAAAATTCAATATGCTCTGTGTGAAGAAATTTTCGGTTGCTTCACTTCTAACCCTTGTTCTGAGGGTATGATCCCTAGTTCGGGATGCTCCCCACATCGACGGTGTTAAATGATTTTTAAGAATTTTCTTCTAAACTCCTCCATATAGACTAGAGATGAAGTTAATGCTCATGTGACCAGCATGTCATTCCAGCAAACTGTTCAGTAAATTTTCCCTGCCCTCCGGTACTAAGTGCGCTCTCCTTTTGTACATTCCTTAGCTAATTGTCCAAATGTATCAGATAACATCTCTTTAGAATAAATTACAAAGCACATTCACCTGTATTGTGGTAGACAAATACAATTCCTTTCCTCAAAGTGCTGTATGTGAGTGAGCGAGGGCTTTTTTCGTTAGAAGGATGAGTGGTGACTTAATAGAGGTGTGCAGGATGATAAGGAGGCATAGATCGAGTGGATAGCCAGAGACTTTTCCCAGGGCAGAAACAGCTAATACACGAGAGTATAATTTTAAGGTGATTGGAGGAAAGTATGGGGAGAAATGGCACAATGTCAAAGCTAAGTTATTTACACAGAGATTGATGGGTGAATGGAACACCCTGTCAGGGGTGTGGTAGAGGCAGATATAAAAGGGGCAGTTAAGAAGCTTCTTGGATAGGCACCTGGATGGTAGAAAACTGGAGGGTTATGTAAGAAGGAAGGGTTAGATTGATTAAAAGGCCAGTGCAGCATTAAGGGCTGAAGGGCCTGTACTGTGCTGTAATGTTCTATGTTCTATTACCCTGACTGACTTTTACATTAAGCTTGATCAGATCTTTACTGGCTGCAGATAATAAAAGACAGGGTGACACGGACAGCCAGTTTCCTACCACGGAATTCTCTTGCAATGAGTCAATGCCTCTTGGGTTACGACCTTTTAGAAATACCCGTAAAGCGTGCGTTCTTTGTTAGGATTTGGCCCTGCGAAGTCGAGTGGTGGTGGGACCCTAGGCTTGTGGGCCTTCCTCGCAAGGCCTTTGTGGAGTCAGTACCAAGCTTCAGTACCCCCTCAGTGTGGGCACCTGCAGTGTGAACACCTGACTCTGGGATGTGCCTTAATTCCAATGGGAGCTTTTAAAGTGAAAACGTGTTTGTGTTGGACAAAAAAAAATATTTTTAGCTTTTCCGAAAATGAATTGCAATATTCTTTTCTATGCAAGTGCTGTGTCATGACTAAATTGATGAATATAACCTTTCCTTTTCCCCATGTGTCAAAACTGCAGCTTTCTGAATTCTTGCGAGTTTAATTATTTATATATTTATTGAGCTACAGTGTGGAATAGGCCCTCCCAGCTTTGAGCCGCGCCGCCCAGCAATTCCCCGATTTAAACCCAGCCTAATCACAGGACAATTTACAATGACCAATTAACCTTCTAGTCTTTGCACTGTGGGAGGAAACTGGAGCACCTATGCGGTCGCGGGGAAAATATACAAACTCCTTACAGGCAGCGGTGGGAATTGAGCCCGGGCTGCTGCTACCGTAAAGCATTGTGCTAACCACGACACTACCGCACTACCACTTGCAGCCCCACCAGCGCATGAGCACTTGCAAATAACACCTGCAAAGGCAGCAACGCAGTACAGTTACGCACTCACAACTTCAGCGAGCCAAGTTCGATCCTGCCCTCTGCACTGTCTGTGGGCGGTTTACAACATCGTCTCCATGATTACATGGGTTTCCCCGCTGGTGCTGTGGGCTCCTCCCACATCCTGAAGGCATGCAGGCTGATAGGTTAATTTTCCACTATAAATGACCCCAAATGCGGGGGGGCGGGGGGGTGGCAGATTCTGAGGGAAGATTACGGGGAATGTGGTAGAGAATAAAATGGAACCAGTGTGCAAGAGACTGCTGATGCTGGAAATCTGGAGCAACATACAAAATGCTGGAGGAACTCAGCAGGCCAGGCAACATCTGTGGAGGGAAATAAACAGTTGATGTTTGAGACCAAGACCCGTCATCAGTGTGTGAAAGGCTCTTTTTGTGTTCTGACCCACAATATAGGTTTACAGCTGGTCTCCTCTTTCAAATATCCATTATATTTGAAACTCTGCTTCTTTCTATACAGGGGTCACTGCGCAACGTTTCTATTGGAAACATCAGTTTTGAGAGGTGATCCTTTAGAGGTGCACAAGATTAGGAGGGGTGGAAACAGGGTGAATGCACTGTTTGTTTTAGAGTTAGGGAATCAGCAACTAGAGGTTTAAGGTGAGAGGGGAAGGATTTTATAGGAACCTGAAGGGCCATTTTTTTTCCCCCACACAGAGGGTCATGTGTGTGGCTCAGAATGGGTATCCTGATTGGCATGGACTTGTTGGCAGAAGGGCCTATTTTTGTGCTGCATGAATATATTTTGTATGGTGGTAATTCGTATCTTGATAAATTGTGCCCTCTCTGCCTCATTTGCCACACGTGTGCATGAGAGAGAGGGAGAAAGCACAATGGGGCCCGGTTACCTAGTGACCCTCTCTCTTTTCTGTTACAGGCACTAACATGCATACAGCTGAGGACGTGATGTTGCCCACCTAGGATCAGCCCAGCAGCCCCACACCAACATTTGCCCCCCCACCCCCCCCCAGGATGCTGGGAATCTGCAGAGGGCGCAGGAAGTTCCTCGCAGCCACGCTCACTGCTCTCTTCGTGCCGGCGTTCACCTGGATTTACCTGTTCTCGGGGTCCTTTAAAGGTAAGCGCTATGCGTAGTCTGATCTCACAGACCGGGCCCTTCTGGTTCTTGTTATTTGCCACCACAACCTGGAAGTTAGAGACCCATGTGTTGGGTGGGGGCTGTGGGTGGGAGGGGAGAGTGCAACTGGGATCAGAGACAAGCTCACTGTTCCTTAGCTTGCCCCTGATGGCAGGACAAGTGTTGGGGGGGGGGGGTCAGCTGATTAATATTTAAATGGCTGTTGGCCCAGATTGTAATCCTTTTCCGTGATAGGGTAGAGGTTCTTAGTTTGCACTTTGGCGGCCCTAATTAATAATGCAAACATCAAAGTGTAGAAGTGACACAAGCCATCGTCGTGCATTGGCTGTAATCCTTTGTTGCCGTGGGAGGGCCTTGTTGTGTAGGCTGCAATTCACAGGATATGGCTTCTTCACAGGAGGCTGAACGATTTTTACATCAATGTTTGTGTGTGTGTGTGTGCCCTTTGGAAGAAAAATCTGAGGCAAAGACTACTGAGGCAGAAGTTACAGTTCTGTTGTTACAATTAACGAGTGCGTGCGTGCACATCTCGTGTCTGTTCCAGTAGCATTCCCACACGGGAACATGGCATTATCCCATCCCACAATCCTTTCCAACTGGCGCAATAATGCGACTAAAGATATTGTCTGCAATTCTGTCGTGTGCACAGTATACTGGTGAGCCCCAGTATTAGGGGGCCATGAACAGCGTTGGACTCGTTAAGGCCGTAAATGTGTTGGAAACAAGTCAGAAGTTTTGCTAGATGATGGACAGTGGACAGACGGGGTGAGTGGTCTGGTGAGGTAAGATCGGACAGGATGGACTGTATCCATTAAACTTTAGAAAAGGGAGAGGGCAATTGAAACATATAGGTTCACTCTTTTCCCCTCTCCCATCAGGCAGAAGATACAAAAGCTTCAAAGAGGTGTTTATCAGGCTCAAGATTAGCTTTTATCCTGCTGTTATAAGACTATTAAATAGTTCCCTATTGCAAAGAGATAGACTCTTGACCTCGCAATCAACCTTTTTATGATCTTGCAGGTTATGGTCTGCGGCCTGCACTGCACCTTCTCTGTAGCTGATACACTTCATTGTGCATTCCGTTACTGTTTAACTCTGTACTGCCTGGACACACTGTGGACATGATCTATGTGCACAGTATGCTAGATAAGCTTTTCACTGTATCTCAGGATATGTGACAATAAAAAAACCAATTCCAATCCACAGGTGCGAGTAGCCAGAATGTTTCCTCTTGGGAGAATCTAACATTGGGGGTCACTGTTTAATAATAAGGGACATCCATTTAAAGTAAATGAGGCAAACTCTTTGACTCAGAGTCCATGAGTTCTTTGAAATCCATTAAGTGTGCTTGAAACAGAGCTTGAGCATTTTTAAGGTGTGTCTAATCCTTGGTAAGAAATGAAGGTTTTTTTTATCTGTGCAGGAATGTTGAGTTAAAGTTGCTATAAAATTAGCCATGAGAGGCTTCGGGAGAGGTTTGAGGGGTCAGGAGGAACTCCTGATTGGTTTTTCATATGAATGTTTCTTTTGTGTGGCTGGGTATACAGATCGTGAGCAGGATTGTCAGAAATTTCTAGAGGAATAGAGTATAGGAGCAGGGATGTGATATTGAGGCTCTATAAGGCGCTGGTGAGACCTCACTTGGAGTACTGTGGACAGTTTTGGTCTCCTTGTTTAAGAAAGGATGTGCTGGCATTGGAGAGTGTTCAGAGAAGATTCACTAGAATGCTTCCGGGAATGAGAGGGTTAACATATGAGGAACGTTTGTCCGCTCTTGGACTGTATTCCTTGGAGTATAGAAGAATGAGGGGAGACCTCATGGAAACATTTCGAATGTTGAAAGGCATGGACAGGGTGGATGTGGCAAAGTTGTTTCCCATGATGGAGGAGTCTAGTACGAGAGGCATGACTTAAGGATTGAAGGGCACCCATTCAGAACAGAAGTGCGAAGAAATTTTTTTAGCCAGTGGGTGGTGAATCTATGGAATTTGTTGCCACGGGCAGCGGTGGAGGCCGAGTCATTGGGTGTATTTAAGGCAGAGATTGATAGGTATCTGAGTAGCCAGGGCATCAAAGGTTATGGTGAGAAGGCAGGGGAGTGGGACTAAATGGGAGAATGGATCAGCTCATGATAAAATGGCGGAGCAGACTTGATGGGCCAAACGGCCGACTTCTGCTCCTTTGTCTTATGGTCTAAATGTCCTACCTTTCCTATTGTCTTCTGATGCTTGCCACCTACATGGCTGCTCGTGGCAATAACTATAATGCACTGGTCAGATTTTGGAATTGTTTAAAAATCCTTTGAGGAGAAAATCTGTAGATGCTAGGAACCGATATACAGGAGGCCACCATTTAGGGACCCAAACAGTTGTTCCAGGTGAGGCAACAGTTCATCTGTGAGTCTGTTGGGGTCATCTACTGTATCCGGTGCAGCCTCCTGTATATCGGTGGGACTCGTGGTAGATTGGGAGACCACTTCGCCAAGCCCCTATGCTCTGTCTGCCAGAAAACAGGATCACCCAGTGGCCACCCATTTCAGTTCTACTTCCCATTACCATTCCGCCATGCCAGTCCATGCCCTCCTCTACTGCCACATGTAGGGTGGAGGAGCAATACTTTTATATTCCATCTGGGTAGCCTCCGACATAATGGCATGAACAGCGATTTCTCAAACTTCTGGTATTTGAACTCCCCCACCCTTCACTAGTACCCCATTCTCATTTACTCCCTCATTTTATCTCCTTACCTCCTTCTGGTGCTCCTCCTCCCATCCCTTTCTTCCATGGTCTTTTACCCTTTCCTATCAGATTCCCCCTCCTCCAGCCCTTTATCTCTTTCACTAATCAAATTCCCACCTCCTCCCACCCAGTTTCACCTGTCACCTACCACCATGTACTTCTTCCTCCCCTCCCCCCTCCTCCTCGCTCTAAATTCTCATCATTTTTTCCAGTCCTGATGAAGGGTTTTGGCCCAAAACGTCAACTGTTTATCCTTTTCCATATATGCTGCCTGACCTGCTGAATTCTTCTGGCATTTTGTGCATGTTACTTAAAAAATACATTATCTGCTTGCTGGTGGGTTCTAAGGCCATCGCAGAGTGCTTTTTATTCAGGAGTTGCCCCTGAGTGATAATGAATCTAACTCAGCATGCCAGGTGTTGTTTAATGGATACGAAAGGAAGGCAGTTGTGAGGGTGAGTGTAGCATTATTTGACTGCAGTGTCATTCCTTATTGCAAAAATGATAGATCTGTCCTGCCAGAAGATTGATTCCAACCTGGTCCACAGTCTGGACTTACAGATCATCAGTGTGCACGGGGAGTTCCTGAAATCCCTCTAGTTAACTCCTTGTACAACACCTTTTAACTTTTTTTTTAAGGGAAGAGATGAAAAGTTGGTAATGGAAGTTACAAGTGTAGTGCAGGCCATTCTGTCCAGCAGGGTTTGCTAGTCTTGATGCTCCATGAGCTTCCATGCACTCTTATCTTTCTGTTTCTTCACTATTCCCCATTAATCATTTCTTGGGACCTGTTCATCACTGCTATTGTCTACAGTCCCTGGTGGTTCTTGAACCAAATGGTTTACCGGGCTATTTCAGAGGGCATTAGGCACCTGACCACGTTGTTAGGCCTGGAGTCGTATACGAGCAAGATAGCGTAAGGACGGCAGTTTTTTTCCTCTCCGGAAGGATGTTATTTGAATAAACATCCAGTAAGGCATGGCACAACAGCATAGCATTCAGTGCATTGCTTTACAGTGCAAGCTGCTAAACTGGGGCTCGATTCCCTCCACTGTCTGTAAGGAATTCGCATGGTCTCCTCGTGACTGCATGGGTTTCCTCCGGGTGCTCAGGTTTCCCTCGGGGTCAGGGTTCCTGAGTTGTGGACGTGCTACATTGGCACCGGAAACGAGGCGACGTGTGGGCTGCTCTGCTCAATTCTTGCTGATTTAATTTCACGAAAACGACGTACATTTCAAAATACATGTGTCAAATAAAGCTAATCTTAATCTAATTTATGTGGTCATGAGTACTAATGACTAGTTTATTCCAAATGATAAACTGGAGCTTCTGTCTTCATGTCATTCACATCCTGTTGGGATTTGGTCTACCGGCTCCATAGTTTAATCAGTGCATCACTATCATGTCAACTAGCTTTCCTTTCAGAGCAATTTGATTATTCATTTGGACAGCCATTTCCACACTCCAATAGCCCCTTGGCAAAGGCGTGTCTTCTGAAGTCCTTTTTGGACTTATTAATGGCTGCCTGATGTTTGTACGTGTTTTTTTTAAAGTACTCTGGCTGAATACAACAATCTTTTGCAATTTACTTTGAGTCTCCATTCCAAGAGATCCAGCAGGAATATTTTCCGGCTACACACACATCTGTATGAGCTGTTGGGACAGGTTTACTGCAGCATGAACAAATTGAAAAGTCGGCAGTGATGCTGAGGGGCTGGGAAACTCTGGAGTTCGCCTTGCTGGAACCGTGTGGAAATGAAGCAAGACCAACAGGCCAGATTGGAGGACTGCAGAGATCGTGGGGGAGGCTGGAGAAGGTTCTGAAGGTGGGGAGGAACCAGTGATGGCTATGGAGCAAGTTGAGATCCCCACACTTGGACTGAAAGATACCATCTTCAAATCCCACTCTTGGATTATCTGAGGGCAGGAGAACTGCAGATGATGAAAATGGAAATTCAAAAAAAAAGAAGCATAATTATGGAATTCTCAACAGGGGTGGCATGGTAGAGTAGTGATTGGCACAATCGCTTACATTGCCAGCGATCTCCAGTTGGGGTTCGATTCCCACCACTGTCTTTAAGGAGCTTTAACGTTCTCCCTGTGACTTTGGGGGTTTCTCCAGGTTGTCCAATTTCCTCATACATTCTAGAGGCATGCGGGTTAGGTTGTGATCTGTTGGTGCTGGAAGTGTGGTGACATTTGTGAGCTGCTTCCAGCTGATTTGATCAAATTGACACATTTCACTGTATGTTTTGAGGCACATATGACAAAGCTAATCACTTAAAAATCTCTTTTAGACGGGAGTCCCTAACTTGGGGCCCATGGACCCTTCAGTTAATGGTGGGGGTCCATGGCATAAAATTTTGGGAACCCCTGCTTTATGGTCAGTCAGAATCCAAGCTGATGGAAAGTTATTGACCTGGGACTGATGGGCCAAGATGGTACTGATGAGTTTTGCGGGCAGAAAGCAAAATGACTGACTAGAGATGCTGTTTCTGGTCCACAATCACTGCAATCCATAGCCTGTACTTTCCCTTTGGGAGTTGTGCTTTTGAAGCATCTATACAACCTGGTGTTTTTGCAGTTACCTCAAGGATCCAGCGTACTGGACTCTCAAGATTGAAGGTGGCCTTTAGTGGCTGGAGTGGACCGTGGGCTGGATTGAAATTTCAGATTGTATTGAAGCAGCGGGGTCTGGGCCTGACAGTGGAAAAACAAACAGATGTTCAGCCAATTTAAGTTCTGAGCCAGATTTAAAAGATTAAAGTGTTGAGGCCAAGGGTGAAGGACAAACCGGTTCTCGGCTTGCTACTCCTTGAGGCTTTACTTGCCTCAGCACTGAACTGACTCTGCAGCTGTGGCCTGCAGTCATGGGCACTGCCACTCGCCCCAGTGCTAAACTGGATCCGTGGCCGTGGACTCAATTTCAGTGACTCTGCGGTTAATGATCTGTGTATTATTTGTTCACGCTTTCATTCTTTGCACAATTTGTTCTTTTTATTCACACATTGGGTGATTGACTGCCTTTGTGGTGAGGGTTTCTTTGTTTCATGACTGCTTGCAAGAAGATGAATCTCGAGGTTGTTTATGACAAGAATACTTTGATAGTGTATTTTGACTTTAACTTTGAATCATAGGACCATAAAACATAGGAGCAGAATTAGGCCATTCAACCCATGAAACCTGCTCTGGCAGCCCATCATGGCTAATTCCAGTTCAAACCCATATGCCTGCCTTCTCGCCATATCCTTTGATGCCCTGACTAATTAGGAAACGATCAACTTCTGCCTTAAGTATATACATGGACTTGGTCTCCACAGCAGTCTGTGGCAGAGCATTCCACAGATTTACTACTCTCTGGCTAAAAAAATTCCTCCTTTCCTCCGTTCTAAAAGATTGCCCCTCAATTTTGAGGCTGTGCCTTCTAGTTCTGGATACCCCCATCATAGGAAACATCCTCTCCACATCCACTCTATCTAGTCCTTTCAACATTTGGTAGGTATCAATGAGATCCCCCTGCAATCCTCTAAATTGCTGTGAGTACAGGCCCAACGCTGCTAAACATCATGGCAGACAAAAAATGTGTGCTTCTGTCATTAGTTTTTCCCCTGCCCATGCAAGGAACAATGACAGGGTGTGATGTGATGTCCATATGTTGCTACTTTGTAGTGTTGCCGCTGAGTTAGTATAGACCTGGTTTCTTGTGATGAATAAACTTCTGGTAATAATTGCCAAACTCACCATGGTTTCCATGTGATCTAACCGGGACAAGCTACCCATATGAGGAACCTGTCGAAAGCCTTAAAAAGTCCAAGTAGAGTATCTACCATCCTGTCCTATGCTTGTTTAGCTCACCTCTTCAAAAAAAAACTAGTCAGATTTGTGAGACATGATTTCTCATACTCAAAGCCATGCTGACTATTCCTAATTAGTCCTCGTCTTTCCAAATGCCAGTAGATAGTGCCTCTCAGAATCTCCTGCAGTAACTTTCCAGAACTGTGTTGGGTTCATTGGCCTTTACTACTCTGGTTCACTATCTGCTGTTTCCAGAACTGGAAATGGAGGCACTTCAATTTATTTTTCAATTCACGTTATTGGCCACTTTCTAAGAGGTTCAGTTGTTGTTCAGACCAAACATCAGAACGGGGAAGAAGTATGGTCTAAGTGACTTGGACTATGCAATGATTGTTGGTGCCACACGGAGAGATTTGATTACCTCAGAAATTCCTGGGATTTCACACACACGTCTCTAAAGTTTACAGAGAATTGTGCGGTTAACAAAAACACACTCTGTGTGCGAAAACATCTCATTAGTGAGAGAGGCACCTCCTGTAGCTAACAAAGTGGCCAGTGACTGTATGTAATGGATATTCTCAAGTAATTATGGTTTCATGGGTGCCAGTCACTTGTATAAATGGTCAAAGTGTTAGGTCTTAGGATGTGACAGCATGTCTCAATATAGAGCTAGTGATAGCTCACTCCTTGTTATCTGTACTGGAAATACTTGCGTTTTAGAGCAGGCTCTCTTGATCCTTCTGAAGAGGGACGAAACAGGTCAAGGCAGTAACTCATTAAGCTTGATTTCACGAGGAAAGTACAAAGGGAACGGTTATAATCGGATGTGTTTATTCCAGTCAATATAAATTGTCTTATATAATGGAAAATAACAAGCATGTTAGCACAGTATACGCTCCCAAAACATTAGTGGCCGCATTACTTGGTGTTAATTCTAATCGACTCCCCATGTTAACTTGGAGCAGGGGTTCCCTATCTTGTTTTTTTTATGCCATGGACCCCTACCGTTAACTGAAGGGTTTGTGAACCCGAGGTTGGGAACCCCTGACTTGGAGTGATGGAGCATGAAAATGGCCCTATACTCCTGAGTCCATGTTGATGGTCAACCACCCGTTTGTACTAAACTCACTTTACTCACCCAACATCACTTCCCAATTTTTGACTGCCGCGTCGCTGTGGTGTTGATCTTCATGTTCACAGGCAGAAAAGGACAAAGGGTTTTCCAGCTCAGTGGTTATATGGTTATTGTTAACAGATTGCTTAATGTTCGTAGTTTGAAATTACAACAGCGTGTTACCCTGTGTTTCATTTCCTAGCTTATGGTGATGCACACCACTTGAGAAGATGAAATTACATTGAAATGCACTTGTTATATCTTTGCATTTCTAACAAAATTTTTATTGCAGGGTTATGACCATTTGTTTTGATCAAAAGGAGCACAAGTAAATATACTGCAGCTAAGCCTTTGACTTCCCACCTTTGGTTTCAAAGCCTTCCCTGGTTTCACCGTTTGCTGCAGCATGTGCATGTATCTGAGCTGAGTTTTATCTTTCCCATTCCCTAGCACGTTCCTTTGATTTTGTACAGCTGGTGAGTACGGAGAGTAGTTTTCTAAAAGTACCCTTCTATTCTGGGCCGGAGCATTCCGCTCAATGAAGCAACGTGCCGAGTCAAACTGCCTCAGGAACTTTAGTCAACAACTACTCTGCTAGATCCAGATTTTGCGTCCTAAATGTAACAGCTTCAGTGTCTCATCATGTGTTTCATTTGGGAGAGCAGCTTTGTAGAAGGCTTTGGAATTGCTAGCAGATTATTAGCAGACAGATGCCATCACTGAGTGTTCTGTCTGGCTGGAGAAAGCCCATGATGAATTCTCAGCAATGGGGCAGGCTGTCAGCTGAGCCCAGTTGTTTAGTCTGTCAGAGCTGACACAGACTGTGTTTCATCGAACATAATTTGCTTGTTGTGCTTCGCCATTGTGTTTCTTTGGAAGGCAAAAGCATTGTTCACTCTGATGTGATTGGTGGTCGTCTATGCAATGCCTTGGGATTTGAAGGTGGCTTGCTTCCATTTCAGTTCTGTAGGTTCTGAGGTGGCTGATGAGGCCAAAGTGGACACTGCCAACTCTTGCAGATGGTGCTGGGAGCTAAATACTTTAACAATCGAAAGAAACAAATGTGCTGAAAATCTAAAATGAAAACTGAAAACGGGTTAGGCCACACCTGTGGGAAAAAAATCACAGAACAGTACAGTGCAGGAATAGGCCCACAATGTCTGCACCGAACATGATGCCGAAATAACCTAAATCTCTCCTGCTGACACATGATCCATATCTTTCCATTCCCTTCATAGTTATCTGCCTATTTAAAAGCCTCTTATATGCCACTCTTGTATCTACTTCCACCACTCTCCCTAACAGCATGTTCAAGGCAATAACACTTGGTGAAAAAAGATCTTGCCCCACACATCTTTAAGTTTTCCTCTTCTCAACTTAAGTACATGTCCTCGAGTGTCTAACGTACTATTTGTGATAAAGATTCTGAGCGCCTTCTCTGTCTGTGTCTCTCATAATATGAGCTTTTATTGGGTTTCCACTCAGCCTCTAAGGCTGTGGAGAAAAATAACTCAAGCTTGTCCAACTTTTCCCTTATAGTTCATACCATCTAATCAAGGCAGCATCCCAGCAGACCTCTCCTGCACCCTCTCCAAAGCCTCCACATTGCTCCTGCAAAGGCTCAGCCAGAATTGCCCACAACAACGCAGCCTAACCAAAGTCCTATGCAGCTGCAATATGATTTCTTTAATCAATGTCCAGACTGGTGAAGGTGAGTCCGCAGATGACTCCTTTATCAACTAACTTACTTGCGTGGCCACTTGAATTAACATTTTAGGTTGAAGAATTGTGGGGCATTCCTGGAACAGAAGGGGCAGTGACGTGCAGCAGTGACTCCCCTAGTTCCATGGAAGGATCTGTCACCTGATCCACAGCTTGCTTCTTTTCTCTAGCATGTTCTGTCTTTATTGTGGCTTCATATCAAGGTACCCAAGTGAGAGAATGATGTAACTCAACCCATGAATAAGTGACCTGGATCTTCAAAAGACTTGATGAAACTCTACATGCAAGACTTCAGAAGAGCTAAAGATGATGAAGTGAAGTAGCAAGTTATCGGGTGGCTGCAGCTGCCTTGATAGTGTAATGTTGATGAAATTGGTGACTGGGAAGAAACAGGCATGGATCCGTGAAGATCCAGAGGTTATAGGTCTAAAAAGATGCTGAGGACAGGAAGCCTTAGACATTTCCAGCCTCTGAAAGGAATTCCTTTAATATGACTTTAAGGCTTTGGTGGTATTGGCAGGGCCAGAGTGTGGGACATTGGGAAGGAGCAGTACCATGCAGTGAGCTTTTATATTGGTTCCTCAGTATGACTGTCAGTACGATGATGGGCCTTGAATTGCTGGCTATATCTTGATCCTAGTGCACAACCGACTGGCAGTGAGAACAGGCAAGAGTTCATCATATTGATCTGGGATTGGAGCAACAAAGAGTCCAGATCAATTCTGTGTGGTCTTCTGTGAAGGAAGTGGTGAAGCTATTGGATTTTTACACTTCGGTACTGACACCAGTCACTGAGCTGTGACTGCCAGATTGGCACGGTGGAATGTAAAGTCTCGGTCTGTCTCTACAATCATATCCTTCAAACCTTTGCACTCAGCTGTCGGCCTACAAACTCTTATTTCCTCGGTTATGGCTGAATTAAGAATAATATAAAAAATAAAGTTAGAGGTGCAGATATAGACTAAAATGTGTATAAATACATACCAGCCTGTATTTCCAATGTAAGCAGCATCATAAGATGTGGTTTGTAAAGTGCTTATAGTGCTATGAGTAAGATAATCGATAAAGAGGGGTCAGGGGTCTGATGAGAATTGATCGGATTAACTGCCTAGGGGAAGACACTTTAAAGACGTTTTGCTGATTATGTCTAACAGTGACCATATGGTCATCACATTTTCCTGTATTTGGCTATTTCCTATTTAAGGTCCATTATAATTGTACTTAACCATCTTTGTTTTACAAGTTACCCTGCTCCCTCTTTTTTTATTGCAGGGATACAGACATTTGTTTTGATCAAAAGGAGCACAAGTAAATGTACTGAAGCTAAACCTTTGACTTCCCACCTTTTGGTTTCGAAGCCTTCCCTGGCTTCACCCTTTGCTGTAGCATGTGCGTGTGCCTGAGCTGAGTTTTGTCTTTCCCATTCCTTGACACGTTCCTTTGATTTTGTACAGCTGGTGGGCACGGAGAGTAATTTTCTAAAAGTGCATTTCTATCCTGGGCCGGAGCGTTCTGCTCAGTGCCCGCTTAGGGAAGCAACACGCAGGGTCCCACTGCCTCAGGAACTTCAGTCAACAACTACTCTGCTAGATCCAGATTTTGTTTCATAACTGTAACAGCATCAGCGTTTTTTTTTATCATGCATTTGATTTGGGAGAGCAGCTCTGTAGAACGCTTCGGAATCGCTTGGTGCTCTAGCAGATTATTAGCAGACAAATGCCGTCACCGAGTGTTCAGTCTGGCTGGAGAAAGCCCAGTGCATGATTAATTCTTTCCAGCGGGGCAGGCTGTCAGCTGAGCCAGTTCTGGATGCCAAAGGAAGAAGGAGCCAGTTTAGTCTGTCAGAGCTGCTGCAGACTGTGCTTCAATGAACTTTCTTCGCTTGACGTCCTTTTCAATTTTGTTTCTTCAGAGGACTGAGGCATGTACACCATGATGTGATCGTGGTGATAGGTGGTCATCCAAGGCAGTCCCTTGGGATTTGAAGCTGACTTGCTTCCATGTAATTCTGTAGGTTCTGAGGTGGTTAATGAGGCCAACGTGGACACAAGGCGAACTCCCCCGTAGACAGGGCCAGTGGCTAAATATTGTTGACAATGGAAGGCACTGCACTTGCTAGAAATACAAGATGAGAACTGAAAATGCTCAGCAGACTAGGTGCACCTGTTGGAAAAGATCATAGAGCAGTACAGTGCCGGAATAGGCCCATGATAGCTGCACTGAACACAATGCCAAAATAAACTAAATCTCTCCTGCCTCTCCATTCCCTTCATATTTACCTCCCCATTGAAAATCTCTGTCATACCTACCTCCACCACTTCCCCTGGCAGCCTGTTCAAGGCTGGTACACTCTGTGTAGGGGTGGGGGGGGCGGTGGGTGGAAGCAAGCTTGCCCTGTACACCACCTTTAAACGTTCCTCCTCTCACCTTAAATGTGTGCCCTCAAGTATTAGACATTTCTACCTGGAATAAAGATTCTGACTGCCTTCCCTGTCCACTCCTCTCAGACTGTTATGAACTTCTATATGTTTCCTCTCGGCCTCTTGCACTCAAGTTCATCCAACCTCTCCTTGTAGCTCATTCCATCTGATCCCAGCATCCAGATAAATCTCTTCTGCACCCCTTCGAAAGCCTCCACATCCCTCCTTTAAAGGGGCGAGCAGAATTGCCCGCAGTGGTGCAGCCGACCCGAAGCTCTGTGCAGTTGTATTAACTGATCTACTTGTGTTGCCACTTGAATTAACATTTCAGGTCAAAGAGCCTTAAGGCATTCTTGGAAAAGAAGGGGCAGTGACTTGTAGAAGTGACTCCTCTAGTTCTGCGGGAGAATGTTTGTGAGCTGACCCACAGCTTGTTCCTTTTTGCCAGTACTTCCTGTTTTTTTTTATTGTGGTAGAAGATTAGGTCACCCACGTGAGAGGATGATGTAGCTCGACCTGTGAATATGTGACCTGAATCTTAAAACACTTTGAGACACTGCATAAAACATAGAACCAGTGTTTTAACTGAAGACAAACTCTTCCAGCTCGAAGGTCCTGGACCCTTCTTCAGTGAAATGAAACAATGAGTTAAAGATGATAAAGCTTAGCAGCAAGTTATTGGGTGGCTATCTTGATGGAGCACAGATGGTGACATTGATGAATTTTGTGGCTTGAGGAGAAACGTGCAGTAACCATCTACAGCATGGTTCCATGGAGATTCAGAGGTTGCAAATCTTAATAGGGAGTTGGGACAGGTAGCTGTACACACATCCATCCTATAAAATAATGCCCTCTTGTATGACTTTTGTTGCTATTGGCAGCGACAAGATTGTGGAACAGTAGCAGGAAGTGGTTGTGGTTGTATTGCACTGTGGTTAGCTTTATATTGGTTGCTCAGTGTGGTTGTCACTACAGTAGTGGGCTTTGAACTGCTGATCATATCTTGATCCCAGTAAGTAGTTTGCTGGGCAGTGTGGTCAGGTTGATTGGAGACTGCAGCAACAAATAGTCCAGCTCAAGACTCCCTTCGCTGTCACCCCTCCCCCCCGAGCCCCCTTGGCCCTTCACCCACCCCCCCTCACCTTGCCCTCCGCCCAGTCCTGACCCTGTGACTGTGTCTCTCTCTCTCTTTCTCTCTCCCCCTTTCTGCTTGCCTATCTCTAGCATAACTACAGATATTTGCACACTTTACTGACTTTATCTGTGTCTGTTTTCTCCTCAATCCATCTGATGCCCAGCAAGTTTTTATTCACCAGTTGCTGTGGAGCAGAGTGAATTTTGCCCAAATATCCCTTCTGCATTGTCTTTTATAAATCCCCCTTGACATATCAGCATGCTTGAGCACGTTCATTGCTGCCCTTGCACAGCGAGCTGATCTCACACAAGAACATTTTATGGACAATTTGAGTTGGTTCCCAGCTGTTTCACTGACCATCACCTCTCGTTATGAGGAGCTGGCATTTTGAGATGTGTCTTTCCAGGGCCTCGATCCTCTGCGTTTCTCCTGTACGAGCCTTTTTGTTCACCCCACCTTCTCCTCACTCGCCTTTACCAATTAATTCCTAAACTAATAAATCTTGCCCTTCCCTGTGCTCTCCTGCCTTTTTATACATTTCTTGCTCTTAATTAAATGCTTTGAACTCTTTGGCAGAAACTTTGGCCAGCTCTCCCACTGAGTTTCTGCTTCTGTGTCGGCCAGCTTCAGTTCAAAAAGCAATTTTCTGTTTTCTCAAGGAAGATTTATGCGAATGCTGCCTGGGCTTGTGGGCCTGATTTTATCGGGATGGGGTAGGAAGACTGAGAATTCATCACTTCGAATGTTGGTGACTGAGGAGTGACCTTTGAGCTGCATATGAAATAATGAGGGGGGCATTGATCATGTGGATGCACAAAGCCATTTTCCCCATGAAAGACAACCAGACACTGGAGAGCCTGGGTATAATGTGAGAGGAGAAAGTTTAAGAGATCTGGGGGACAACAACTTCACACAGGGTAAGGTACATGTGTAGAGCAAACTTGCAGAGGAAAGGGTTGCGGTTAGGTCCAATAACACTTTAAAAAGTGCAGACAGGAATATGGGCTATACATGGACAAGTGGGGCTGGCTTAAATGGGCCTCTAGGTCAGCATGGACTTGTTGGGCCGAAGGGCTTGTTTTCATGTTGTGCCTCTGAAATGGTCTCTTGCTAGGGTGGGAGGCAACAGTCCCAGGTTCCTGTTTCTGTGGCTGGCCCACATTCTCCGGTGAGTTTTGTTAGATCAGGGTCTAAATTGTCATGTTTTCTTATAGATTGACTTTCTTTATACTTGCTGATACGTTTGTACAATCCCCTGTTTGTCTGTAAATGCTCAGTGGATTTTCGGTAATCTGATTTTGTACTTTTTGTGGTTTCTTTGTGTCACACCATAAATCAAGCTGTCTCATAGACGTTTCTTATCAAGGCATTTCCTCATCAGTCTAGCTTTCAGTCGAAGACCACCAAAATCTTTTTGTTCTCTGACTTTGCTTTGTCCTCTTCCTTTGGTTTTTACTTACAATGCAGTTATTTCTCTAATATGAGCACCTAATAAAAGAGAGTAACCACACGATTTATGCCCATTCTTGACTTCCAATGAACCTTCTGGACAATATTATCTCCAGATTCAACACCTTGAAAGCCACTGACCATAAACTGTCAGTGCCAAGTGAGCTATTTTACTGGCATCTAACCCAATGCCATCTGTTTAACATTGCAATCTGAACTGTCATACTGCCGCATAAAACTCACACACAGCAGCGTTCCTCTACCTCTTGTGAAGGTGGATGGCTCCCTGCCATTTACTGACTACAGAGAGAAGAAAATTGCCTGGGAAACTGAGGTAATTCATAGTTTACGGTGCACTGCTTCGCGTTAAATGGCGGATGATAGGAAGCGTATTAACTTTTGTTCTTGGGCTCGTCTCTGGCTTGGGGCTGCTCGGCTGGAAGCTGAGGAAAAGAGTGAGTCAGAACCTGAAAAGAAGTTTATCCTGCACTTAGAGTCGAAATGTCTGATCACAGGAGGGCTGCCTAAGCTGGCTTCTAAGGCTTTGAAAATCCTAATGTTGAAAGTGTGGAATGTGTAAGCTATTCCTTTAATGTCCATGAATGACTCCATCCGTCACGGGATCTTAGTAGCAAGAAGTGACTTGTTGCCTGCTCTTTCATCTGTGTGGGAGACCATTCATTGTTGGCCCCTTCTTTGACAGGTGATAAATCAGCTTACGAATGTGTAGCCCAGGTTACATGCTGTGTGTTTGACCTTTTCAGTTCCTTTGTTTGGCATGTTCATGTACCAGGGCCGCAGGATATTGCAGAGAGTGGTGAACACAGCCCAGTCTATCACAGAAAACAGCTTCCTCTCCACTGCCTGTCTATGCTTCCCTCTGCCTCGGCAAGATGGGCAAAGACCTCTCCTACCCTAGCCATTCTCTCTGTTCCCCCCTCCCATCGGGCAGGAGATATAAAAACCTGTGAAGACTCGAGGGCAGTTTCAATCCCACTGATATAAGACTCTTGACCAGTCCTTCCATACAATAAGGATGAACTGTTGATCTCTCAGTCTACCACATGTCAGCCTTTGCATTTTTACTTGTCTACCTGCACTGCACATTGTCTCCAAATATAACAACCCATTAAGTGGCTACTTCATTAGATATACCTGTACATAATAAAGAGGCCACTGAGTGTATGTTCTATGTTCAGAGATGCTCTTGCGCACACCACTGTTGTAACGTGTGCTTATTTGAGTTACTGTCACCTGCCTGTCAGCTTGAATCAGTCTGGCCATTCTCCTTTGACCTCTCTCATTAACAAGGCATTTTTGCCCACAGAACCATCACTCACTGGATTTTTTTTTTGTTTTCTTGCACCATTCTCTGTAACTCGAGAGACTCCCGTGTCTGAAGATCCCAAGGAATCAGCAGTTTCCGAGATACTCAAACCACCCTGTCTGGCACCAACAACTATTCCACAGCCACGGTCACTTCGATCACATTTCTTCCCCATTCTGATGTTTGGTCTGAACAACAACTGAACCTTTTGGGCTATGTCAGCATGCTTTGATGCTGCCACGTGATAGGCTGATTAGATTATTTGCTTTAAGAAGCAGGTGTACATAATAAAGTGTATATTCTGCATTCTTTGGCTGTTTTCCCCTTAATACCACCTCAGTGTGCTTGTGTATGATGTGATTTGTCCGGATGCTGTGCAAAACAAAAGCTTTCACTGTGTCTTGGTACCATGTGACAATAATAAACCATTATCAAGCAGCTTATGCTCACAGGCAGTTTGATCAGTCCAGGCTGACTGTACCCAACCACTGCCCTGATTAGTAATTTAAGTCACTGGATCAATTAGATGCAAGATGTCTTATTAGCAACACAGGTTCTTGTTGTTAATGGCTGAGCAGCTGATCTAATGAAAGCAGAGAGCTTAAAACAGGCATGATTTTAAAAACTGCTATATGCTTGCCTCACGTGTACCTAGTCAGCATCCAAGCTATCCTGCTCACACAGGTAAAACATTAGTTTGTAACAAACGTGCATCAAAGTTCAAAGTAAATTTATTATCTAAGTACGTATATGTCCTGAGATTCAGTTACAGGAAAATAAAGAAACACAATAGAGTTTATGAACAACTGTACATAACAAAGACTGACAAACAACCAATGTGCAAAAGAAGACAAACTGTGCAAATAAATAAATAATGAGAACATGATTTGTACAGCAAGTTTTAGGTTGTGGGGCCAATTTAGTGTTGAGGTAAGAATTATCAGAATTTCATTAGAATTAAGTGTTAAGCAACATTGTTTCCTTGGGAAAATGAAGTGAGACAGCATAAAAGCTTTGGAAGTAGAGAGTGGGAGATAACTGGGCATTTGAACTCACCCACGAATATGAGGAAGGTTTTTGTAACCTGAGGTGTTGCCTGAAACAGTCAATAAATTTTGACCTGCAAGAACCTGGAAACAATTTGTAATCTAGCTTTCCTTATTCTGGTGGGGAGTTCACTCTTTGCTTATCAAATAGTAGATGCTGTCACCACCATTTGGGAATGATTAACGGGTTCCTACACTTTACCTGTTTCAAAAAAAATCCTTTAGTATGAGTGTCCATTGAGCAAAATGGCCACCATACCTAACCTCAATACATTGCACGTGTACACTTCCTTAGTTTGTCTCCTGTCCCATCATCACATCTGGAGATCTCTCCACTGCCTCCTACCACTAGACAAAGGTGGTGGTGTTTTGGTACTCTAACTCACAGATCAGATGGCAGCTTGCGGACATGTCTGCTTACCTATCCCTGGACTCAGGACCCCAACGACTGAGGTTGTTGCCTCTCGTGCCATCAGGGACCAAATCACATCTCTTCTCCACACACTCCTACCCGGCCAGGGACCAAATCACATCTGGAGATCTCTTCTCCACACCCTCCAACCCGGCCAGGTGAAGGGTCTCGACTGAATCAGAATCTTGTCTATTATCACTTAGATATGTTAAGAATTCTGGGTTTCTTTTGGCAGTAGTACAGTGAAAGACAGAGTTACAATAAAAAAGTTAAATTAATGCAAGGGGGTTCCTGAGGTAGTGCTGATTGGTATATGGACCATTCAGAAATTCGCTGGCAGAGAAAAAGAAGCTGATCCTAAAATGTTGAGTGTGCATCTTCAGGCTCCTGTACCACCACCTTGATGATTGTAATGAGAAATGGGTGTTTCCCAGATGATGAGGACTCTTATTAATGCCACCTACTCGAGGCACCGCCTTTTGAAGATGTCTTTGGCGTGGAGGGTGGTGCTGTGATGGAGCTGGCTGAGTTTGCAGCCATTTGCAGCCCTCTTTCAATCCTCTGCAAACCCCGACTGTCCATTTCCCTCCGTGCTGAGTTTTTCCAGCTTTTGGTACGTAGCTGCTTAGTTACGCTCTCAGTGCTACGCCGCACCGTGGTGTGAGCTCTGAGGTTCAGTGCAGCAGCCGGCTTGAGCAGTGAGATCTCACTCAACGAATCAGCACGGCATGTAAGCAGGTCAAATTACAAGAACACTGAACAATGTTGAGAAAGGAATTTTATGTTTAAAACAAAAAATTCCATCATTAAGTCCCTGTTCCGGCATGCCTGTACAAAGCGTGGCACTGTTTTGTTCGTGCTTGCTCGTGCCCAACACTGAAGGTCACAGAGGCTGCTTTGGGTGTCAGGGAGACCGAAACTAAGTGGAGGAATTTTCATGCCAGAACTGGGCCATGGTGCAATGCTGGAGAGTGGAAAGTTGTAACTCCCTCCCACTCGATTTGGCCAGGCATGGAATCAGAATTAGGTTTATTATCACTGTCGTTTGTCCTGACATTTGTTACTTTTGTGGCAGCAGTACAATGCAAGATATAAAAATAGTTGTGTTACAATAAATAGTGCAAAAGAGGAATAACGAGATCGTTTTCATTGACTCATGGACCGTTCAGAAATCTGATGGCAGCGGGGAGGAAACCATTCCCAAATAGTTGAGTGTACCTCTTCAGGATTTTGTACCTCATCGCTAATGGAAATGTTGAGAAGAGGACATGTCCTGGATGGAGATGGCTCTTAATGATGAACCACTGCATCTTGAAGTTGTTCTTGATGGTGGTGGGATTGTGCCTGTGATGCAGATGGCTGAGCCGACAAACCCTCTGCTCCTCCTTTCAGTCTTGTGTTTTGGAGCTCCGTCACCAGAACGGTGATGCGGCCGGTCAGGACATTCTCTACGGTACATTTGTAGGAATTTACTCTACACTCATTAGGGTAGCAAAAAAGGTAGTGTTCACAGGTTCATGGACTCCTCAGTGGTCTGATGGCAGAGGGAAAGAAGCTGTTCCTGAAACGTCATGCACCTCGGGCTCCTGTCCTCCCTCCACAATGGCACAATGAGAGCAGCTGTCCTGATGCCCCTGAAGTTTAGCAGTTGCTATGGAGGGCAAATGGCCATCAGCAGCAACCTGGAGGCAGTTGTGCAGGCACCGATGAGACTGCAGCTTGAATATTGTGCATAGTTTTTGTCTCCTTGACTGAGGAAGGTCAGCGAATGTCACTCGGCAAAGATTCTGATATCTGGAGTGACAGGATTGACGTAATAAGAGAAATAGAGGGAGTTAGGCCTTTTCACTAAAGTGAGGAAGAATGAAAGGGGATATGATGGAAACCTACAAAATTCTAATAGGACTGGGCAGATTTGACATAGGAAGGATGTTTCCTGAGGAGTCCAGGTCAGGGAGGCACAGTCAAAGCACAAGACTGATGTTCGGGCAAGATGACGGTGCACTCAGTCACAGCAGCACCTCTGGGTCCAAACAAAGGTGTAATTATTTATCTTTTTTTTTAATAATTGCCTGACATTGCTGGATATTAAGAACATCAAGTACTGCAGGTCCACCCAGTCAGCGAGTTGCTCGACAGCAGTGGAGCGGACCTGTTGCCTGCTACAGCCACCCAAGGAGGAAGGCATCAGAGGCGGTGCATGTTCCAACAACTGGTGCAAGTAATTATCTCGGGTGTTTTCTTGTGAACGCCAGACCCTGTTGGATATTGGTTATGGACAATATTACAGGTTAGATTCATTGGTGAGACCGACGGTGGATGAGCTGCGTAGCCTCGGTTGTCGCGTGGGCCAGGCCGTCCTGCCACAGGGTCACCTGTTGCAGCCACCCCGGGGAGGAGATGGTCCCTCCCGTTGATACTGCCCTCCAGTGATTGCTCTGCAGAAGACTAGCTGGATTGCATTTGTCTGCAGCAGCCTGATGAAGAGCTGCGTGCTCTATCTTGCAGAAGCTTGGCTCTAGGATGACATCCCATGGACTGCAAGTCTACAGGCCTTGACAATCCATGGACTTGGGCTACATCATTATCACCTTTTGTGTGACTGAATGTTTTATTGCTATCATAGTTGTTTGTGACTGTTGGTACTATGCTTTTTGCCTTGGCCTGGAGGAACACTGTTTTGTTTGGCTGTATTCCTGTGCATGGATGAATGAAAAATTTGAACTTGATGAGGAAAAATTTATTTATCATGATTAGAACATAGAACACTACAGCACAGTACTGTCTCTTTGGCCCATGTTGTGCTGACTTTTCAATCTAACCTCTCCCTCTTACACAGCCCTCCATTTTTCTACCATCCATCTGGCTATCTTAAGAGTTTTATAAATGTTCCTAATGCATCTGCCTCTATCACCACCCCACAGGACATTCCACACCTGGCATTTTCTGTGTAAAAATGTACTTCTGACATTCAACCCCCCCCCCCCCATATTTCCCTCCAATCTCCTTAAAATTATGCTCCCTGGTATTAGTTATTTCCACCCTGGGGGAAAAGGTCTTGCTATCTTCTCAATCTATAACTCTCACAAATGAGAGAAAATCTGCAGGTGCTGGAAATCCAAGCAACACATACAAAATGCTGAAGGAATTCAGCAGGCCAGGCAGTGGCTATGGAAAAGAGTACAGTTGACGTTTCAGGCCGAGGCCCTTCAGGACTGGAGGAAAAAAAGACTGGGGAGTCAGGGTAGGGTCTTATCATCTTGTACACCTCTATCAAGCTACCTCTTATCTTCCTTTGTTCCAAAGAGATGTAGCTTGCTCAAACTATCCTTATAAGACATTCTCCTTAATCCAGGCAGCATCCTGGTAAATCTCTGCACCTTCTCTAAAACTCCCACATCTTTCCTATAATGAGGTGGCCAGAACTGAACAAAAGTGTGGTCTAACCAGGGTTTTATGATTGTGGTGCAGTTGTGGGGTTCCCCACCAGTGAAATCTGCTGAAACCAAATTATTGCATTTGCTCAAAGAAGAGTTGGATGTTTTTCCTAGGGCGGGGGATTAAGGGAAAAGGGGAACGGCACATATGAAGCACTGAACTTGGATGATCAGCTGTAACCATTTTGAATGTCAGAATGTGCTCAAAGGCTTGAATGGCCCACTCTTCCTGCTTACCATCATGACAGATTTCTCAGAGATGACCTTTCACATCATAACTGAACCCCAGACTCCTGGGATTCCGGATGACAGATCTACACAGTACTGAATCTGCTCAATAACTTAGCATCCATAATTCTTTGGTGCAGGCAATTTAGAAAATTTATAGACGGCCCCAAAGAAAATTATGGTCATTCCACTTCTAACTGGGTGAACTTTTAAAAAAACAATGCGGCTCTCCTCCCTTCCTCCCCCTCCCATCCCCACTCACAATTCGGGACCTTCCAGATCTTGCTTGCTGCTATGCCAAGTTTCCTAATCCTGTGTTAATTACCATTCATTTTCCTAAACTTCAGAGACTACAGTCCCTAATCTTCTGATCAGTACAGGAAGCCTTGGACTCTGAATAAGGCATTCATATTTGTTCTTGGGTGAAGTGAACAAAGCTACCTGTGACAGCAATATTAAAAATGAGAGACCAGGATTAAGAAGGGTCGGGTGGGGAAGAGTTTTAAAGGAGATTTGCGAATGTAAGCTCCTTTTACAGAGTGTTTGATATCTGGAGCATGTTTTCAGTGGGGGTAGTGAAAGCAGGTACAATTGCTACATATAACAGGTATTTCAACTGATTCAAATGGGAAAGGCATAGAATAATATACTCCTAATATAAGCAAATGGGATTCAGATAGGAAAAGGCTGGCATGGATGTGGTGGGCTGAAAAGCCTGTGTCTGTTGTTGAATTGTGTTGCAAAAGCTTTACATAATGGCAGCAATATCTGAAGTGTAAAGTGTGGCTGTAACCTGCCTTTTTCACAAAAATCCTCAGAATTCTGCATCAGTGATTTGGTTGCAGTCCATAAGAATATAATACACAGGAGTGGGATTAGTTCACTCGGCCCATCGAGTCTGCTCTGCCAATCAATTATGACTGTTATATTATCCCTCTTAACCATATTCTTCTGCCTTCTCCCTGTAAATTTTAACACCCTTAAGAACCTATCAACCTTGGCTTTAAATATGCCCATTACTTGGCCTCCACTGCTGTCTCTGGCAATGAATTCCACTGGTTCACCACCCAGTAGCTAAAGAAATTCCTCCTTGTGTCCATTCTAAATGGACGTCCTTCTATTCTGAGTCAGTGGCCCCTGGTCCTAGACTCCTCCACTATAGGGAATGATCTGACCACATCCACTCTGTCTAGGCCTGTTAATATATGATAGGTTTCAATGAGATCCCTACTTTCTACTAAACTCCAGTGAGTACATGCCCAGAGCCATCAAGTGCCTCTTGTACGTTAACCCTTTCATTCCTAGGATCATTCTTGATCAATCCCCTCAAACTGAACTTCCAAAAATGGGATCGGTGATACACTGAGTATCTCTCTTGTTTCAATGCTTTCCAGTTTAGTATGAGATCTCGAGGCATGACCCATACAGTACTTAGCGAAAAAAACGCATCTTGCCATGTTCCTGTCAGTCTCCATCGCCTGCTCGCACTCTGGTATGTTACCATAGTGTCCTTCACCCACCTTGTATAAATGCTACCTGTCAGATACGCAATGCTCTACTTATCACATAATTTCAGTTTCCTTCAAATCTCACAACCTTCAGCCACAGACATCTTTTATTTTTAGAAAAGAAATCTGTGCAATCTTTCCAAAAGAAAAATAATAAGCATCTTCTTTCAAACTGAACAATAATGGCATCACAAGTAGGAAATGTCTTCCTTTTGTATAGGTTTACCAGCAGTGATTTAAAATTATGTGGTGCACTTTTGTAAATAAAGCATTGAATGGCTCTTCATAGGAACATTGTGCACAAAATTTGCCACTTAGGCAGTTATTAAAAGGGGTGCCTGAAAGCTGAGTAATAGGGTGAAGTGTCCACTTAGCTGAAAGCAATGCTATTTGCATGGAGCAGTGGGGTGCTGGGAATGGTCTGACATACTGTAGATTGACTTGAGTGTTGTACTCTGGGCAAGAAAAAGTCCAGAGATTAAAGAATGGGAGCTTCACATTTAGGACACCAGTAATCTAGCTACTTGTAGCTCCTACCTGTCTGTCTTGCTCCTCTGGTCACTTTACCCTTGTCTTTGCATAGATTTCCAGTGTTTCGGCCCCCAGTTCAGACACATCCCTTCCAAATGTTCCTTTCCATTTAATCATCCTCCTAATACAATTTTCTACTCCAACCTTCTCCTGCAAGTGCTTAAACCTGTACCTGCAGATAAAGTAAATGAGGACTCTGATATTCTAAGAGACCAGCGTCTTCTGATTGCCTCTCACAATATATCATTATATTCATGTGGTCTCCAGTCTTGTATCTTGCAGAGTAGGTGCCTTCTCTCTTGCGCTCAACGGTGTGAGAGAGGCAACTATCTCATTAGAAAAATTGTTGTGGTCTCTTCTTTGATGGTCCTTTGGTATCATAGACATCATACCTACACTCCATTTCCTTGGATTCCAAAGTGACTAGTGCCGTTGTGGGAATCCCTTCTCTGTCTTGTCCGCAAATGGACTTTATTTCATGTTGTACTGAGGCACTGTGACTTTGACATGCAGATCTTCGCTAATGGTCACTTTATTTATAAAAATATGTGCGAGAGTGAGTTGGGAGGTGGATGATATATTCACTGACTCTCCACCAACCTAAATTACAATCCATCAGCGATCTGGGTTCACAAAAGCTCGTGTTGAGGACCAACTGCTAAAACAAGGACACAGCCCCTAAGAATGTGGCAGCATTCTCGGAGGCTGTGGCTTTTACACGCAGTTTAACATGAGGTAAACAGGCCGTAATGGCTGATGTTGAATCACGTGATGCTGCAATTCTGACCGCCATTGCTGTATGGAGTTTGCATGTCTCCCTGTGGCAGCACACCGGCTTCCATTCAGAATTAGTTATTACAAGTTGTCCCCTACATAAACCAGTGGTAGAATAATTAGGGGGAAGTTACTAGGCAAATGAGTATGAATAGGTTACAGGCAAATGTGTAGGTTAATGGGAGTGACAGGATTGCTCTTAGAATCAGCAGAAACTTGATAGTCTGAATGGTGGCCTCTTGTGTGGAAACATAAGACACTGCCCGACTGAGAGGTTAATCTATCTGGAATGGAGGCTGTTATTGTTCAATGGACTTGTCAGCTTTGGTTTGATCCTTCGTGCAAGTACCCCTGACTCTGTTCTGCAAGCTACCAGCCTCAGGGTAATGTGTCGAAATTGTGGCAGTCTTCAAGGAAGGAGACAACTGTGGCAAAAATGCACGAAACAAAATGGCAGGCTCACCTCTAGGAATTAAAAATTCATGATATTTGTCAGAGTCATTAATATTTAGTTGAAGTGTTGGCAAGCTATATTTATTTCAAGGCTTTGCACTGAAACTATTGAAAATCGGAAAGACTATGGTGTGTGTGGGGGGGGCGGGGGGGGCTTCATTTCCACTAATGGTGTTGACTAATAATCTCTTTATCAATTCCAGGTTTTATTAAGTCAGTCAGAATCTCTTCGCAGGTATTGATTGAGCTCTGATAGCACTTTACTGTAGCAATAAATCAAAAGCTTATCTGCCAGGGGCTGCAGCAAGGGAAGGTGACCCACACATCAGAATCATTCAGAGCAACTCCTGGCAGGAGCAAGCTCAATGATTTGAATGGAATTTGTATTAAAGAATGACCTTTCAACCTTCAGTGGCTGTAATAATAAATAATATGTGGAGTGAAGAACTCGAAAGGGTGTTACAGATCGTCTAATCTGATCGAAGAACTTGCTGGTAGTGCACACTTAGTCTGACGCCCCCTGAACTTCCAAGCTCCTGAGAATCAGGATCAGAATTAGGTTTAATATCACTGGCATGCGCTGTGAAATTTGTTGTTTTGCAGCAGCAGTATATTGCAATACATAATAAAAAACCATAAATTACTGTAAGAAATGCCTGGTTGTATGATGTGTGAAATCATGGTCTCATGACCATGATTGTTCTTGGCAAATTTTTCTTCAGAAGTTGTTTGCCTTTGCCTTCTGGGCAGTGTCTTTACAAGACAGGTGACCACAGCCAATATCAATACTCTTCAGAGATCATCAGAGGACTTGTGATATGCACCAGCTGCTCATACGACCATCTACCATGGCTTCACTACTCATATAAGTAAAATCATATAGCTAATGCAAAAAGAGAAGGGGTGGGAAGAAAATACTAACATAGTGTTCATGGGTTCATTGTCCATTCAGAAATCTGATGGCAGAGGGGAAGAAGCTGTTCTTGAAACATTCAGTGTGTGGCTTCAGGCTCCTGTACCACCCCCTTGAGCATGTCCTGGGTGATGGGAGTCCTTAATGATGGATGCAGCCTTTTTGAGGTATCACCTGTGGGGTTCCTTTGGGTAAGGAAAGGAAGAGGATTTATTTTGTAAACTTGCTCCCCGGGCTGGAAAAGACAACTATCCATAGGTCCTGGAAGCCGGTAGATGGGATTCTGCCTGGGGTGACTGCTTGGCAGTTTTCCAGGGGTATGTCTGTGCCCAGCTAACTGTAGAGAGGGAATGTGTGATGCCCACAGGTACCACGCAGGTGCTCTGGTACCATTGGGCACCGCAGGGGATAAATGCCTCCCTTAAAAAAGATAACATTTTAATTTAATTTACTTTGTCTTAGTAATTATGGTTGTCAGCTATTGTCTTGCAGTTGTTGTACTTTGTTATATTGAAGAAGCTAATTTGTAATAAAGGTATTTCTGTAAATATGAATAAATCTGCTCGCTGATATTCTGGCTTTACATTTCCCACTGACCACCCAAAATGTCCCTTTGAAAAGTACTTATAGAGCTATTAAAACAAAAACTCTCACCATCTTAAAAGTTTCTTTCCCGAGGCAGTCAACCTGATCAATCATTCTAGTTAGCCCCTCCACCCACTCTATTTATTACCCCCAACTCTGCACTGTAAACACTTTTGTGTTGCTGTTTTCATTGTATATACATGCTGGTATTTACATATTTATACACATCATATTTCATATCTAAAATTTAACCTCTAGCTTTATTTTTATATTCTTTATTCTTTACAATTGTTGACTGTTTTATGCTGCATGTCACATCAACACACCACAGCAAATTCCTAATACATACAAATCTATATGGTGAATAAAGTTGATCTCCTACATAGGATGTTCTCTTGCTTCCCCTGGCTCTTCCCTTTGGCATGTTCATTTGCTGTGGCAACTAGGAATGAATTGGGAGCAGTTTTCTGCTATTGTACTATTCCACAGATTGAATCTTTCATTCCTCAGGTTGGTGTTCAAGAGTACTGGTTTCAACTCTCGGAAGACTTGCAGCAATACTGATTTCACACGTTCAAGTGTCTTCACCAAATGAAATAACTCATTGTTTTACAAGGCTGCCCTTTTTCTATCACTGGCCTTTTCAATGATAATTAAATCGATTTTCTAACCACACCTATTCCTTCAAAAATGCCCCACGTACTATTTCCAGCCCCGTTTTTTTTTTAAATATCAAGTAAACTTCATGAAGCTGGATACTGTCTATCATCGTTGGGGCATTCCAAAGTTCAGCAGAACCAGTAGGTGCTCCTGTGACTATTGCCAGTCCACAACTGCTGCTGGCTGAGTGACTTTTGGTGCCATGGCAATTCTCAATATTGTAGGGGATGTCCATCAAGAACATGCATGAATAACTGTGGTAATACAAAATGCTTGAGGAACTCAGCAGGCTAGACTGCATCTATGGAAAAGAGTAAACAGTCAACGTTTCAAGCCGAGACCCTTCATCAAGACTGGAGAAAAAGAGATGAGTCAGAAGGTGGGGGGAGGAGAGGAATAAACACAAGGTCATAGGTGAAACCGGGAGGGGAGCTGTGAAGTAAAGAGTTGGGGAGGGAATAGAGCTGGAGATGTCACCCCATATCCTTCTCTACTGTCACAATGAGGTCCCACTCAGGTTGGAGGAGCAATACCTTGTATTTCGTCTGGGTAGCCTCCAACTTGATGGCATGAACATCGATTTCTTGAACTTCTGGTAATATGCTCCCACCCCGCCCGCCCTCCCCCCCTGCCCCACTTCATCATTCCCCATTGTCATTTCCATCTCTCACCTTATCTCCCTCTGGTGCACCTCCCCCTTTTTCTTTCTTTCTTCCGTGGCCTACTGTCCTCTCCCATCAGAGTCTCCCTTCTCCAGCCCTGTATCTCTTTCACCAGTCTACTTCCTGGCTCTTTACTTCACCTCCACCCCCTACTTCCCAGTATCACCTATCACCTTGTGTTCCTTCCACCCTCTCTTCCCGCCCCCCCCTCCCCACCCCAACCTTCTAACTCTGACTTTGCATATTTTTTTCCTCCAGTCCTGATGAAGGTCTTGGCTTGAAATGTTGACTGTACTCGTTTCCATAGATGCTGCCTGGCCTGCTGAGTTTGTGTGTGTTGCTTGGACTCTTGGTTAATGACTGGGGTATTACTGTAAGCTCTGCTGATACTGGGGAAGGTGTCTTTGCGAGGCATGCAATTCCTCCCTGCAGTTTGTCCTGTGCTTTCTTCCCGATTGTGGGCATTGTGGAAACAGTAAAGACATTGAGTTAAACCACATATGAAATGTGGGTTGAATTGTAAAAGAGGGGTTTGGTGGGTTACTTCCCCCACTCCCCACAGTTCATAAAGTTGCTGCCACACAGCTCCAGTGACCCAGTTGCAGCCCTCACCACCAGCACTGTGTGGAGTTTTCTTGTTCTTCCTGTTACGTACCCCATAACTGGGTTGCCAAACCAGCAGAAATGGACCACTTAGTTGGAGTCTGGTTAACAGAAACTAATAAAGTTTTATTAAAGAAATAAGTAACACAGTACTCTAATCGTCTGGATATAAATGCAACAGGTTAGCAATGATAAAACACACATGTACACAGACTAGGGTAATAGGAATCAATCAAGCTCTATCGCTGTCTAGGGGTAAAGTGACGCAGAGTTCAGTTCAGCTTAGTACAGTTCGCAGTAATCGCTGTTGTGCCGTTGGAGAGAGAGAGAGAGAGAGAGAGAGAGAGAGATAGAGATATTCAAATCTGATTCAGCAGACCTTTGATGTTCTTCCCAGTTAGCTCTCGGGCAGACCCTTTGTTATGTCTTCTGTGGTCACCGACTGTGACCCCTCCGCTCCGGATACGACCGTTCTTCCGTGGTGAACCCGGCACCCAGGCAAGGGTGGACACACACACCAGGTTCCCGCCGATCGTACCCTTTCACCCTGTGCGTCTATGGTCGGGTCCCACGACCAGACCTCCAACTCTTTCCAACTTGTGGGGGCACACCGCTCTTCCAGGGTCTCGTTATCTCGTGATCTCGTGGTGTGTGTCCTTAGTGAACCTGTCCTTTTTATCCCCCTGCTGGGGTATCACCTGTCCATCAAACTTCAAACAGTTCAGGTTCAAAGCAACCAGTCTGTCAATACTCTGAAGTTGTTTCTTTCTTGTTAATCTCTCTTCTCTCTTATTAGCATTTTGAATGTTTCTCCATTGTCTCCCTTATCTCTCTCATCAGCATCAATCTTCTGATAACTTGGTTTTTCGTCACATTCCCGTGACTGCGCAAGTTTCCTCCTACCTCGCAAAGAAGTACGAATTCGGGTTGCTGGGGCAGCATGGCTCAAAGGGTTGGAAGGGCCTACTCTGTGTAGTAATAATAAATAGATATAATCCGTCTCCACTGGAGATCATCTTTAGTAGATGTAGAGTAGAATCTGAGGGGGAGTGATGAGAATAGAGCGGGATTAGGGTAAGGGGTGCTTAATGTTTCTTGATGACTAGGTGAGCTGAGAGGTCTCTTCCCCTGCTGTAAAACTCTGATGGTGTTAGCCAATGGAACGGTAGGATGGGCCCACACAACATTTGGGCCTCCTGCGTAGGCTGTCATTCTTTGGAGATAATCTGGTGTGCAGCATCTCCTTGATGCGGTAGACTTTCAAGCCAAGTTGACTTTATTGTTGTACGCTCAAGTACATGTGTGCAGAGGTACAATGAAAGACTTGTATTGGCATCATGGGCACATAGCAATAGAGACACAGCAGTCACAAAGATATAAATTAAAGAACACAATTTGAACAAAAAATTCTATTGGTAGAGCAAAGTGGTCGTGGTATTGCTGTACTGAAGTGAATATGGTTTGAATTGAATTGACTTTATTACTTACATCCTTCATATACTGTACATGAGTAAAAATCTTTACATTACGTCTCTGTCTAAATGTGCAATGTGCAATCATAGTAATCTGTAATAAATAGTATGTACAACAGGACAGTCAATATAACATAGAAATATAATTGTGTCAGTGTGAGTTAATCAGTCTGATGGCCTAGTGGAAGAAGCTGTCTTGGAGTCTATGGGTCCTGGCTTTTATGCTGCAGTACTGTTTCCTGGGTGGTAGCAGCTGGAACAGTTTGTGGTTGGGGTGACTCAGGTCCCCAATAACCCTTCGGACCCTTTTTACATACCTGTCTCCGTAAACGTCCCGAATAGTGGGAAGTTCACACTTACAGTTGCACAGGGCTGTCCACACCACTCTCTGTGGAGTCCTGCAATTAAGGGAGGTGCAGTTCCCATACCAGGCAGTTTTGCAGCCAGTCAGGATGCTCTCGGTTGTGCCTGTGTAGAAAGTCCTTAGGATTTGGGAATCCATACCAAACTTCCTCAACTGCCTGAGGTGAAAGAGGTGCTGTTGTGCCTTTTCACCACACAGCTGGTGTGTACAGACCACGTGAAATCCTCGGTGATGTTTATGCCGAGGAACTTAAAGCTATTCACCCTCTCAACCCCAGATCCATTGATGTCAATAGGGGTTAGCCTGTCTCCATTCTGCCTGTAGTCCACAACCAGTTCCTTTGCTTTTGCGACATTGAGGGAGAGGTTGTTTTCTTGACACCACTGTGTCAGGGTGATGACTTCTCTGTAGGCTGCCTCATTATTATTTGAGATTAGGCCAATCAATGTAGCAAATTTAATTAGTAGATTGGAGCTGTGGGTGGCGACACAGTCATGGGTATACAGAGAGTAATGGAGGGAGCTTAGGACACAGCCCTGAGGGGCAGCTGTGTTGAGGGTCAGAAGGACAGTGGTGAGGGAGCCCACTCTTAGCATCTGCTGGCGATCTGACAGGAAGTCCAGGATCCAGCTGCACAAGGCAGGGTCAAGGCCGAGGTCTCTAAGCTTCTCGTCGCATCTGGGTGGAACTGTGGTGTTGAATGCTGAACTGTAGTCCAAGGACAGCATTCTCACATAAGCATCCTTCTTCTCCAGATGGATAAGGACAGTGTGTGGAGCTGTGGCTGTTGCATCATCTGTCGATTGGTTGTGTCGGTAGGCGAATTGTAGATGGTCCAGTTTGGGTGGTAGCAAGCTGCGGATGTAATCCTTGACCAGCCTCTAAAGCATTTGCTTATTATTGAGGTGAGTGCGACAAGATGCCAGTTGTTCAGGAAGGTTACCTTGGTCTTTTTAGGTTCAGGAACAATGGTCGATGTTTTGAAGCAGGAAGGCATTCTACAATGGGAGAGGGAGAGATCAACAATGTCTGTAAGTACCCACCGTGGGATATCGTCCAGTCCTGCAGCCTTGCAACTGTCCTCTCATTGGAAACAGCTGCGGTACTTCAGCCCCAGAGATGACCGAGATGCAGGTCACTTTGCCGGCTCTCCTCGGGGGCTCAGTGTTGGCGATACAGAACTGAGTGTTAAAAAAAGATTTAGCTTGCCTGGGGGAGAGGCACCACTACGCTTAGCTTTCAAGTCTGCGATGGTGTGAAGACCTTGCCATAAGCTGCGTGTGCAAGTTGATTTGTGGAACTGAATGGATGAAGGGAAGTAACGGGTCTTGAATCTGTTGGTGTGGGATCTCTGTACCTCCTGCCCGATGGCAGCTCCTGAGAGGATGTCATGGCCCGGAGCATGGGGATCTTTTTTTTAAAAACTACTTTTGCAGCTGCAGGCAATAAATACCATAATATACCCAGGGAGATTGCCACACCCTTCCTCACTTAGGAGTCTTGGTGCATGTCCATTGTCCCACCGTCGTCCTGGAGGAACGTTGTTTCGTTTTTACTGTGTACTGTACCAGCAGTTTATGGTTGAAATGACAATAAAAAGCGACTTGACTTTTGAGCTGTATCACCAGAGGAGTCAGGGTCAACAGGTCTGCTGAACAATGGCTGCTAGGTATTGAGCCCCAGAACATGGTTTGGAAAGCAGCAGCAGCAATTAAAGGATTCAGTTTTGATCCTGGTCTTGCCTGCTGTGATTCAGAGGTTGTCGACGTTCACATAATGGACAAAGAACACCCCATCTCTATTCCGGTCGGGCTTTCCCTTGCTACGCACAACTGCACAGATATATGAAGATTGCAGTGCAGCAAGGTGAAAGGAAATATTTCTATCTCAGGCTCTGAGCCATTTATCTTTCAATTGATACACCTTTCCAGGCTGCTGTGCTGAACCTTATGGCTGATGGGAAACCATAAATCTCCGGGCTCTGCAGATGGATGAGAATTTGTAAAAAGACAACAAATATGCCTCTTTCTGAAGAGTACTGAACGACAGCCATTTGTCATCGTTTGGCTCTTTAGGCTTAACATCTGTCTAGGGAGAAAAGATCGAAACAGCTGTATTGCTTTGTCACTTTGCACACCTCTGTTCCCCAGTTGGATCTAGAGACAACATTGTCCAGAGGTTCTTCAGATGTAGAGAATGAAGCATAAATCTTGTTATTACAGCTGTTATATGGGGTGTTTATAACTAAGAAATAATAGTCACCTCACTGTACTATAAGTAAAAGCCAAAGGAAAAAGACAAAGAAAAGTCAAAAACAAAGAAGCGGTGATCATCTTTTATTGAAAACTAGCTCTAACTAGACAAATGAGGAAATTCCTCAATAAGAACAGTCCATGAAACAGTTTAACTTATGGTGTGACACAGGCTGCAGACGAAAAAAACTACAGAAAATTACGGAACAATCTATACTGCAAATTACTAAATATCTGCTGAACATTTACAAACTAGCAGGTGATTATAGAACCATACAAGCAAGCGTAAGAAAGGTAAACTGCTGCGCCATTTGTGTCATCGACCAGCACTGCGCGAGAATGTTGTGGCCAAGCCTCCAGTGCTAACATGCCCATGGTCTGCTGACCCTAACCCGTACCTCGGTGGAATGTGGGAAGAAATTAAAGCACCTTGAGGAGACTCACACAGTCATGGGGAGAACTCCTTACAGGCTGTGGCAGGAATTGCACCATGATCACTGATTACTAGCACTGTGGAGCGTCGCGCTGACCACTGTGCTGCTGTCGTTTGAAGAGGGCCTCGATGGTGGAGGGGGCTGTGCCCGTGCTGAAGCTGACGGACTCTGCGGCTCTTTCCATCCTGTACATTGGGGGCTCCATACCAAGCGGTGATGCAGTCAGAGTGCTCTCCACTGTACTTCTGTAGAAATTTGCTAGAATCATTAGAGTACAGAGAGACACGAAATACTGGGCTGTGGTAAAATTATGGTTATTGACTGCTGTTCCAGAGATCAAGACTATTGATGCAGGTATAAGGCTAAATTCCAACATGGTGGCCAGGGAATTTCATATAAATTGATTAAATTAGAAAGTTCATCACAAACCATAACAATGATGCTGCTGGACAGTTGTGAAGGCACAGCTGGTTCACTAATCGAATGTAGGAAATGAAATAAGCCACCCACAGTGGACTTAATCTGCATGTGACTCCAGACACAGCAATGTGGTTGACTGTTGTGTGTAAGGTAATGTCAATGCAAGAAATTGGGGCCAGCTTATCGGCGCCATGGTTGCATGGTTTCATTGGGAAGGGCCTGAATCCTTGCTGTTTTGCCCTAAGGTTATAAAAGGCATAGACAGAATTGACAGCCAGCACCTTTTACCCAATGCACCAATGGTAATGCGAACGGACGTCTGTTTAAGGCAGGTGTTCCTAACCTGGAGTTCACAGACCCTTTGCTTAATGGTATTGGTCCATAGCATTAAAAAAAAGGGTTGGGAAGCACTCTTTTAAGACGAGTGGAAAAAAGTTAAGGGGAGATGTCAGAGGTAGGTTTTTCCTGCACAGGGTGATAAGTGCCTGGAATCCGCTGCCAGGGGTGGTGATCAAGGCAGGTACATTAGGGACATGTAAGAGACTCTTAGATTTGTACAAGAATGAAAAACAGTGGAAGGTGATGGGTATGTAGGAGGGAAGGGTTAGGTTGCTCTTGAGGTACGTTAACAGATTGGCTCTTTTGGGGCTGAAAGTCCTATACTGTACTGTTCTATAGTGTATGTTAAATGCTGTGTGAAATGGTTTCGCACATCAAAGACAATTGAGTTTAGTCTATAAATACTGGATTTGACAATGATGCCAACATCTTTCGACTGAATAAAAAAAATAACTCCAATGATAGATTAATCTTCTGTGTTCAACACAAAAAGAACATTTGAAGCATAAAGGCATCTCAGTATATTAGTTCCTCAATAGTGAAATGTGCCATAAGAGGCGACACTGAAAACAGTCAGCAGTTCAGACAGCTTCTGTAGAAAGAGGAACAGTTGATATTTTATGTCAGAGGTCCTTCGGAAGGGCCAACAAAATGCAGAAAGTTTGTTTCAAGTTGCAGAAAAATTGCAGAGGGACTGTTTGGGTCAGAGGAACATCAATGATGGCTTGAAGTTTCAAAGTGAAACTTCAAAATGTTGGAAATACTCTACAGTCAGGCAGCATCTGTGGAAACGGAAAGAAAATTAACATTTTAAACGTGTGATCCTTTGTCAGAACTGAATTTCTTCTACTTAATTCCACCATGGTAATTGGGGAAATTAATGTCATTTTTCCTACTACCAAGTGCCAGTAACAACTGAAACATTTGATTGCGATAAGCATTGTTGTCCATGTGATAAAATGTTCCAGCTGCGGGAAGCCAGAAGGATGAGCTCCTGTAGTTGAGTAACATGCATAAAATGCTAGAGGAACTCAGCAGGTCAGGTAACACCTATGAAAATGAATTTAAAAGTTGATGTTTTTGGCCAAGACCCTTCTTTTGGACTGGAAAGGAAAGGGGAAGACACCAGAATAAAAAGGTGGAGAGAGGGGAAGGAGAACCAGCTAGAAGGTGATAGGTGAAACCAGGTGGGTTGGGAAGGTAAAAGGCTGGAGAAGAAGGAATCTGTTAAGGGAGGAGAGTGGACCATGGGAGAACGGAAAGGAGGGGCACAATGGGGAGGAGGTGATAGGCAGGTAAGGGGAAGAGGTAAGAGGCCAGAGTGGGGAATTGAAGAGGGGGGACCACTCTCCTGATGGAGGTGCAGCATCTTGTATTCCGTTTAGGTAGCCTCTATTTTAATAGCACGAAGATAGAATTTTCTGTCCGGTAAGTTTTTTTCCTCTTACATTTTCCTCTTCTTCATGACCCACTCTGGCCACTTAAGTCTTCTCCTCACCTGCCTATCACCTACCACATGCTTCTTCCCTCTGTCCCATGGTCAACTCTCCTCTCCTATCAGATTCCTCCTTCTCCAGCCCTTTACCTTTCCTACCCACTTGGCATCACCTGCCACCTTCTAGCTATCCTCCTTCCTCCTCCTCCAATCTTTTTTATTCTGAGGTTTACCCCCTTCCTTTCCACTCTCAGCTTGAAATATTGACTGATTATTTATTTCCATAGATGCTACCTGACCTGAGTTCCTCCAGCATTTTGTGTGTGTTGCTTCGGATTTCCAACATCTGTAGAATCATTTTTTCTATAGTTGAGGTCAACTGGTCAGATGTGGGGTGGGGGGTCAAAACCTCTGGGAACGTTCACAAATTGCCTTGGAAACCATTCTGAGGAGACACTTGCCGCAAAAAGACAAGGCGTCCAAGCAATATTTGTTCTCGTTGCTTAGCACGATGAAGACGATTGATTTGTTTGCTTGGTGCAGACCATGTTTTGCAGTCTCCAGCGGTAAAGGGCTCCTGTTGTGTTATGACAGAATGTTCCATGATGGATGTCTTGCTCCAGTGTGTAAGGGGTTTACCCAGTCTCGTAATACATAATTCAGGGGGAAGAAAATTGCACCAAGGTACTTAAATGTCCTCTACTTTTGCAGTGTTAGGTGATGGTATTTTATTTTCTTTCTGAAATCTATCTCTTTTCTGTGTCTGTTTTGTTGACTGTGATCAGAGTCAGGTTAGGATCACTGATGTATATCCAGTAGTTTGTCATTTGCGGCAGCAGTTCAGTGCAATGCGTTAAAAACTGTTATAATTTGTAGTAAGAAATGTATAAAGAGTTAATACTGCAAAAGAAGAGAAGAAGAAGATGGTGGCGTGACGTAGCTCACGGCCACTCCGGTGGTGATGTCTGTTATTTGTCAAGTAGGGTGCCGTGCGCAATCCTAATTTGATGGAGACAGACGTGAGAGCACAGAGGAACATCTGGTGAAACTTCTGAAATGCCTGCTTCGCTGCTGCTGCTACTGTGTGATCCAGAATCTCCGGAGTAGGCCCCGAGTCCTCGGCTTTGCTTGTTGCTCGGCGGCCAGGGCGGGGTTGAAGCGCTCGGCAGAGGACGGTGCTCGGAGAGGCTGTCTCGGAGGGGCTGGTCGGAGGCTCGAAGCTTTCGGACAGACTCAGAGTCCGCTGTGGTCGGGTGCTTCCCATGGTGCTGCATCGGCAAGTTGGCGGTGCTTGGAGGTTCATGGCGGGGAGAGTTTCTCCCTTCTGTCGTCTGCATGAGATGATGAGTCTATCAGGACTTTGAGATTTTTTTCACCATGCCCATGGTCTGCTCTTTGTCAAATTATGGTATTGCTTTGCACTGTTGTAACTGTATGTTATAATTATGTGGTTTTGTCAGTTTTAGTCTTGGTTTGTCTTGTGTTTCTTGTGATATCATTCTGGAGGAACATTGTATCATTTTTTAATGCATGCATTTCTAAATGACAATAAACGAGGACTGAGTGTCCTCATAATCTAAAGAAAGAGAGCAACGTTGTGAGGTAGTGTTCACGGTCATAGACTGTTGGGAAATCTGATGGCGAAGGGGCAGAAGCTGTGACTGAAACGTTGAATGTGGGTCTTCAGGCTCCTGTACCTCCTCTCAGACAGTAATAGGCAGAAGAGCTGTGTTCAAGTTATAGTTACAAAAATACAGGAATTTATTTTACAGTGAGGTAACGGGCCCTTGAAGGCCAACGAGCCTGCAGAACCAGATTACACCCATGTGACCAATTAATCTAATAACACGTGCAAGGAAACAGGAGCACGTGGAGGAAACCCACACAGGCACGGGAGGAAAGTGCAAACTCCTTACAAACAGCAGCAGGAATTGGACCCAGGTCACTGGGGCTGTAATAACGTTACGCTAATCGCTCCGCTTCTGAGCCGCCCAGCAGGGCAGCTGTCTGTGAGCCGGTTTTATGTTGATTTCAGCAAAGCCAGCTTATTTTGATTTGTGGGGATGGACAGTTCTGTGCATTAAAAATCTTTGCCCCACTGATGTATAGCTCACGCTGAATCCATTACCTGGGCAGTGCAGGCTGATCTGACACCTGTGATCTCAGACTGGTCAGTAGCCAGAGGTTGGGCTCTGTTTGTGGCCAGTGTGTTTTACTATAGCATGTCCACTGCCTTGGAGAGGGATCTCAGCAAATGTCAAAATCTTCCCAAGGAACAATTGGAAGAGTAAATCCTTCAGAAAGATTGGAACATTAAGTGACATCTTAACACTTCAAACAGCCCACCACACACAAAATGCTGGAGGAACTCAGCGGGTCAGGCAGCATCTGTGGAAATGAATAAAGAGTCGACATTTCAAGCCAAGACTCTTCTTCAGGACTCATACAAATGCTGTCATTCAATTAGATTATGGTGGGTTTGCAGCTGGATATCAACAAAACATCTTAAAGTTGACCTCCAGCCTGCACTCTGACTCGGTGGCTTTGTGTGGGGAAATGCTTGCGGACTGGCTGGCTTTGACTCTGACACTGCAACCTCTTGCTCGGGAGAGGTTGGCTCTTGGTAGCTCACATAACACATACAACACTGCATGAATTGTGAAATTCTGTCTTGTTGATGCCAAATTTTGGAATCCTTCTGGATTTCCTGCTTAATGCAAAATGTTCACAAACAAATTTCAACAGCTGCATCTGTATTTGTCACCCTAACATCCCCTGTTAATCATCGTAAATACTTCAATTAGACTAATCTCTGTCTGAGGCCAAACTAGCTTAACTTGTGCTAACCAGTCCATCGTAGAATCAGAATTGGAATCAGATTTATAACCACTGATAATATGCATGAAATTTGTTGCTTTGTGACAGTGGTGCAGTTTAAGACATAAAAATTTACTATAAGCTACAAAAATAAATAGCGTGAAGGTAGAGCACTGAAGTAGTTTTCGTGGGTTCAGACATCCGATGGGAGAGGGAAGAAGCTGTTCTTACATCAGTGTGAGTCTTCAGGCTCCTGTATACATATAGGTGGAGGGGCTGGTAGTTTTGAGGAAGTAGAGGGGCTATAGGAGGAGTTAGACAGATTAGGAGAATGGGCGAAGAAGTGGGAGATGGAATACAGTGTTTGTAAGTGCATGGTCATGCACTTTGGTAGAAGAAATGAAAGGGTTGACTATTTTCCAAATGGAGAGAAAATACAAAAAACTAAGGTGCAAAGGGACTTGGGAGCCCTTGTGCAGGATTCCCTCAAGGTTCATTTGAATGTTGAGTCTGTGGTGAGGAAGGCAAATGTAATGTTATCATTCATTTCAAGAGGACTAGAATATAAAGGCAAGATTGTAATGTTGACACTTTATAAAGCACTGGTGAGGCCTCAGTTGGAGTATTATGTGCAGTTTTGGGCTCCTTATCTTAGAAAGGATGTGCTGAAACTGGAGAGGTTTCAAATCAGGTTCGTGAAGATGATTCTGGGATTGAATGGCTTGTCATATGACGAGTGTTTGATGGCTCTTTTAGAATGGAGATGAGGAAATTTGTTAGCCAGAGAGTGATGAATCTGTGGAATTCTTTGCCCCAGGCAGCCGTAGAGGCCAAGTCTTTATGAATATTTGCGGCAGAGTTTTTAGGTTCTTGATTGGTCAGGGCTTGAAGGGATACAGGGAGAAGGCAAGAGACTGCGGCTGAGAGGAAAATTGGATCAGCCATGATGAAAAATGGGCCAAATAGCCTAATTCTGCTCCTGTATCTTATGGTCTTATTTCCCCCATGATGGTATTAATGAGAAGAGGGTATGTCTCTGATGGTGAGGGCCCATAATGATGGATGCCGCCTTCTTGAGGCACCACTTTTTGAAGATGTTCTCAGTGGTGGGAAGGATTGTGATTATGATAGAGCTGACTGTGTCTACAATCCTTTTGAAGCCTCTTTCAATCCCGTACATTGGCACCTCCATGCCAGACGGTGATGCGACCAGTAATAATGCTCTCCATTGTACAAACGTTTGTACATCAGTAAAACCTTGGTGCAGTCTTCGGAGACACATCAAATCTCCTCAAATGAAGTATATCCACTGGCATGCGTTCATTGGGTTTGCATCAATATATTGGGCCCAGGATATAACTACTGAGATGTTGATGTCCAGGAACTTAAAGGTGCTCACCCTTCCCACCACTCATACGTTGAGTCCCAATTTCCCTTTTTACGCTGGTGAAGGTAGGACTATTGAAGAACTTGTATGTGTCCAAATGACTCAAGACCATGACCATGGATTTGGTAAACTTGCTTCATGTTTGCTTGGAATACCACTGTTTGGCAAAGTTGATTTCAGAGATGCTCACATTACCCTAAGTTGAATGTCCTTCAATTATAAATGAAACAGCACAGTAAATAAAGATCCCCATCACTTGGGACATATTCAATAGCCTGACAGAATCTGTGGAGAGTAAAACAGGTTTAATGCTTGAGGTTTTTGACCTGTCATCTGGTGCCCTTGGATATTGCGTCCTCTGGCAAGATTCGAGGCTAGTGCTGTACTTTGTGAATGCACGCCAATCTGCTTTGTATTGGCGGAATAAAATGACGCAATGGTGGCAAACTACAAAGGGGTATCAATTAGCCAGCAATTTTGTTACACAACATAGGCACAGAACGTATGAATGAGAGCCCTTAAGTGCAATAGTTAGTTAATATTCCAGGGGCAAAGGAGGCATTCATCACATAATGCTGCTGATGTATCATTTTAACTGAAAAGTCTCCATGACAAGTTATTTATAATGGCCAAAAATACAACTTATATACAAAACTCCTGTGTGAGTACGGGTGAGATGCAAAGCAACGTAACTCCTCACTGGAAATTATGGAGGAATCTTTCTGTGAGGTAAACTTGAGTGCCATTTTCTTCACCATCAATTTAAGGCACAGTTTTGGTTTCAATGGCTTGACCGACTTTATAGCAAAGGTACTTAATGACCAAAGACACAATTAAGATAGTGGAGGTAGAAAAAGTGGGGTTCTGATGCACCTCATCAGGAAAAGGTATGGTCTTGTAAATAAGAACAGAATAGGTAGCTCCTTCCAGTGTTCATCAGCTGTCAATCACTGTTAAATGAAACACCTTCTCTTGACAAGTGGGTTTGACCTGTGTAGAAAAGCATCCAAATAGGATGTGTAAAGAAGGAAAACCGGAATACAGATCTAATGCACATAAATCTTTATTGATTGTAACAGCAGCAAAACAAATGCCTGCAAGTGAGGAACTCTGTGAGAAGCAAATAAGATGATGTTTAACAAGGGGACATATTCAGTCATGAGCAACAGTGCAATCATCCTCCTTTTCTGCCGTTGTCAGCCTGTTCCTGAAGTTTTGCTTCATGGATGTTGGCACATTTACTAACATTCCGCCCTGACAATACGAGGCATTGATCTAGTAGGCAGCCAATGCCTTTTCCTTGGGGTGTAAGTGGCTAGTATGAGAAGGCATGATTTTCAGACGATTGGAGGAGAGTATAGGAAGGTTGACTGAAGTAGTTTTTTTTCCCACAGAGTGGCGGTGGAAGGTGTCGCCAGGGGTGTGTCTAGAGGTAGATTCATTTAGGGACATTTAAGGGATAACCACATGGATGAAGAAAAAATTTGGGCTATGGGGGAGGGTAGGGTTAGATTGATCTTAGAGTAGGTACCACATCATAGGCTGAGGGTCTGTATTGCGCTGTAGTGTTCTATCTCATAGTTATCTCTTTTCCTTCAGAATGGACTGCCTTTTATGGCAACATTACCAAAACAGCACCTGGCTGATATTTTTGTTTTATAATGGCAAGAGGGCTCAGTCCAGGTATTGTGGATTAACGGATACAGTAATCAGGCTAAATTAAACATTGCACAGAAAGGCTCGCTGCTCTTTTCATCTCACTGTGGGATCCTGCTGTGCACCCATGCTTTTCACTGACAGCGGAGTTGTTTTGTTTTCATGAAATAAACTGGGAATTGCATGAAGTTGACAGAAATATGTTAGACATGGCAAAGGCTACAGCCTGTTTAAAAACTTCCTTCCGTGAGAGTTCAGTCCTCTATTGAGATGCAGAGCCTTCAGTCCTTGTGGCTGGGGAGTGCTTACCAATGACTTGGGAAGGCTTCGAACTCCCCTTTTAATTTCCTGTTCTTGATCTTCCCAGATGGACAACTCATTGTTCCCAGATAAAAATCCAGACTTATAACACAAAATTTATTAAACTAGTTTCTCTTGAAAATTCCCTTAAAAGAATTTTTAAAATTCTATTTTATGCTAGAAATAAGCGATCAGCATTGTGCACAGAGCAGCATTTTGAACGTAGTAAAAGGATCACGTAGCATCTTTGAACAAATGGACATATACGAGTGTTTTTCAACCAATTCTTCAGTGAAGTGCTCTGGTAGCAGAATGTGTCAGCTACTCTATGACACAGGATCGTGAGACAGTAGAGAAGGAGTTAACCTTGCTGTCCAATGCCTTCTCTGCCATTCAGTTACATGGTACCTCATCTAGTTGGATGCCCATTACCCACAATTCCATTCCCTGCACATCCAAATATCTGTCGGCCTGTGCCTTGGACACATAGAAGGGCTGAACATACACGGCAATAAAGAAATTTTCAACACTTAATCTAAGCACTCACTTGACTTTGGTCAAGATCAGGTTAATGTTTCCTTGCTCCTTTGAAAAGGAACTCGCGTTTTTTGAAGCAAAACTTTTTTATTCAGAGTGGTGTGAGTGTGGAACGAGCTGCTTATAGAAGTGATAGATGTGGGTTTGATTGTAACATTTAAGTGAAGGTTGGATAGGTACCTGCTTAAGAGGGGTATGGTGGGCTGTGGTCTGCGTGTAGGTAGATGGGACAAAGCAGAAGATTGGTCAACATGGGCTAGACGGGCCAAGGGACTTGTTTCCACGTGACTGAAGGTAGGAGTTGAGTTTACAATCAGTTTGGACGATGAGGCTCGAAAACAGCTACTTTCAGACTGACCGGGGTAGGCACCAAGAACATGGCAGGCCTCTGGGAAGTAGATGTGAAAGAGAAATTCCTTCACAGATTTCCTGTCCTCCTACAGATGTCTGTCAACCTGCAAAATTCCTGCCCAGTTTGTCTGTTGCTGTAGATTCCAGCAGCCAGCTGCAGCCTCTTGTGATGAAAGAGAAAATAAGTGGAGGCGTCTGTTTAAACTAGTGGAAGTAGCTGTTTTGCAGCCTGGTCATCAGAGCTGATTGTAACCTCAACTCCTACCTTCAGTAATCTTGCCCTTGAGAACCTAGCCATTGCTGCCTGAAGGAAAAAACTCAGTGCCTCTGCTTGCATCATTCCTTGGGAAAGTTCTAAAAACTCAGGGCCCTGAAAGAAGAAAAACAGATTGCCTCATCTGTGTCTTGAATATGGAACCCCCTATTAATCATGGCCCTAAGTTTGAGGTTACTCCTTGAGGAAGCACGTCTCTCTTCAGTTTCTGCAAATACTTTTATGCTCAGCTTCAGGGACCTCATTACTGGCAACCTGTTTCGTAGGGTCAAAGGAAGACGCCACCCCAAGTTTTTCAGCAGCCGTTTGTAAAAATGCATTAAGTTAATCTTCTTACATTACTTTTTATGTTTCCCTCCTTAATCTCTGATAACTATTTTGCAAAATTGGTGAAATTCCCCTTCTAACATCACCCAACTTATCTCTGAGTTTTGCTGCTATTACCCCTTGTCCTTTCTCGAGTGATGCAATTGTTAATGAACTTGGCCACATGCTAGAGCAGTCTAATCCCTGTAAGGCCTGTGGGTAGGTCACAGCTGCAGATACTAATGAGCGGAGGATTACACAGGGAATCTCAGGCGATTGCAGATTCGTGGCCTTGAGTGAACTTTGAACCATTTGTGCATGTACTGGAACATCAAGGCGGCAGTGGATATCAGAGATAATAATAGTCAGGCACAATTAAGGCTGTTTGAAAACATCTTTCCAGAAATGTAACTTTATTCCAGAAGTTCGGCTTAATTACTTTTTTTCTGAGCTTTGTGGTAATGAGCTGCTGCCTATGCTCACCTGATTACTAGAGGTTTGAGGAGCTGAACCACACATAAGAAATGTGGTGCTGAGCAAATGCACTGGCTTTAAAGATACATTATTGTTGCGTATTCACCTGGGCATCTGAACTTGAACATCTGCCTGTGAACGTGGATGCCAGAGTGGAACTCTTTTACAAGGGCGTGTCAACAGCAAGGAGGAATAACTATCTTTACAACGTCCATCAGGTTCATTGTAATGATGATAAGAAGGAGCAGAAGACCACTTGTGCCCTTTCACCTCTTCTGTCATTTAGTAAGATCATGGCGATCTTTCACCTCAGTGTCACGAGCACAAATCCCATCAGTCCTTTATGTCGAACTGTCTTGAGTATATACTCAGTAGCCGCATTATTCGGTGCGCCTGTACTTGTTAATGCAAATATCTAGTCAGTCATGTGGCAGCAACTCAATGCATTAAAGCATGGTCACGGTACTCAGCTGTTGTTCAGACTAAACATCAGATGGGGAAGAAATGTAATGGAAGTGACTTTGGTGCTAGACGGGGTGGTTTAAGTATCTCAGAAACTGCTCATCTCTTGAGCTTTTCCCGCACAACAGCATTTTCCGAGAGTCATGCAAAAAACATCCAGTGAACAGCAGTTCTGTGGACAAAAATGCCTAGTTACTAAGAAAGGTCAGAGGAGGATGGCCAGACAAGTTCAAGCTGACAGGAAATGGCAGTAACTCAAGTAACTACGTGTTACAACAAGGTGTGTAGAAGAACATCTCTGAATGCACAACATGTCGCACCTCGAAGTGGATGGGCTACAGCAGCAGAAGATCATGAACGTTCACTCAGTGGCCACTTTATTAGATAGAGGAGGTACATAATGATGTGTCCACTGAATATACTCACCCACTCAAAGGAACATAAAGTAAAAGGTTGATCAGTCTCTCAAACCTGCCATGCCATTGTGCAAAAGATAATGGTTGTGTTACCAGGCCGTGTCTCTTGTGGCAGATCCCCGTCGCCCTCAATTCTGTATGAGTTCAAACATTATCTACCTCATTAAATACCTCCTGTCTTCTAGCCTCCACAACTTCCTCATTAATTGCCCCTAAGATTTAAGCCTCCACAAGTTTCTGAGGCAAAGAATTCCAGAAATTTAAAATATGAGAGAAGTTGGTCCTACAACACCTGGATTTGAAATGACTAATCTTGTAACCATGTCCCAATCTTTCTAAATTCCTCAGCTGGTGGATAAATCTCAATATCCACTGCGGCTCTGTCCCTGGCTTCCACACCTCTTTCTGGTAGAAAATGCCAATAATTTGCCAATAGCCTATTCACCTCAGTTTTGAATTGCTGACCCTTTATTTTGAGGCTGTGACCCCAATTCTAAACACCAATAGTCATAGTGCGATCACTTGAGTCAAGATTTTCTTCAAGGGCGTTACTATCGGTGGGTCCTCAGGGGTCTGTGAGGCCGACCCAGGATTCTCAGAGTAAGTAATGGCTGTGGTTGGGCCTTCCAACCAGAGGAACTATCAACTCTGTATCCAACCAGTTAAATCCTGCAAGGATTCTGTCTGTTTTCAGGAGAACATCTCTCGTCTCTTCATGCAACAAGCCTATCACAAGTGGAATAAGATCATGGCAATGCCTTTCAGGTTCAGAATTATTTATCATTTGTACATTGCAACATACTGTGAAATACATCACTTGCCTTAGCAACCAACTTACCCAAGGATGTGCTGGGGCAGGAGTGGGGGTTGGCAGCTGCAAGTGTAGCCACACACTCTGGCACCAACATAGCATGCCCGCAATGCTTAGCAGAACAACACATACAAAACGACAACAGCGAAACAAGCCTTGTTCCTTGTTCCCTTCAGCCTACCCACCCATGCACATACACAGTCCTCTAACCCAAGGACAGATCATCTTCAGCCTCGGCCTCCAGCGGACTTGTGGATTCGCAAACGCCGGGCCCCAGCAAACTCAGATGTGCAGACCTGGGCCTTCTAGACTTCTGATTGACCTTCGAACTTTGATCTGGATTTCAATCAACCTTTGAACTTTGATCTGTACCTCCAATTGACCTTCATGCTTCAGTCTGGACTACCAGTCAACTTTCAATTTGGTCTTCGTGATGAGCTCGGAACTTGCAGATGATGACAAATGAGGGTCTGAACTTCGGGCCTCGAATGCTGGACACTGATGATAGGACTCCAAAAATTTTGCCTCAATCTCCAGTGATGGGACCCTGAATATCCTCACTGGTCTGCCAGTCTGACATCTGAACATACACTGCAGATCACAAGAGCAGATGTTTAGACGCTGGCCTGTCTTCAGACTCCCCTGCATCCCTGTCCCTAAATCCTAGCTTGACCCATAACTCCCCTGTCTGTCTCCAAAACCATGTCTACAAACTCTCTTGCAAGTGTGTCCTGCCTTCAGGAGACGACACCAGCACATAGTATTCTAGGGGCTACCTCATCAAGCCCCGCCTAGTTGCAGCCTGATGTCTTCCTCTTGTACTCGAGCCAATTTCTAATTAAGGCAAATATGCACTTTACCTTCTGACATGTCTGCATTACCTTCAGAGATGAGAACACACACATCCCCCTGAGCACTACTAGGTAGAGACACTCTCCTGGACAGACACAGTTGGGAAAGCTCTGGCCTCTGACACCACTGTTGTTGGCCGAGTCAAAGGTGGCGATGAATCATCAAATAGGAGGGAAATTGAAAATCTGGCTGAGTGGTGCTACAGCAACAACCTTTCACTCAATGTTAGCAAAACCAGAGAGTTGATTATTGACCACAGGAGGATGAAATTGGAGGTCAGTGAACTAGCCCTTATCAGGGGATCAAAAGTGGAGAGGGTCAGCAACTTTAAATTCCTCAGCATTATCATTTCAGAGGATCTGTCCTGGGTCCAGCACATAAATGCCATTACAACGAAAGCTCACAGTACCTCAACTCTCTTAAAAGTTTACGCAGATTCAGCCTTTCGTCTAGACAAACTTCTATAGATAAGTGGTGGGGAGTATACTGATTGGTTGCACCTGAGTTGGTATAGGAACACCAATTGCCCTTGAATGGAAAAAACCCACAAAAAGTAGTGAATGCAGCCAGTCCATCACAGGTCAAGCCTGACCCACCAGCTGAGCACATTTACAAGAAGTGCTATTACAGGAAAACAGCATCCATTATCAAGGACCTTAACCAGTCAGGCCATGCTCTCTTCTCTCTGCTGCCATCAGGAAGCAGGTACAGGAGCCTTGTCCCACACTACCAGTTTCAGGAACAGTCATTCCCTCACCCAGCACTGAAGTGATTTCACAAGCTATAGATTGACTCTTAAGGAGTCTACATTTCATGTTCTCTACTTATTGCTTATTTATATATGATCATGATAATTATTATATTTCATTTTGTATTTGCACATTTTCTTGTCTTTTGCACATTGGTTGTTTCTCTTTGTGAACAGTTTTTAATTCATATTAGCGTGTTTCTTTCTATTTACTACAAATGCCTGCAAGAAAAAGAATCTCAGGGTTGTATATGGTGGCATGTATGTACTTTGATAATAAATTTACAGGTTTTCAAACGTTCGCTTTACGAAACCTCACTGTTAGGAAAGACCTACATTAGTTACCTGTTTTCGCTAACAGAAGGTGTTTTCACTGTTACAAAAAAAGTGTGCGAAAAAAAGCAGCACGCGATAAAAGGCAGCGCGTGCCCGGAGCAGCCAAGCTCCTCCCCTGGAACTGCATTCTAGCCGGCATTGCTTAAACACATGCCTGTGAGCATCTGTGCTTTAGTCAATTTATTTTGAGCAGCCGTTAGCAAGTTGAGTTCTAAGGTATCGGAAAAGCCTAAAGAGCTCGTAAGGGTGTTACACTTAGCGTAAAACTAGACATATTTAAGCGTTTCAATCATGGTGAATGAAGAAAGGACAAAGTGAGTTTGGCTTGTGGAAGTTGACAAAGATGATGTTGAAGAGGTTTTGGCATCCCATGACCAAGAACTGACAGATGAAGAGCTGATGCAATTGGAAGAGGAAAGCTTAACAATCGAAACTGAATGCAGTAGCTAGATAGATAGATATACTTTATTGAGCCCGAGGGAAATTGGGTTTCGTCACAGCCGCACCAACCAAGAATAGAGCATAAGTATAGCAATACAAAAACCACAAACAATCAAACAACAAAATGCAAACTATGCCAGATGGAAATAAGTCCAGGACCAGCCTATTGGCTCAGGGTGTCTGACCCTCCACGGGAGGAGCTGCAAAGTTCGATGACCACAGGCAGGAACGACCTCCTGTGACGCCCAGTGTTGTATCTCGGTGGAATATGGCCGGAGACCAACAGCAAAAAGTTCAATATCCGGTCTACAAACACTTTCCTCGATTGTAATATGACCCGGATTGCACCATCCTTTGTTAACCAGAACGGTAAACCCCAAACTACTTTACGCTTACTGCTCTCAGTGCATTTCCGGTCAGCCCGAACGGTCTGGAAGCCATCCATGGAAAAGTTTTGATCGGGAATGTCCTCGTGCAGCCCCGATTCCAGTAAAACACATAACACTGCACTCCCGAAATGTTCTCTGACGCCTGGCTAGCGCCGTGAACTCGTCCACTTTATTACCCCCGAACTCCTCTTCTCCATAAGTCTCTGTTGTCTCGACCCGGTCCTCTTTCCTTGCCTTTGTGATCCCCCTCTGCATCCTCTGTGTGTTTTCCTCCAGATTTCGGCAGGGGTGTCCAACGCACTGCTTGCTAAACCGGCCGGCATAAGCAAATGGACCAAAAGTGAAGTTGTCCAGGAACTAAACATGAAGCAACTGCTTGAGATTTTCGCTGCAATGAAAAAGTATGACTTTAATTTTGAAAGAGTACATCAGTATAGGGAATATTTGGAGGATGGTTTGAGTGCTTCCAAAGAGCTGTATGATAGAAAAGTGTGCGAGGCTAAGCAGTCAATCATGTTGTCGTTTTTCAAGCCTTCCAATCAGCCACAGCAGACGACGAACCTTCGACATCGAGGCAAGCAGACATAGAAGAAGATGGCCTGCCTGCCCTGATGGACGATGAGATGACACCCCAGTGTCCCACCACCCTAACCCCCAGGCCGTGGAGAATGCAGCGGTAGCCAGGACGCACCCAGCACATCTTTAAGAAAAAAAGCCGAAATAATCAAGCTAATTAATTAGGTGCTGCCCAGCACGTAAATGTCGGCCTAGATCAGAGGCGATTGCCAATTGCGTCGCCTCTGATCTGGGCCGGCATTACGTGCCAGGCAGCACCTAATTAATTAGCTTGTTTATTTCGGCTTTTTTTCTTAAAGATGTGCTGGGTGCATCCCAGCTACCGCTGTACCCCTGCCTGCTTCACGGCAATGTATCGGTCGGCGGCCTGAAGGGTGGGGGCCACTGCACCACCCCAACCTCCGACGATTCGACCTAACACACCATCATCAGTGTGCTCGGCGCTGACTTCCCGATTCCAGTAAGTGATACTACGCTGTACATACATTATTTCTACTTTATATAGGCTGTGTTTTTATGCATTATTTGGTATGATTTGGCAGCTTCATAGCTTAAAGATTACTGGAGAGAGTGTTTCTGCCGAGAGCACTTGCGTGAGATTTTCGCTACGGAGAGCAGTGAGGCAATGATTGTAGAGAAGTATTTCTACTTTATATAGGCTGTGTATTTATCATATCATTCCTGCTTTTACTATATGTTACTGTTATTTTAGGTTTTATGTGTTATTTGGCATGATTTGGTAAGTTATTTTTGGTCTGCAAACACTCACAAATTTTTCCCATATGAATAAATGGTAATTGCTTCTTCGTTTTACGACATTCCGGCATACAAACCGTTTCATAGGAACGCTCTACCTTCGGATGTCAGGGGAAACCTGTACTTTGAAATTTGAACTCTAAACTTTGTACTCAGCTTCCAGGACAGTTTGATTATGATCTCCAGTGTTCCGCAGAATTCAAGTATCCAGGTAAGCCCTTGACCTGTCAAGGTGTAGAACAACATGGAGCAGTGCAGACTCTTCAACCCACGATGTTGTGCTGACCTTTACATCCCACATAGCTTTCCATTTTTTCTTTCATCTACGATCCTATCTAAGAAGCTTTTAACTGTCCCTAATGTCTCTGCCTCTAACACCATGCATGGTTGTATATTCCAGACAGTTTACCACTCTGTGTAACAAATCTACCTCTAAGATCCCCCCCTCCTATATTTTCCTCAAATTACCTAAAATTATGCCTGCTCATATTAGCCATTACTGCTCTGTGAAAAAGGTGCTGGCTGTCCACTCAATCTGTGCCTCTTATCATCTTATGTACTTCTATAAAGTCATCTCTCATCTTGCTTTGCTCCAGATGGAAAAACCATTGCTTGGTCAACCTTTCCAAATAAGACATCCTCGCTAATCCCGGTAGCATCCTGGTAAATCTCCTCTTCAGCCTCTCAAAAGCTTCCACAGCCAAAGAAGGTGATGGACCAAGTGTTGAGACATGCATAGAAGCATATTTGAAGACTGGCGTGACATTGTGAACAATAAGTCGACATACAGTCCAGTGGAGCTGTTTCTCTACTGTATGTCTCGAAGCACCCAAACTCTGGCAGTAGTTGGAAGAAATGCCACACCCCTCTATGACACTTTGCCAGGATCACATTGTGCTGTTGTGACACTGGCCACCACCAGTACTCACACCAAGTGCTCATAGTCAGTGGTGATTCTCAACAAGGCCAAAATGGATGACTGTTTCATCAACTAGGTGGAAGCCAAAGTGCAATTCTCCACAGGATAATTAATTCATCAGGACCTAATCCCATTAGTTCTGCCAGGTTCCCAGTACTGGGATACAGGCACAGGCTTCCTGCAGAAGTAGAATTTAATGGTCTCCCTTAACGTAAAAGTCAATAGTGCAGATATCAAGCCATCACCATTTTTCTTTGCTGTGCTTTTGTTTTCTAGTTGAAATCTCCATAACAAGAAACAAGCACGTCTTCAGGGTTCGTTGCTTCTGAGTTTTCAATTTGAATTCACAGTCTGCTTTTGTTTAGTGAATGGAAGTCCTGGTTCTCCGCTTGCTGAGAGCAATTCTAATAAGAGTCAGGGATTCCCGCCTGCCTTTATCCTTTTGAAAGGCGTGTCATCCCTCAGGTAATGGAATCTGTGATTGATTTATGCTGCACATCAAAGAGAGAGAAAAGGAATTAATCTTAAATCCTACCCGACCAACAAATGCTGGAAGTGTGAAATGGAGAAAGAGTGGGAGTGTTCAACGAGCCCCAGGCTTTTCTTAGCCCGTACTTAATTCGATACGTTGTGGGAGCATTGAGCAATTTTACTGCCTGAAGAACAATCTGCGGTTTTCCGCCCATAATGCAAGTTATTCAAGGACCTCTACAGCGGCTCTTTCAGGATGATTTATGACAGGAGTGTCAGGAGAAATATTAACAGCTAGAGTATCTAGTATAAATATGGCACTGCCTCATTTACAAGTGGCCATGCAGCCGGTGGTCGAGTAGAAATGAGATGTTGTAGATTTGAGTTTGGTGCCGGAAACTTGAACTGATACTCTTGGCTCTAATGAGGAAATGTCACACTAGACCTGCTCACACAGATCAGAATCAGAATCAGGTTTATTATCGCTGACATGTGTCATGAATTTTTTTGTTTTGTAGCAGGTTTAAAGTTCGGTTTAATGACCAGCCATGTTCATGTTGTGTGGCAGAGCAGACATGACAAAGCTGATGGAATGCCTCCTATTTCCAATGCTTGCATTTCAAAGTTTGAAGTAAATTTATCGAAGTACATATGTCATCATATACTACCCTGAGATTCATTTTCTTATAGGCATTCACAGTAAATATAACGAGAAACAATCGAATCGATGAAAAACTGCACATAACAAAGATGGACTAACAACCAAAGTGCAATAGACAACAAATTATACAATTACAATAAAGGGAAAAAAAATTATAAATAAATATTAAATATAGAGAACATGGGCTGGAGAGTCCTTGAAAATGAGTCCGGAAATTATGGAATCACTTCAGTGTTGGGGTAAGTGAAATTATCCACACTGATTCCAGAGTTTGATAGCTGAGGGGTAATAACTGTTCATGAACCTGCCAGCGGGCCCTCAGACTCCTAAGACCTGAGAGTCCTCTACCTGCTTTCTGATGGACTGGCCAGAAGAGATCATAGCTTGAATGGTGGGGTCCCTAATGAAGGATGCCTCCCCAGGGCTAGATTCTCCATGAATGTAGGTAAGGGATTCAATTTCTGGTCAGGAACAAGCAAGGATGAAGGGGGAGGGATGAAGGGGGGGGGGTGCAGCTTCAGGCATCCCCTATCCTGCCCAGTGGGATCTGTTACATGCTCAAGGAGATTTTTTTTGTGAGAATGATGTAATGGTCTTTTGGAGGTCACCTGATGTGATTTTCCCGCCGCTGTGAGGTCACGTGATGACATGTGCCCCGTGACTATATAAGGGTCGACTCAGGTGACGCAGTAGTTTTTTGAGTTTGTAGATTTCCAGGTAGAACGTGTTGTGCCTCCGTTTCTGTTGCGTGTTTGTTTTTGTGACGCAGTTACATTCTTAAAATGGAAGGTGCGTTCTCTTACAAGTGTTACGTACCCCGTAACTGGGTTGCCAAACCAGCAGAAATGGATCACTCAGTTGGAGTCTGGAGTACTAGAACTAAGAAAGTTTTATTAAAGAAATAAGCAACACAGTAATCGAAAGGATAATAAATGCAACAGTTCAGCAATGATAACCACTCATGTGCACAGAATTAAGATAACAGCATCAATCAAGCTCTATCGTTGTCTAGGGGTAAATGACCAAATTTCAAAGTGACTCAAAGTTCAGTTCGCAGTAATCGTTGCCATGGCGATGGACAACGTGGGGGAAGAGAGAGAGATAGAACAGGAACAACTGATCATTCAGAACGGCTTCACTCACAGACCAGCGAGATGGCTCACAAGCAGCTTTTGGGCGGGTCCTTGGTGATGTCACCTGAGGTCACCGACTGTGACCCCTCCTCCAGATGCGGTCGATCCTCTGCAGTGAACCCGGCACCCAGGCAAGGGCGGACACACACCGGGTTCCCGCTGATCGTACCTTTCCACCCTGGCCGTTGTCTGGTACTTCCCACCGACTCGTGAGAAGCGTACCGCTTCCAGGGTCTCGTTACCTCGGGTGGCGTGTGTCACCTTAGCGAACCTGTCCCTTTTTATCCCCCTGCTGGGGTATCTCCTGTCCATCACTTCAAACAGTTCAGGGTTCAAAGGGGGAGCCGCTCCAGACAGCTCTCTCTCCCACGTCCCTTCATTACACATCTCCAGACGCTGCTCCATTGTTCCTTATCTCTCCTTCCCCTGAGGGCAGGTGGCAGACCACTTGCTAATGTCACTGATGCTAACCCAGGCCAGCAAACATCTTAATTTTATGTGTATTCTTGTCACACAAGATATTGTATTTGGACTGGAAATTTGTGGCTGGAAGTGCCAATTTACTCAATTCCGACAGTTTTGAAGGGAGAGTGAAGAATTCATCAAAGTGAAGGATCAAGAGAAATTGGCATCGTTTGGCAGTTTAATAAAGAATCGACCTTATTGAGACTTCGTTGGAGAGAACCTGCATTGAGATAACTCTTGCAATAGGGCAATGAGTTCATGCAAAAAGTGCTCTCTCTCTCTAAAGGAATTTAAGGTCAGTTGATTTAAACTGTTTATTTTCGGCATCGGGAATCCTGTGGACAGAACCAGCAGTAAAGGTGTGTCGGTGAAGAAATCTTTCTCCTGAGAAGTCTCTCCCAATTGAACGTGTAAATCTGTTGGACTTTCGAAGTTATCGTTTTAAGAACTATATCTAACTGTATCGCTTTAAGAACTGTTTCTGCATTTAACGCTTTAAGAACCAGAGCCGAGTGCAGTTGATGAACGGCTGCGTACCTGTTTAACCTCCGGTTAACGTTTTCCTTTGTTTTTTTTTCCTTATCATTTATACGTGTTTAATAAATGTTTGGTTGTTTTTATATATCCAGTCTCGATTAATATTCATTGTTGCCGGTTACGTAACATAATGTTGTGGGGGCTCGTGGGATATGCTCCGATTTTGAGTTTAAGTGCTGGTATTTGCCATTTTGATTTGGAAAAAGGGAATACCCGATTTTTTTTTGGTTTGATTGGTGTGTGTGTTGTATTCGGCATCAATGGATATTGACGGGTTCTTAAAGACGCCTGACTCGGGATTTTTTAGAGACTGCGAGAAAACCTGTGGTATTGGAGATTGCTAAGAGTTTGGATTTTAAAGGGATTACGAGAAATTCCACTAAGGCTTTCATACAAAGGAAAATTGCTGAACATTATATTAATTTGGGATTGTTTGATCAGGAGGTGTTAGATAAGTTTCCATTGAGTAATCTGGAAATGCAGTTGCATATTGAACAGTTAAAGTTTGAAGCATTTAAAGTGGAAATGGCCGAAAGAGAGGCCCTTAAGAAAAGGGAATTTGAAGAAAGAGAAGCCCTTAGAAAAAGGGAGTTTGCAGAAAGAGAAGCTGAAAATCAGAGGAAATTCGAGGTAGAGATGCAGAAATTAAAGTTCGGGAGTCAGTCTTCTGGTTCTACGAAACAATTTATTGCTAGTCGTGAGGTTGTTTTGGCTTCTCCATTTAATGAAGCTGATGTGGATGCATATTTCCAGCATTTCAAAATAGTTGCTCTGAGTTTAAAGTGGCCGAAGGACCAATAGCCAGTGATGTTACAAAGTGTAATTAAAGGCAAGGCACAACAAGTTTATACAGCTTTAAATGCTGAGCAAGCACTGGATTATCATATTGTTAAAGAGAATATATTAAAGGCATACGAGATGGTTCCGGAAGCGTATAGAGAAAGATTTAGAAGTTTAAAGAAATCGTTGGAAAAAACATGTGGAATTTGCCTATGAGAAATCTGTGTGTTTTGAGAGATGAGTTTCCTCTAAAAATGTGAATGGGGAGTATAATAAATTGAAAGAGCTGATTTTGCAGGAGGAATTTAAAAGAAGCATTCCAGTTGAAGTGAGAACATACATTCTAATGAACGGGACACTGCTACGTTGCAGGAGATTGCTAAATTGGCTGATGAGTGTGTTTTAATTCACAAGAATAAATTTTTTCCAGGTAAAATTTTTAAAAGAAAAACTAGCACAGAGAGTCAAGGTAAATCAGAAATTAAATCTGAAGTTAGTGAGAAAAGTGAGGATGAAGGGAGACATGTGAAGGAAAGACATTTTGGTATTATTTGTAATAATTGTAAGAAACCTGGACATGTAGTGGCTAATTGCTTCCGATTGAAACGGAAAGAGAAAGAAGTGGCCCAAGATGCTTGTGTGCAGCATATTGGAAAACCTGCAAAACCACAGGGTTTAGAAAATATTAATGAAGATGTGTCAGAGTCTGACCAAGTTAAGAAGGGTTATGAGGCTTTTATAACAGAAGGATTTGTATCCTGGAAAGAAGGATCCAATGCAGTACCGATAAGGATACTTAGAGATACTGGAGCTTCACAATCACTAATATTAGATAGTGGGTTAAGGTTTAGTGATGAGTCTGACATTGGTGAGGTAAATTATATAAGCAGAGTAGGGAGTGCCCTTATGCCAGTACATTTACATACAGTAAATTTAAGGTCAGGATTAGGTACAGGGGTTGTTAAAGTAGGACTACAATCCAGTTTACCTGTGAATGATGTTTCTCTTTTGTTAGGGAATGATTTAGCAGGTGGACAAGTTTTTCCTGAAGTGCATTTGACAATAAATTCAAATTCTGAGGAACCACAAAGGAATTCTAACACAGATTCTTCCTGTGTTGTAACAAGAGCTATGGCTAAAAAGACTGATGTAAAGGATGAGGTTGTTACCCATGACAGTTCAAATCAAGATTAGAATTTTGAGGATGTATCAGAAACTTTCTTACCTATCTTATTTGATCAAGACTTTGATGGTAAGTCTGATCAGGAAGATTTGTTTCTATCTCAGAAGGAAATGATAGCAGAGCAGGGTAGGGATCCTGAGATAGTTAAATTAAAAGAACAAGCTCTTCCAGATAGTGAAATTGAAAAAGTACCAGTTGGATATTATTTTGAAAAGGGGTTATTAATGAGAAAGTGGAGATCGCCTACAATTCCTGCTAGTGAGGAATGGGAAGTTAATCATCAGGTTGCTGTTCCTAAAATTTACCGAAATGAGATTTTGACTATGGCTCATAGTATTCCTTTGGGTGTTCATTTAGGGGTAAAGAAAACTATGAACAAAGTTTCGAAACATTTTTATTGGCCTAGTTTAAGACGAGATGTGGCGACATTTTGTAGAAAGTGTCATACATGTCAAATTGTTGGTAAACCTAATCAGGTTACTCCAGTGGCTCCACTGCAACCAATTCCTGTATTTGGTGAGCCGTTTTCAAAAATCATTGTAGACTGTGTAGACCCTTTGCCAAAAACTAAAACTGGACATCAATATTTATTAACTATTATGTGCACGGCATCTTGGTTTCCAGAGGCAGTACCTCTTAGGAATATAACAGCCAAAACTATGACAAAGGCTCTTATAAAATTCTTCACTTATTTTGGGCTGCCTAAGGAAATACAATCAGATCAAGGAAGTAATTTTATGTCTGGGTTGTTTCAACAGATAGTTTATAAACTGGGAGCAAAACAGATTATTTCCTCAGCCTATCATCCAGAATCATAAGGAGCCTTGGAGAGATTTCATTCTACACTAAAAAACTATGATTAGGACATATTATGTAGAAAATGAAAAGGATTGGGATGTAGGTATACATTTACTACTTTTTGCAGTAAGGGAGGCAGTACAGGAATCATTAGGCTTTAGTCCTTTTGAACTTGTGTTTGGACATAGAGTTCGAGGACCTTTGGCTTTGTTGAAGGAACGGTGGATTAGTAAAGAAGTACACACTAGTTTGTTAGATTATGTTTTGAAATTTAAAGAGAGATTGTACAAAGCTTGTAGTTTGGCCAAGGACAATTTAAAGTTAGCTCAAGGAAGATGAAGATGTGGTATGATAAAGAAGCTAGGATGAGGTCATTTAAACCTGTTGGTTCTTTTCCCAGTGCAAACAAACCCATGACAAGCCAAATTCCATGGTCCTTGTCAGATTAAATCTAAGGTGAATGAGGTGAATTATGTAGTTAAAAACCCCAGATAGGAGAAAGACAACACAGTTGTGTCATATAAATATGATAAAACCGTATTATGAGAGAGAGGTTGCTATGGTGACTGTTAAGGAAAAGGGTTAAGGAAATTAAACTCCAATTTAATAATCCAGTTTAATGGTACAGGAGTACAATATTTTGATCAATCATATGAAGGGTAAAGACAATGTGATTGCTGATTGTCTAGATGTTAAATGTACAATGAAAATTTGTTTTTTTTGGAGTGATATTATCATTTGTAACACTCCTACTGTACATTAGTTTGTAAAGGGCTGAAAGATAAGATTGTATATATTGTGTATTTTGTAATTTTATACCTTTGTATTTTTTTTGTATAAATTGTTAAAATTTTGTTCTTCAAGAGACAAATTTTTTTTGGAGGGAGGTGTTACATGCTCTAGGAGATCTCTTTTTTGTGAGAATGATGTAATGGTCTTTTGGAGGTCACCTGATGTGATTTCCTGCCGCTGTGAGGTCACGTGATGACATGTGCCCCGTGACTATATAAGGATCGACTCAGGTGACGCAGTAGGTTTTTGAGTTTGTAGATTTCCAGGTAGAACGTGTTGTGCCTCCATTTCTGTTGCGTGTTTGTTTTTGTGATGCAGTTTCATTTTTAAAACGGAAGGTGTGTTCTCTTACAAGATATTGTATTTGGACTGGAAGTTTGTGGCTAGAAGTGCCAATTTACTCAATTCCTACAGTTTTGAAGGGAGAGTGAAGAATTCATCGAAGTGAAGGATGGAGAGAAGTCAGCATCGTTTGGCAGTTTAATAAAGAGTTGACCTTATTGAGTTTTCGTTGGAGAGAACCTGCATTGAGATAACTCTTGCAATAGGGCAATGAGTTCATGCAAAAAGGTGCTCTCTCTCTAAAGGAATTTAAGGTCAGTTGATTTAAACTGTTTATTTTCGGCATCGGGAATCCTGTGGACAGAACCAGCAGTAAAGGTGCGTCGGTGAAGAAATCTTTCTCCTGAGAAGTCTCTCCCAATTGAACGTGTATAAATCTGTTGGACTTTCGAAGTTATCGCTTTAAGAACTATACCTGACTGTATCGCTTTAAGAACTGTTTCCGCATTTAACACTTTAAGAACCAGAGCCAAGTGGAGTTGATGAACGGCTACGTACCTGCTTAACCTCCGGTTAAAGTTTTCCTTTGTTTTTTTTTCCTTATCGGTTATACGTGTTTAATAAATGTTTGGTTGTTTTTATATAACCAGTCTCGATTAATATTAATTGTTGCTGGTTACGTAACAGATCTGACCACTCAAGGGATGGCAATGTAGCAAATCCAGCCACAGTCCAACATCTCCGAGGGTGAAAGAGGTGAGAAGTCCCACTGCAGGATGTTTCAGGATCCTGTCATTGGACTATCATTGTCCATGTGCCAGACATTTACACAGATCCAGTAGCCAGACTGGGGAGAGCTTACGTACTGGCCTGAAGAGGTCAGGGTGAGTTCATGCTCAGACTGGAACCTGTCTATAGCAAATCACAAACATGAGAGATTCTGCAGATTCTCGAAATCTAGAGCAACACCCACGAAGTGCTGAAGGAGCTCAACAGGTCAGACAGTATCTCTGGAGGGGAAGAAACAGTCAACGTTTTGGGCCAAGACCCTTCATCAGGACTGGAAAAGAAAGGATAATACAGTATAAATAAGCTCAGAGCAAAATCAAAGTTCAAAAAGTTCACAGCAAGTTTATTATCAAAGTACATATTTGTCACCATATATGGCCCTGGGATTCATTTTCTTGCTGGCATTTGTAATAAATCCACAATGTCCTTGGACTCACTTTACACTGCACGCTGTCGGAGCAGTGCTGCCAGGATAATCAAGGACACGACCCACCCAGCCAACACACTTTTCATCCCTCTTCCGTCCGGGAGAAGGCTCAGGAGCTTGAAGACTCCAGTATGGCCAGATTTGGGAACAGCTTCTTTCCAACTGTGATAAGACTGCTGAACGGATCCTGACCCAGATCTGGGCCTTATCCTCCAAATATCCGGACCTGCCTCTCAGTTTTTTTTTGCACTCCCTTACTTTCCATTTTTCTATTTTCTATTTATGATTTTTAATTTAAATTTTTAATATTTACTATCGATTTGTAATCCAGGGAGTGTGAAGCACAGAATCAAATATCGCTGTGATGATTGTACGTTCTAGTATCAATTGTTTGGCGACAATAATGTATAAAGTAATGGAGATAACCATAATAGAATTAGTGCAAGATCGCACCAACTTGGCCATTCAACCAGAGTGCAAAAGGCGTCAAACTGTACAAGTACAAAAAGGAAGAAATAATAATATATTGATGAGTGGTAAATATTGAGAATGTGAGATGAAGAGTCCTTGAAAGTGAGTCCATAGGATGTGAGAACATTTCAGTGATGGGGCGAGTGGATTTGAATGAAGACTCCTTTGATTCAAGAACCTGATAGTTGAGGAGCAGAGAAGAAAATTGAGGGAGAGGAAGAAGGATTGTATTAAACAGGTAAAGAAGAGTCTGAAACTTAATGTAATAAGATATTTATTTGAAAAGTACTTTAAAATCTCTCGGGACAGTTTGCTACCTGTAGAAATCATACTCTATAATTTTAAGATGTTCATTTCAGATGGGTAATGCTTTAATTGCGATCACTCTAAGCAGGTACTTGCAACCTTTATTGTCTGCTCTAACTTTCTGAGTTGCTGACTACAGGTTCCTGTAGAGGACAGTGAGAGTAAGATCACGTCAGTCAGGGGCTGTGATAAACTTAGAGATTTGACACTCGTTTCAACGTCAGGTTTATTATCACTGGCATGTGTCATGAAATTTGTCGTTTTGTAACAGCAGTGGAGTGCAAGACATAAAATTCCTATGGTATAACTCCATCTTACGTACCAGGTGGTGATGTAACCAGTCAGAATACGCGCCACTGTCTGGAGGTTGACAGGTTCTTGATGAGTAAGGTTGTGGGGAGAAGGCAGGAGAATGAGGTTGGAAAGTGTCATGGAAAGGTAGTGTACTGGTTATTATAACACTTTACCATACCAGCTGTAAAATAAGGCTTCAATTCCTGCCATTTGTACATCCCATGACTGCATCTGTTTCCTTTAGATGCTCAGTTTCCTCCTAGATTCAAAGGTGTATGAGTTCAGGTTGGTAAGTTGTGGGCATGCTGTGAATTCGCTGGAAGCATGGCGACACTCGTGAGCTGTCCCAGTACATATTGGACTGTGTTGGTCGTCAACAATTCATACTGTTGCCTGAAACGAGTTTGTATGTTCCCCCCATGACCGCATGGTCACATGGGTGCACAGGTTTGTCAGGCTGGAAGGGCCTGTTACTGTACTGTATCTCTTTTAAAAAAAACATACATTTCACTCTTTGCTATCACGTGTTGATGTACGTGTGACAAATAAAGCTAATCTCTCTCTCTCTCTCTCTCTCACTCTCTCTCTCACTCTCTCTCTGTCACACATAGAGCAGACTTGATGGACCAAATTGCTTAATTCTGCTCCTATGTCTTAATCATCTTGTAGTACTTCCTTTAGTCGTCTGGCCCGTGAACGTGTATCTGGAGCTGTTATTGGCGTACCAGGTTACTGCTGTTTGTTACTGCAAAGTCTCCTTGCTTGTTCTATGTCTTTAGGTGGATATTCAGAGGACAAGAGAACATTGATTTGTTGGAATGGCTTGCATCTCACTTTTAATTTTGGCAGGCAAGAATTTCCTCGTGAGGAGAGCGAAGCCCTTGCCCCAATACACTGATGTGTAGCCAACCTCTGGTGGGCCTTCTTCACTTTGGAAAACTGCTTGCTTGTATTATTCACTTGTGTTTACTGCTGAAACCTGTGTTTCTGTGAGTATTGCCCCTCCAGCGTGAAGTATACATTTTGATCAAAGATTTTACAGTTGAAAGAATTGAAATGTGATGGAGGGAAGGCTGCCAGGTTTGTAGTTATACTAGCTGGGTTGGGTCACATGGCCTCCTGACTTGGAGTAACTCTATCCCCATGTCGACTGCCTGCAATCACCACCGACTCACAGACAATTAAAAAGCTTTCAGAAACGCTGACTCTTGACCATGTCTCAAACATTTCTTTCTTCACCGCCACACCACCCTCTGAATATTTTATAAGTATATAATTACCCTGTGTTTTTCTCCTTGGTTGCACATAGCAATATCCTCGATGCTTGGGTGTCTAGGGTACTTTGAGTTGCTATGATGTCAAATAAATTTTACTCTTAAGAATATATATTAGTCCGTGAGCTAGTAGGGTTGGTCGGTACCATCTGAGGGGAATAATGCTCATAGTGATTTTTGGCAAGATATACATCTCTAGAGTTAGAGAATATGTGATAACATTGCACCAATGGTAGCTTTTTTACTTCAAATAAGTAATCACTTTTTGTATATATTCCATATTAACATCAGTACAGCAGAAAATGTTACCCCACCCCCCAAAAGGTTAAAAAAAAACAACCTCATTTGGAGAGATTTCTGGAGTTTTATCAATGTCATAATATTTTCCATATTGTTGTATCAAATCAAAACAATCTTAAGCTTTTGTCATAGCATATAGAATTGCAGTACAATAATTCAAATGTGGGGTTCCACAGGGCCATAACCTAGGCCTCATTTGGTTGGAAGATGAATATATTTAATCAAAGGCTGCTTTCCATACTTTGTTTTCCATACTTTCATAACCTATTAATAATCATAATAATTTTCCAAGTCTTCCACATCTTCATCTGAACTTTCCACACTCTCTGAGTAGGATGCCTGGTTCTCACAGTCTGCCAGTCTACACATGTCAGTACACCTGAGGCCATTTGCACCACACATATGTCTTGGGAGTGAACATTTTTTGGACAGTTACAGGCCAGTAGATCCAGAACAGCATCAGGTGCTGGCTGGCCTTCTATCCAATGCACCACCAACTGTCAGCTTCCTCTTCTCTCTTCATCTTCCATCCTCTTCCAACAGAGCTTGGCACTTGCGGGTCCTTCTCCAAACATCTTCTCCACATACCAGCCTGGTAGTTGGCTCACTGTGCATGTTTTGTTAAGCAGTCCTTGCATGGTGGGAGTTGATGACTTTTGATTTCACCTTTTTTGGCACAGAAAAGGTGATCCCTGGGCTCATTGACCTTGGTGGTCAATACTTTTGGGGCATTAAGGAGAGGTCCCATTCCTGACCCAACTCTAAGAATGTGTCCTGAGTTTCCCTGTTGCCGGTCAGAAGTTTTAGGGCACTTGTCTTCCCTTTGCCTGCAAAAGCACTTGCAGTATCGCATCCTGTATATGTGTGCAACCTGATCAGAGCCCTACAAACTTCTATGCCAACAGTGGCAGCAACCTTCCTGATGTCTACAAGCCTTGTACGGGTTCTAGTGTCACACTTCTGGAACAATGGGGCCTCAATCTTGTCACAAAGTGCTAAAGACATGATAAAGCCATCTGTGTCTTCTGAGCAGGTCACTGCAGATTGGTATCCCTCTCTTGTGGCATGGGCAGCATGGAGAAGTAGGTGGCCATCTGCTTCTTGTTGACACTGAAGAGCTGACATCTCCTCACTGTCTTGAGATGTGATTCTGTAACATTTGTCATTCACAGTTGCATACAGAATCTTCTCCTGTAGCTTTGCTTTGTACTCTGCCTTCCTCCATTCATGGACTATGAAGCTAATGAGACTATTTTTGTTACTGACTTTGGTCAGGAAGCTCCTCCACTGCCTCACCATCTGTGTGCCTGTGATACCTTGCAACTCATGACCAGTCTCTTCCCCCCCGTAGAGATCTTTCACTATTCTGGATGGGGTTCTCCTTGTATGTGTCGAACACAACATCTATTCTGCTACTCTGACTGCCTTCCCTCAGAGCCATACCCAGAATTGCTGTGGCAACATCTCTGAAAGTAACTTGATCACCTTTCACTCTTTGGACCAAGTTCATTCCATCAACCACTGTAGCAGAGTTTCCTGGGAGTTGCTCTTCTACTGCTACATTTTTCTGCAAGGTTGTGGCTAAAGTAGCTTTATTTGTCTTTCTCAGCGATCCTTCTGGTGTGGATGGGGCCCAGGGCAATGGTCCAAGGGGATGAGAAAGGATATCCTCCATATGTAGACATCACATATGTACTCAAACTTGTGCCATCACTAAGATGCGTCCAAACAAAGATCTGTCTGCTTTCAAGATGATCGCCCTCCCCTGAAAGCTACCACTGCCACAATGCTATCACATATTTTCCAGCACTAGCCAAAAATCACTGTAGGAATTATTCCCCCCAAATGGTACCGGTGGCCCAAATTTGGGTTCCTGGCTCATGGACTATATATAAGAAATAATGAAAACTACAAGATCAGTTGCCCAATCTATACATGCATAGTGCTATCAGGCCTAAAGATATGTAGTGTTACAGCTCAAAGTGGAGTTTATTGTCAGATACATGTGTGCACAGGGTGCAATGAAAAATGTGCAGCAGCGTCACGGACACATGGCTGCATTCACAAGAAGGCCATAAACATAAATTGTATGCAGTTTTTACCAGGAAGATCCCAATTAGAACAAAAAAACCCTCCATCTTAGTGCAGTGTGATTTATGTGGTTATAGGGTTGACCACATAGTAATTGAGATTTTTGCGGCTGTTTCAAGAACCAGATGGTTGAAGGGAAGTAGCTATTCTTGGACGGGGTTGGATGTGACTTCTAGCTTCTGTACCTCCTGCCTAATGGTAGCTGCGAGAAAATATCATGGCTCAGATGGTAAGGATCTTTATTGATAGATTTTGCCATCTTGAGCCAGCACCTACTGATAATGAGGATGGATGTATGCAAGATGTGTTGGGCTGAGCCCACTATGCTCTGCAGTTTCTTAAACTACTGTGCTTTCAGACTTTCATACCAGGCCATGATACAACTTGTCAGAAAATGTTTGAGTACATCTGTAGAAGGTTGTTGTAATACTTGGTGATCAGCTGAATCTCCTTAGCCTCTGAAGAAAGTAAATGTGCTAGCATGCCCTCCTTATCAAGTCTATACACTTATAGTATGTGCTGTGTAGCAGCCGCTCATGTGGTGTTGCCTCACAAAAACCCAGCATCCATCATTAAGAATCTTCACCTTCTGGGACATGCCTCTTCTCATTGCTCCCATCAGGTAGGAGGTATAGGGGCCTGAAGACTCACGGTTGATGTTCTAGAAGCAGTTTCTTTCCCTCTGTTATCAGATTAATGAACATGAAATCATGAACACTAGCTCACTTTTCTTCTATTTTGCACCACTTATGATTTCACTGTGACTTCCTGAAATTTGACGGCATGCAAGACAAGCTTTTCACTGTACATCAGTACATGTGACGATAATAAGCCGCTTCCAATTCCAATCTCACTTTCTCACAGAGAGAGAGGAAGAAATAGTGTGAGGTATTATCATGCAACTGTGCTAATTTAGGAACCCTGGTTCTTTAGTGAGAAGAATCAGATCAGTCGTGAAATTTATTGTTTTGTGGCAGCAGTAAAATGCAAGATATAACAATTTACTAGAATTTACAACAAATGAATAGTATAAGAAAGAAAATGTGACCAAGCTTTCATGGACCATTACGGAATCTAATGGCAGAGGGGAATAAGCCGTTCCTGAAACATTGAGTGTGAGCCTTTAAGCTCCTGTACCTCCTTCCGGATTGTAGTAATGTGAAGGCGCCTGACCGAGATGGACACGGTTGGATGCTGCCTTCTTGAAACACCACCCCATGAAATGTCCTTGATGGTAAGGAGGCTCACGCTCAGATTCAGAATCCGTATCAGGTTTAATATCACCGGCATATGTTGGGAAATTTGTTGTTTGTTGCAGCAGTGCATTGCAATATATAATAAAACTATAAATTACGATAAGTATATATGAAAAAATAAAAATCAGTTTAAATAAGTAGTGCAAAAAGAGAGGGAAGAAATGGGTAGTGCTCATGGGTCCATTGTCCATTCAAAAGTCCGATGGAGGGGAAGAAGCTGTTCCTGAAATGTTGTTTTCAAGCTTCTGTACTTCCTCCATGATGGTAGCAATGAGAAGAAGCCACGTCCAGGATGATGGCGGTCCTTAATGATAGATACCACCTTTTTGAGGCATCACGTTTTGAAAATGTCTTGATGCTAGGGAGGCTCATGCCCATGATGGAGCTGACTGAGTTTACAACTTTCTGCAGCTTTTTCCGATCCTGTGCAGTGGCCCCTCCCTACCAGATGGTGATGCAACCAGTTAGAATGCTCTCCACCATTTGTCTGTAGTGTCTTTGGTGTCATTCCAATTGTGCTCAGACTCCTAATGAAGTATAGCTACTGTTTTGCCTCCTTAGTAATTGCATTAATATGTTGGGCCCAGGATCCTCAGAAATGTTGACATCCAGGAATGTGAAACTTCTCACCTTTTCCACTTCTGATCCCTCGATGAGAACCTTGACTTCCCCTTCCTGAAGTCCACAGTGAATTCCTTGGTCTTACTGATGTAGAGTACAAGGTTGGTGCTGTGACACACTCAACTCGCTGATTTGTTCCCGCTCCTGTATCTCTCCTCATCACCATCTGAACTTCTGCAACACTAGTTGTATCACAAACAAATTTATAGATGGCTTTCGAGCTGTGCCTCGCCACACAATTGTGAGTGTAGAGAGAGTAGAACAGAAGGGTAAGCATGCATCTTTCAGGTGCATCAGCTTTCATTGACTGTCAGTGAGAAGGAGATGTTATTTCTGATCCACACAGACGGTGATCTCCCAGTGAGGAAATCAAGGCTTCAGATGCAGAGGGAGGTACAGAGGCCCAGGTTTTGGAGCTTGTTGTTTAGATCTGAGGGTTTGATTATGTTGAACACTGAACTGTAATCGGTAAATAACAGCCTGATGTAAGTATCATTATTGTCCAGGTGATCCAAGGCCAAGTGGAGTACTAGTGAGATCCCAGCGGGTCCAGGACCTTGCTTAGCCAGGGGTTGATTCTAGCCATGACCAATCTCTCAAGGCACTTCATCACAGTACAGGCATCCCACCTCTCCCAGAAGTTCAGGGAGTCTCCCGCATATTGATGGCAGCTCCTTGATACCCGCAAATGATATACAATATCTCAGAAATCGATTTTTTTTTGAGAGGGAGAGCGAGAGGGAGCATCCTGATTGGTCTCTCTTCATGCTAAATAGACCTAAATAGTTTTCTCTATGGGCGGACTTTACAGTCAACCTCAAGAATAATGACAGTGTTGCTCGCTGCATTGTTTGCAACAGTGACTTTTCTATTGCCCATGGTGGGTTAAAATGTAAAAGACATGTTGAGGTGAGTTTAACAGGTGTCATTCGTTCATTAGCATAGCCAACGTTATTTAAACTAGCTGGCTAGCTGTTAAGGAGCTACTCCATTGATGTCCTACATGATGAGGCCAAACTCCCTGTAGACTTGCTTAAAGTTGTAATAGAATAGAAAAACAACTCCATGATAATATAATATAAATACATATTTTAATGTCACATTTTCTGCATATACGCAACTTGGTTCACAGATTAGACAAAATCACTGAACAAAGTATTACATATACCCTTGGAGGGTGACCGGGGGTGGGGGAGGATATGGGGTTGCGGGGGGGGGGTACTACCTCCCTGAAATGAGTTTTTGCAGGGTGGGATGTCTGACAGTAGATGTGAGTGCCACTGGACTGATCGTCACTGAGGCAGTTCACTCTACTCTTCTTGGGCGGGATTGATGATGTCCTTGAATGCTCACTGCACTTATTCGGCACAGAATTTCAGAGCCCTGCCAGGGCCTGAGGCCCTGTGAGGGTTCAAATCTTGAAAGATGCTCTGAAGTCGGCCTCTGAGTCAGAGATTGCCGGGTCACCAGGTGCTGCGGAGATTCACACAGGTAGTTTTATTCTCTTGTTCAAAGTGTGTATAAAAGGCATTGAGGTTATCTGAGAGTGAAGCATCATATTAGGTTTTACTTTGTACGAACTATTGGCCTGCAAACACTACCAAACCTGATGTAAATCTGATTCCATTTCTAACCTCAATCAGAATTGCTTCTCTGCCCTTAAAATAATTTTCCGTAGGTCATACCTGGATTTCTTGTATGTTTCTGGATCAGCGGTCTTGAATGCCACTGACCTAGCCCTCAGCAAACTACGAATCTCCTGGTTCATTCACAGATTTTGGTTTGGATATGTCTGATATGTTCTTGAAGGCACACAATCATCTGTATGGGTCTTGATAAAGCAGTGACAACTGTGGCATATTCATTCAGGCTTTAAGATGAATTCCTGAATATTGTCCAGTACACCAACTCAAACAAGTCCTGGAAGCGCTCCTCTGCCTCCCTTGATCGTACCTTAGTCTTCACCACTGGTGCTGTGGGCTGCATTCTCGGTACGTACAGTGGGGGGTAGAAGTACAGGCAGGTGATTGGACTTTCCAAAGTGTGGGTGCAGGTGGTATAACAGTGGCCAAGTGTGTTGGTTCCTCTGGTTCCACAGATGATATGCTGTTCAGAGGCTTCTTCAAGCTGGCCGGTGTGAAATCTTGCACAATGATAGAGAATGCTTCAGAGTGTGCAGTTACTTGCCTGCTGATTATATTGCTCATCTCCTCCACTACCTGCCTGACATTGATCTGAGATGGAATGTACACCGCTACCAGGATGATGGCGGAAAACTCACTCAGCAGATAAAATGGACGACACATTTGACTGCTACATGTTCCTGGTCTGGTAAGCAGGACTGGGACAGAACAACCATGTTTGTGCACCATGATGAGTTAATTGTAAAGCGTACTGTACCACCTCTGTCTTTTAAAAGGCTGAGCTGTCATGTCTTTGCAGAGAATGGTGAAGCCATTGGGTTGCAGTGCTGTATCTGAAATGGTGGGGGATCTGTGAAGCAAAGTACAGAGCAATCCCTGATATCCATCTGTTACAGCAATTTTGCTCTGAGATCTTCAGTTTTATTTTCCAGAGACTGTAAATTTGCCAACAGGATAGTCGGGAATGGAAGTCTAAGGCCTTTGCATTTCAATCGTACCTGTAGACCACAATGGAGCTGGCTAAGTTTGCAATACTCTGAATCCTCTCACAATCTCATGTATCGGAGGCTCCAAACCAGCCGGTGATGCTTCCAGTCAGAATGCTGTCTTCTGTACATCGGTAGAAATTTGCAAGAGTCATTGGTGACGTACCAAATCTCCCCCTAATGAAGTAAAACCACTGGCATGCCTTCTTCAGGATTCATCAGGTGTGTCAGGTCTGGGATCAATCCTCTGAAATGTTGATGTCCAGGAAGGTGAAGCTACTCACCCTTGTGTGTGTTCTCCCAACTTCATCCCCCTGAGTCCAGAATCGGTTCCTTGGTCTTACTGACTTTGAGTGCAGCTATGAATTCCCCATCCTGGATTCAGTTTTCAAATTGCAGTTATGAGCAGCAGTCTTAGTTTTATATCAGAAGGTAGCCCACTGCTCATTGAGGATTCTGTTCCAGGTTTCTATTGGTGTTCTGTCGTTCTGGACTTTCCCATATGTTCGAACAGCTTCTCTATCTCTGCCCTCTGCCATTTAAACCTTATAACTAGAACTGTGGGCAGTTCTGAGCAGGGTCCCCACAGCCTCTGAAGTTTGAACTCTTCCTCCAGCCTCTTGCTTCTCATTGGTATTGAATTCCCGAAGGACGTGCGCCCCACATCCCCTCAGCACAGCCGCTTTATGCTTGCAGTCCGTGCCTGATACCTACACTGACACAGTCCCTTCTCGCTGTGTTTTCACTTACCCTGCTGCTACCTAAAAGAGTTCTTCTTGGCAAGAGTTACTTTGTCATTTCTTGTCACTGACTTTATGTCTACTTTTTGTACATTCAATCAGTCTGTATATTGTATAAGCTAATCTAGTCTACAGTATATATGACAATGCTCAAATTTATTTGCACATTCCATTTTATAGAATTGCTTTTATATTTATAGTTTCTGTTATTTTTATGCTTGTCGTGTTTTTTATGCTGCATCAGATCCGGTGTAACAATCATTTCATTCTCCTTTACACTTGTGCACTGAAGAATGACAATAAATAGACGAGAATATTGAATCTTTAAAGAACTATCTTGCTTTAGTTGTCTCAATCTCGCCATCTCTGCACTTTCAACTATTCTTCCTGTGTCCACTCACTCGAGTAGTGTGCTGGGTTCAGCAGAACACCCAGAGTGACCAGCATCTGCAAACCATTGGCTGATGCTTTGCACCTTCTTTTGTTACTGAGTTCTCACTGAAAGAGGCCACTCAGCCCATCATGTTCATGTCTCCAAACCAGAAGAGCAATCCCATCAGCCCCATTCTCCCTCTTTATTTCCCTGTAAACCTGAAAATTATTTCCTCTCAGGCCCATAAACTCCTTTTTGAATTCTTGAACAACTTATTAGGGGGAATTTACAGAAACCTGTTTACCTTTCAGCCAGTCTTCAGGATGTGGGGGGAAGTGGGCAAACTACAATACAGAAGGGAAGTGCCTGTGGTCACAAAGAGAAACTGGATGTCAGGATTGAACCTGTAACTGTGAGGCAACAGTTCTAACTGCACGCTACTTGCTGCCCGCCATTTACTGCAGTTATACACTCCTGGTTACAGTATTAGGTACCTGCTGTACCTAATAAAGTGGTCACCGAGTGTAATGTATGTAGTCTTCTGCTGTTGTAGCCTATCGACTTCATGGTTCAACATGCTGCTCGTTTAGAGGTGCTCTTTTGCCCAGCACTGTTGTGGTGTGTGGTTATTTGAGTTACTGTTAACTTCCTATCAGCTTAGGTTTATATGGGCATTCTCTTCTGACCTCTCTCACTGACAAGGTGATTTTGCCCACAAAACTGCTGCTCATTGGATGATTTTTGCACAATTCTCTGAAAACTCTAGAGACCATTTTGCATGAAAATCCCAGGAGATCAGCAGTTTCTGAGATACTCAACCACCACACCACCCCCCGGTCTGTTACTATCAATCGTTCCATGGTCAAAGTCACTTAGATCACATTTCTTCCCCATGCTGATGTTTGGTCGGAACAACAACTGAATCTCTTGACCACGTCTGCATGCTTTTATGCATTCAGTTGCTGTCACATGATTGGTTGATTAGGCATTTGCATCCAGCGCTTACTAGCGTGCCGGCAACTTACTAGCTTGGAATACGGGCGGAATCTGGGGCACCGGTAGGCAACCCGTGTGGTCACAGGGACTACGTACAAGCACCTTGCCTACAGTGGTGGCTGTTGAACCCAGGTCACTGGCACTGTAAAGCATTACACAAACAATTATGCTACCGCGTGGATTAAATGCTAATCAAGCGTTTAGGCCTCTACCGAGACTTAGAAGAAGCACATACTGATTATGAGTGAGCCTTGAGCTTGGACAAAAGATGAAATTGGCAAAATAGGGAATTCGGGGCCAGCGTTATTCTTCCCCCAAACCAACTCCCCCCCCCCCAACCTGTTTGAAAATACAAAAACTCCAAATTTGTATCTAAGACTGCCTCAACACATCTCCACTGCCCTGAATATAGCCAGGCATCCTGAGGGAATATTTTTAGCACATGAGTCGTTCTCTTCCACAATGTCCAGAAGGGCATCAGGGGCAGTAACCTTGGGAGAAGAGATCAGCTGTCACAAGCCAACAGCTGAGACAGCCTATCAGCACTATTTGAGGGATCGAACGTCACAATGGTATACTGATCCCATTAGCCATGGATAGTTCAAATTGAATGTGACATCCCTTCTGGATGGGTTTATCTCACTGAGGGATTTGTAAGGCAGTCTAACTTTTCCCTGATGTTGGATGCTCCTCCCATAGTATAGCAAGACCTAAAAATTGCTTCAAGTTATAACTTCCCCTTCCATACCAGGTGGCAATGCAAACAGTCAGAAATCTCTCTATTGTACAAACGTTGATAGGTTCTTGATTAGTAAGGGTGTCAAAGGTTGTGGGGAGAAGGAAGGAGAATGGGGTTAGGGAAAATAAATCAGCCACGATCACAATGAACCACACCTGACCTAATTCTGCCCTTATTTCTTTTGGTCCTAAATGCAACAGGTAGTTTGTGTAGTGTTCACTCCCTCAGGCAGCATTGAAATCGTGAGCTAATTTGTGATCTGGACTGATGGATCTGTGTTGGGCACGAAACCACTGATAATTTCCTTATGTTAGTGGCACTGAGTGTTTGACATCCCCTTGAGAAAGTGGAGGGAGTCCTTGTCTTTCTGAGAATTCGGTATTCCCAGTACCACAGTGAGCCATCAGTTCAGATCATTGTGCTCCTGTATCTGGAGTGGGAACAGGGTTGATCTGGGTAAGACATCTGGAGGTGGCCCGAGAGACATTTGCTTCTCTGGAGTGAGATGGAAGTTCATGCCCCAGCACTTTCCTTCTAACAGGAGAACACAGCAAGCCTTCCTGAAGGGAAGGGCACCCTGTACATGGGGCCTGGGACACCCACAATCTGCTCCTATGTCTTATAGTCTGAAAACACTGGGAATACTGTCTGTGGAGAGTGTAACTGTAAATGTTTGCATCAGTGTCCCTTCGTTTTTATTTCTTATCCAGCATTCATAGCCTACTGTCGTTCTGCAAAGAGCTAGAGTAATCGCTAGGAATAGTCTGATTGCTAAAGGGAATCGATGAGGGTCAGTCTATTTCCCCCTCCCCCCCACCCCCGAGTTATCCTGGATTCCTTCTTAATTAGGGTGGGATGTGTGAAGTTAAAACCTGTCCAATGGATCGAATGCGTTCCCTGTTCAACATTGTACATGTTCTGCATCTTTTCTCTACCTTCCGCTGGAGTGGACTGTCACCTATTTAGCTGCAGTTTACACTTGCCCAGTCTGACCCTGGCTGTCGTTGCATTATCTGAAGCCTCTGCCTTGAATTTTGGCGTGAACTACAGCCTTTTCTTCCTGCTACATCTCCAGAGTCCGGCCATTTTGGTACATCACTCGGCACACTGGGCTTTGCCCATGCAGGGATACTGGCAGAAGGAACTGCATCCTCTTGCCCTTTTCTGACAGTTCAGTGAACTACTCAGTCTAGCCTTCGATCTGTGTTATAGAGTCCAACAGCAACGTAACAGCCCCTTCAGCCCATCGTGTCTGTGTCATCAATTGCATCTCCTTTACCTGCCCCTGGTCTGTACCTTTCTATACCTTGGCTATATAAGTACTTGTTTAGCTGCTTCTTTAATGTTGTGGGAGTATCTGTCTCCAGCACAGTTTCAGGCAGGGTACTGTAGACTCCAGCTGTTTTGTGTGAGTGTGAGAACTTCCCCCCTCAGTCCCATCTAACCAAAAACAGTACAACACAGTAGAGGCCTTTCGGCCTAGGATGTTGTGTCATTTTAACCCATTCCGAGATCAATCTAACCCTTCCTTCCACATAGACTTCCATTTTATTTATCGCCCATATGCCTATCTAAGAGTTTCTTAAATGTCCCTAATGTATCTGCCTCTACCACTATCCTTTGCAGAGCGTACTACATGCTCTCCACTCTCAAAATTCAGATTTATTATCAAAGTACGTATATGTTACTGTATACTACCCTGAGATTTATTTTCTTGCAGGCATTCACAATTGAACAAAGAAATACAATAGAATCTATGACAAACTACACGCAAAGACTGACAATCAATGTTCAAATACAAAAAAAATTAATAATAAATAATTCCAAGAAGGTGAATTGGAAAGTTCTTGAAAGTGAGTGACGGGTTGTAGGGTCAGTTTAGTGTTGTGATGAGTGAAGTTGACAACTAGTTCTCTAGTCTGATGGTTGCAGGGTAATACCCATTCCTGACCTTGTTGGTGTGGGGCTTGAGGTTCCTGTTCCACCTTCCTAATGGCAGTGGCGAGAAGAGAGTATAGTGAGGGTCTTTGACAAATCAGAATCAGGTTTATTATCACCGGCATGTGTCGTGAAATTTGTTAACTTAGCAGTTCAATGCAATACGTAATTATAGAAAAGATAAAAAGAAAAATAAATGAGTAAATCAATTACAGTAAGTCTATATATATATATGTATATTGAATAGATTAAAAATAGTGCAAAAACAGAAATAATATATATTTTTTAAAAAGTAAGATAGCATTCATGGGTTCAATGTCCATTTAGGAATCAGATGGCAGAGGGGAAGAAGCTGTTCCTGAATCGCTGAGTGTGTGCCTTCAGGCTTTTGTACCTCCTACCTGATGGTAGCAATGAGAAGAGGGCATGATCTGGGTGATGAGCTCCTTAATAATGGAAATCGTCTTTCTGAGGCACCACTCCTTGAAGATGTCTTGGATACTATGGAGGCTAGTACCCAAGATGGAGCTGACTAATTTTACCAATTTCTGTAACTTCTTTCAGTCCTGTGTAGTTGCCCTCACAAACCCCCCCCCCCACCCCATATCGGACAGTGATGCAGCCTGTCGGAATGCTCTCCACGGTGCATCTTTAGAAGTTTGAGTGTTTTATTTGACAAACCAAATCTTTTCACACTCCTAATGAAATATATCTGCTGTCTTGTCCTCGTTATAGCAGCAGATCAGTTGCAGGTTAGATCCTCAGAAATCTTCACACCCAGGAACTTGAAACTGTTCACTCTCTCCACTTCGGATCCCTCTGAGGATTGGTTCATGTTCCCCCGTCTTGCCCTTCCTGAAGTCCACAATCAGCTCTTTCACCTTACTGACATTGAGTACAAGGTTATTGCTGTGACACCACTCAACGAGCTGGTATATCATGCTCCTGTCCATCCTCTCATCTCCATCTGAGATTCTACCAACAATGGCTGTATCATCAGCAAATTTATAGATGGTATTTGAGCTACACCTACCCACACAGTCATGGGTATAGAGAGAGTAGAGCAGTGGGCTAAGCACACACAAGAATGTAATCTGTGTTAATAATACTACACGTTTCCACTTTTCACTGTAAGACTATGCCCTCCTATTTTAGATTCCCACAGTAAGTGAGAAGGATTCTTACTAATTTTATATTCTTCTATTGGGTTATCCCCTTAAACTTCAGCATTGTCAGGATAACAAATTCATTTGGCCCAGTTTCTCTTTACAACTGAAATACTCCATGGCAGACAACAATCTGGTAAATCTTCTCTGCACCCTTCTGATCGAATGATGACCAGCCCTGAGCACAGCGTTACCCTGAGGCAATAGTTTATGAAGTTGTCATGTGATGTCCCAGCTCTTACATTCTATACACTGCACGTCCTTGTAATAAACACAGCAGGCAATTTGCGACGAGATATAATGGTGTAATACCCTGGGTGTGGTCGTTCCTCTGGATCAGGGTGCCAACTGCTGCTTGAGCTCTTCATTCGCTGGTATCCCTGTATGGAACTTGAAATGAGGACAGAAGTTCTGGGTGGGCAAAGACAGGATCTGTTTGCAGCCGTACCCAGCTACCTGATTGATGCTATGGCTGAGTGTTGTGCTTATGCCATGTGCCAGTCAGTGTGGGGTGAAATGTGCTGTGAAAGCTGTGAAGAATAAAGAGAATGATTTGAGAACTCCCCCAGTTTTGTGTTGGCTTTCGGCTGCTGCTGTCTTTGGGAGAATCTGAAGGAATCTCTTTGCTCAGTTGATGAAAAATCCCGTGTGATGCTAGGCTGTGACTGTGAGGAAAAAACTGCTTTGCCAATTTTATTTTCTTTAGAGATACAGCATGGTAACAGGCTCTTCCGGCCCAATAAACCTGCGTTGCCCAATTCCACCTATGTGGGAGGAAACCAGAGCACCCGGAGGAAACCCACATGCTGGCATAGAGAATATGCAAATTTCTTATGTACCACAGCAGTAATTGATCATGGGTCGCAGGCGTTGTAATAGTGTTGCGCAAATTACAAACTTTATACTTAACAGCACTGGGCTTGTACCCTCCAGAGCTTAGAAGAATGAGGGAAATCTAATTGAAAGCTATTGGATATTGAAAGGCCTAGATAGAGTGAATGTGGAGAGTATGTTTCCTGCAGTGGGGGAGTCTAGGACGAGAGCACAGTGTCAGAATGGTGGCATGTCCATTTAGAACAGAGATGAGCAGGAATTTCATTAACCAGAGGGTGGTGAATCTGTGGAATTCTTTGCCGCAGACGGCTGTGGTGGCCAGTTTTGTGGGTATACTTAAAGCGCAGGTTAATTTGTCCTTGATTAATCAGGGTGACAAAGGTTACAGAGAGAAGGCAGGAGAAAAGGGATTGAGCGGAATAATAATTAGGTCATGATGGAATGGTGGAGCAGACTTGATGGGCTGAATGGCCTTATTCAGTTCTTATGGTCTAAGTAATGTGAGGAAGTGGAGATGGCTGAAACTTGTTCAGTTTCAGTTCCAGATACCCTATACGTCTTGAGCTTGGATTAGCTGTTGGGATAATACTGTTGCAACGCTTGTGTTTGGATTGGCTGTCAGGATACTACTGATGCAACACTTGTTTGGATTGGCTGTCGGGATACTACTGTTGCAACGCTTGTGTTTGGATTGGCTGTCAGGATACTACTGATGCAACACTTGTTTAGATTGGCTGTCGGGGATAATACTGTTGCAACGCCTGTGTTTGGATTGGTTGTCGGGAGAATACTGTTGTGGTACTTGTGTTTGGATTGGCTGTCGGGATAATACCATTGCAACACTTGTTTGGATTGGCTGTTGGGATAATACTGTTACAACAATTGTGTTTGGACTGGTCGTCTTACTCTAGATAACACAGTTGCAGTACCCCCACCAGCATAAAACAAGTGCCTTCAGCTTTAAGTGGAGCAGGGCAATGGGTTTGTGTATATCCAGCATACTTGTGAAGATGGTTCACAACTATTGTAAAATTTCTCCCGCAATGTTTATCAGTTGCTTCTGCTTACTTGCTGTTTCTCAATGAGTACTTTATTGGAATGATTGCTGGCTGTGTGGGTGGGGGTTGGTATGCAGGGGTGTTTGACTTTGGAGTCCTTCTGTGTTCATACACACCAGCTCACCAGTAGGATCCCTGGCTGTGTCCCCTGCTCTGATGCAGAGGCATTGAAGCCACCACTACCTTACCTCATCTCGATGCTGGCTGTGTTCGGGATCCTTGTTTGGGATTCCTGTCTGCACAGTATAGTCTCACATCCAGCCTACGTTGGCAGCACCAGGACTGCAGATGGATTATGCTTCAATCGCCCTTTGTCCTGGGAGATTTTTTAATGACAGTGTCAACCACCATAATTACATGGTCAAAGAAGTGTAATGACACTGACGAGGATGCGCAAGTCAATAAGGCGCTCAGCAAACAAAAACGATAATTGCCATGAATTTTGCATAAGCCATTATATTATTTCACTTTCCACACTACACTGCAGTGTCATTTGGCTGAAGGAACAGGATGGGATGAAACTGTTATTCCAATTCTAGGCATAGTCATGCAGCACAGAGTCAGATATTTTGGTCTCCCATGTCCATGCTGGACTTGTTAGACTTTTTGCTCATCTATGCTAATCCATTTGCCTGCTTTGTGACCATATCCTTCGAAGCCCTGCCAAGTGCTTCTTGTATGCCACCCACCCTGGCAGTGATTTCTAGATATCCGCCACCCACTGCTCAGAGATGTGGTTGCGGTTTTAGATGTCCCATTCCAGCGGCAACCTGCAAGATTTCCGATGGGTCCGAGGGAGGTGGCGATGTTAAAATTGAGAAACGATTAGCTGGATCGTCCTCCAGTTCTGCCTGGATTTCAATTATTTTCCTTGCTGCACTCCTTCCTTCCACATCACTCCGTAGGCCCAAAACTCCTCCTGGTATTGAATCCTTTAGCTCAGTACAGTAGTGGTGGCTCAGTGGATAAGTTGCCGGCAAGTAATTCAGAGGCTTGAGTTCAAATCCCACCAAAGCAACTGTGTAATTCAAACTTGGCTAATAATTGAAGTTTTTAATGAAAATATAACTATCAGTAGGGATATTGTGATATATCAGAGCAGAATTAGGCCTTTTGGCCCACCACGTCTGCCCTGCCATCATTCGTGGCTGAATTTGTCTCAATCTCATGCTCCTTCTCCCCAAAATCCTTAACCCTCTTACCAATTAAGAACTATTAATTTCTGCCTTGAATGCACCCATGACTAGGCCTCCAGAGCCCTCCATGGAAACAAATTCTACAGATGTATCAGCCTTGGTTAAAGTAACACTCATCTCTGTTCTAAAGGGGTATTCCTTTGTTCAGAGGCTGTATCCTTGGGCCATTAATGGAAACATCTTCCCTGTATCCTCTCTGTGCAGGCTTTTGGATCTTCTCCAAGTTCCAGCATATCTTCCTTTAGATATGGGGCCAAAATTGCTCACAGCATTCCAAATGCTGTCTGATCAATGCCTTAAAAAGCCTCAGCAAGTATGTCTTTGTTTTTATACTCTAGACCTCTCAAAATGAATGCTACAGATTTGCCTTCCTTGTGGATTAGGAATCTGCAAGTCACAGTGCATCTCTGGTTTCTAAATTTTCAGCCCATTTGGAAAATGGCCTGCAACTTTACTCTTACTACCAAAATTCACAACCTTACACTTCCCTGCTCTGTATTCCATCTACTGTTTCATTGTCCACTCTCTGAACACGTCCAAGAAGTGCTTTGAGTGGCTGGTTATGAATAGCATTAAATCTCATCTTCCTGCTACATTGGACACTTTCCAGTTTGCTTCTTACTGAAATCAGTTCACTGATGATGTCATAGTTCTGCACTTCACTCTGCCCTGTCCCACCTGGAGTGTCTCAACACCTCTCTCTGTAACTGGATCCCGGACTTCTGGACAGAAAGAGCACAGTCAGTCCATGTTGGTAGCAACATCTCTAGCTCTGTCACGCTGAACTGTGTGTTCAGCTCGCTGCTGTTCATACTGCTGACCTATGCCTGCACAGCAAGATCCAGTTCGAACTGAGTCATTAAGTTCGCTGAAGTCCCCACAGTGGTTGGCCTCATCAACAATGACGACGAGAGGAGGGAGAGGGACTTGCAGAAGGGTATGAAACACAACTTGAGTCTTAACGTGGACACAACCTAAGAGACGATTGTGGACGTTAGGAAGGTTCAGACTGACCACCCCTCACTGCACGTACAAGGCTCCTCCATTGAGCGAGTTAGGAGCACTACATTTCTGAGAGTGCACATGATGGGTGATCTCACCTGGTTCTTCAACACCACCTCTTTGGTCAAGAAAGCACAGCAGTGTCGGAAGAGATTGAGGTGAGTGAGGCTCCCCCCCCAACCTTCGTCCTTCCCAATTCTGATGAATTTTTGCAGAAACACCATCCAAGAGTGGCCTGATCAACTATATCTCCATTTGGTACAGGAATTGCAAGGCGTCTGACTGCAAATCCTTGCCAAGTATTGTGAGAACTGCTGAGAAGATTATCGGGATCTCTCTTTCACCCATCAGAGAGATTTATCGGCAGTGCCACATATGCAGGGCCCTTAGCATTTTTAAAGATCCTTTCCATCCATCCCAAAATCTCTTGACCCCCTACCATCAGGCTAGATGTACTGTGGTACAGGTCGACCTGTAATCCGGTTCCTTCGATAATCCGGCACTGATTATGCTTAATGTGATCCTTCTGTAATTCGGCATTTTCACTAATCCGGCACTCCTCAGGTCCCAATGGTGCCGGATTAGTGACGGTTGACCTGTATTAGAACAAGAACTGTTAGGATGGGAAACAGCCTCTTCCCCCAAGACGTGAGACTACTGACCTCCTTTGACCATCCAGGTCTCACCATGCATGAAGCAACAGTAGCATTATATTTTTCACTTGTGTCTTAAATGCACATTATTATTTGTGAGTTTACTAGTGGTAATCTGCCTTTGTGTTTGTGACCATTGTGCACCTTGATTCAGAGGAACATTGTTGCATTTGGCAGTACACTTGAGTTCGGTTGAATGATAATAAACTTGAAAGTGCTTCTGCAGACTCCTTGTCTCTGCGATGCTACCTGCCCCTCCACCCAGCCTGGGGTTGTAATGGCTACAAAACCACCTGGCTGTGGTAAATCCCATCTACTGCCCTGCAGGTAGGAAACCTGACACGTTGGCTGACACACCAACTCCAGACACATTGGTGTCGTTCATTCCTGAGTGCTCTCTGCAATACCTCTAAAGCAACTTACTTTGCGACCACTTAAGGACAGGCAATAAATGTTGGTTAAGTTCCAAAAAAAAACATACATTAAATTAATGCTCTCTTCTTGCTACTTCTCCAGGAGGTACAAGAACTTAAGGTTCCACCACCATGTTCAGGAACAGTTATTACCCTCCAACTATCAGGCTTCTGAGCCAATGTGGATAACTTCACTCACCTCAACTCTGAACTGATCCCACAACCTATGGACTCGCTTTCAAGGTCTCTTAAACTCAGTATTATTTATTGATTTTGAATTATTTGCACAATGTCTTCATTTGCACATTGGTTGTTTGTCAGTCTTTATTATTTATAGTTTTTGAAAAATTCTATTGAATTTCTTTGCTTTCTTGTAAGTGCCTGTAAGAAAATGACTCTTAAGTTGGTAGAAGGTGACATGTATGTACTTTGAAAGTTAATTTTGAACTTTGAATTTTGAATCTTTAGGACACCTGTCTCTGCTAGCAATCCCAGTTCTAGCCTCCCCAATCTGGGAAAGTCAATTACCCACTGCATTCACCTGGCACACCTGTCCAGCAACAAGGGTCCATCATAAGACAAGCAGCTTGCAACCTGGGGAAAGTTGTTGCTCACTGTGCATACTGCAAGGCAGGAGTCATCAAGGATCCTGCTTCAGAAATCTCCGTGGACACTTTGAAGAATGTTCACCTTTCTGGCCTGTTTCCATCTTGTGGGTCTGTTGTGATATTTGGAGAACAGGTCTTGGGCTTGGTTTCACTTTACCCTGCCATTGTTCATCTGCAGTCATCTTTGAGGTTCAGCTCTTCAGAACTCGAGTGTTTAACTAGTGAGCCGGTGGGAGTTGGTGCTTGCATCTTGCATGGTGGAAATACCCACAGTTCTCAGGACCTTATTCATGTGCCCATCAAACTAGACATCAGTTAATACTCTCAGCAGTAGTCCCCTTTGACTTCCTCGGTGGCTGATGAATTATTCTATCTTGTCAGATCTGCTTGAGCTTGAGGTGCATTTGTCTTGCTGTTGAGTGCAGGAGTGTCGAAGTTATGCCAGACCAGCTAATCTGCCTCAGCTGGATACTGGCATCTGGTGCTGGGCGCAAGACTCTTCTGGAAGGGTGTCAGGAGTGGCACTTATGGCTAATATTGTTGAGCATAAAATTTGGTTCTGTTCTGAGTGGTGAAAATTTAGGAGCAAGGGGGAAGCACAAAAAGGTGATTAGAAAATTTGCTATTTGCTTTTACCAGACAGTTGTGAATTGGTGGAATTCCCTAGCAGCCGAGGCAACCTTTTTAAATATATTTAAGACAAAGCGCAGGAATTAAAGGTTCCGGGGAAAAGGCAGGTTGGTGGATATGAATCCACAGGCGGATCAGCCATGATCTTACTGAATGGTGAAGCAGGCTGGACAGGCCAGGCGGCCAACTCCTGCTTCTAGTTTTTATATTCTTGTATGAGCAGCAGAGGGGTGGTAAACCAGGGAGGTTCGTTCCACAAGAGAGCGCACACCAGGTGAAGCAAGAACAGATGGATAACAGTAAGTCTTCAATTCAGACCTGGAAACAAAGTTTGACAACAAACCTGGCCTTGATGGGCTGAATAGCCTACTTGTGGCGCCAAATGCCACTGTTGAGCTGGAGCTCAGTGTTTGCTGGCAGTTGGCAATTAGGTAGTGATGTTAGATAATTATTTTGCATAGCGGTGCTGCTTGGTTAAACCCAGCCTTATGGCTCCAGCAGGCAAGCACCTTCAAAGCATGCAGCACACTGCAGTGTATATGATATGGTATGGTCTGCAATGATATTGGTAGACAGCATTAGGTGATTGCACTGTCAATGATCTCTGGTGCCTGTACTACTGTTTGCCACTGACTTTGGTATATATTTATGTGCTACCATCCTCCATTCATTTTCTGCTTGAGATTCATTTTTTTGCAGGCATTTACAGGAAAAAAAGAGGTACAATAGAATTTTATGAAGACCTATACATAGAGACTGGCAAATAACAATGTGCAAAACTAGCCAAAACTGTGCAAATCAAAACAATACTAAGAATAAGTTGTAAAAGAGTCCTTGAAAGTAAGTTTGTAGGTTGTAGGATCAAGTCAGAGTAGGGGTGAATGAAGTTATCCACACCCATTCAGGAGCCTGATGGTGTGGGACCTCAGACTTCTGTATCTCCTGCCCAGAAGAGAGCTTGGCCTGTATAGTTAGGGTCTGTGATGACGGATGCTGCTCTCTTGTGGCAGTGCTCCATGTTAATGTACCCAGTAGTGGGAAGATCTTTGCCTGTGATGGACTGGGCTATTATCCACCACCACCTGTAGCCTTTTCCATTCACAGGCATTGGTGTTGCCATACCAGGCCATGTGCATCCGGTTAGGATACTCTGCACTGTGCACCTAAAGAAGTTTGTCAAAGTTTCAGGTGACATGCCGAATCTACACAAGCTTCAAGAAAGTAGAGGTGCTGTCATTCCTCCTTTGGAGTGACAAGATACACCTCGCTTATCTCTCAATGGTGCTGGTTCGAATTTCTTGAGCTCCATACCCAGCAGGACTGTGAGAGTCCTTCCAGAGAAGAACCACGGCAGTTTCAGAAGTCAGATCATCAGCCCCACCTCGGTTTGAAAAGAATATTAATTTGGCCCTCACACTGTGGAAAAGAGATGTTGCTATCACAGAATGTCTGGCCAGCAGTTGTAGACTAGACTCCTTTAAAAGCCAAATCATTAAAATCATGTCAGTGATCATGATTTAATTGCAATAATGGGAGCAGCATTGATTGTGAAACACAACGGAGTTGTTAGTGCTTGTGCTGCTATGCTGCTCAGGTGACCTGGGTTCAATGCTGAACTTCGGTATTGTTTTGCGCTGTAGCGATGTGCTACACACAGCGCTAGAATAACCACACGGAGTCGGTGAGTTGGAGTTGCGATGAAAGAGGTTTATTCAAACTTCGCGGCCGCTTTAAAGCCTTCCCGTTCCCGCCCTTTTTGCTGCCGGCCCTCTGCCTGCGCGCACTGTTTCGTGAGCCGGTTCGTGGGTGTCAGAAAGTGGGTTGCCACATAACCCCCCCCCCCCAGAACCGGCGATACCTCCCCCAATGTCCACAGTCTGGATCGGCCTCTGTTTGGGAGGTCTGCCCCTGCGCCGCGGTGCCTGAGCCTGGACCGGTTGCGCCAAGTCCACATGGGCCGGTTTGAGTCGGTCCACCGTGAAGACCTCTTCTCTCCCCCCAATGTCCAGCACGAACGTGGACCCGTTGTTGCTGATCACCTTAAATGGCCCCTCGTAGGGCCGCTGTAGCGGTGCCTGGTGTCCGCCCCGTCGTACAAAAAGAAACTTGCAGTTCTGCAGGTCTTTGGGTACGCAGGTCGGGCTCTGTCCGTGCTGTGAAGTGGGTATGGGGGCCAGGTTACCGAGCCTCTCCCGTAGTCTGTCCAGGACTGCTGTGGGTTCTTCCTCTTGCCCCCTTGGGGCTGGTATGAACTCTCCTGGGACGACCAGGGGCGCGCCGTACACCAACTCGGCCGACGAGGTGTGTAGATCCTCTTTGGGTGCCGTGCGGATTCCGAGCAGGACCCAGGGAAGTTCGTCCACCCAGTTAGGCCCCTCCAGGCGGGCCATGAGAGCCCATTTCAGGTGACGGTGGAAGCGCTCCACTAGTCCGTTCGACTGTGGGTGGTAGGCAGTTGTGTGGTGTAGCTGTGTTCCTAAAAGTCTGGCCATAGCCGACCACAGGCTGGAGGTGAACTGGGCGCCCCTGTCGGAGGTAATGTGGGCCGGTACCCCAAAGCGTGCTACCCAGGTTGCGATCAGTGCTCGGGCGCAGGATTCGGAGGTGGTGTCGCTGAGCGGGACTGCCTCTGGCCATCTGGTGAACCGGTCTATCATAGTTAGGAGGTACCGCGCTCCTCGTGACACTGGCAGGGGCCCCAAGATATCCACATGAATGTGGTCGAACCTGCGGCGGGTGGGTTTGAACCGCTGCGGTGGAGCCTTGGTGTCCCGCTGCACCTTGGCCGTTTGGCACTGCATACACGTTTTGGCCCATTCACTGACCTGTTTACGAAGTCCATGCCACACGAACCTGTTGGAGACCAGCCGGACAGTTGTCCTGATGGAGGGGTGCACTAAGTTGTGAATGGATTCGAACACCCGCCGGCGCCAGGCTGCTGGGACGACGGGGCGGGGTTGGCTAGTAGCTACGTCATATAGTAGGGTCCTCTCACCTGGGCCTACGGGGAGGTCTTGGATCTGCAAACCGGAGACTGCAGTCCTGTAACTGGGGATCTCAGCGTCTGCCTGCTGTACCTCTGCCAGCGCTGCATAGTCCACCCCCTGGGACAGGGCCTGTATGGTAGGTCTGGAAAGTGCGTCTGCCACGACATTGTTCTTTCCAGAGACATGCCGGATGTCCGTCGTGTACTCGGAGATGTAGGACAGATGTCGCTGCTGGCGGGACGACCAGGGGTCGGACACCTTAGTGAACGCAAAGGTAAGCGGTTTGTGGTCTGTGAACGCGGTGAAGGGCCTACCTTCTAAGAAGTACCTGAAATGCCGGATTGCCAGGTATAGTGCCAATAGCTCCCGGTCGAAAGCACTGTATTTGAGTTCGGGTGGTCGTAGGTGTTTGCCGAAGAACGCCAGGGGTTGCCAGCGACCCTCGATGAGTTGTTCCAGCACTCCACCGACTGCTGTGTTGGATGCGTCCACCGTGAGGGCAGTAGGAACGTCCGTTCTGGGGTGCACTAGCATCGCGGCGTTTGCCAAGGCTTCTTTGGTTTTAACGAAAGAGGTTGCGACCTCTTCGTTCCAGGTAATGTCCTTGCCCTTACCCGACATTAGAGTGAACAAGGGGCGCATGGTTCGGGCTGCTGAGGGGAGGAAACGGTGGTAGAAATTCACCATACCCACGAATTCCTGCAAGCCTTTGATTGTGTTGGGTCGGGGGAAGTGGCGGACCGCGTCTACCTTGGCGGGCAGCGGGGTTGCCCCGTCTTTAGTAATCCTGTGGCCCAGGAAGTCGATGGTGTCGAGTCCGAACTGGCATTTGGCTGGATTGATTGTAAGACCGAATTCACTCAGGCGGGAGTAGAGCTGGCGGAAGTGGGACAGATGCTCCTGCCGACTACTGCTGGCTATGAGGATGTCGTCCAAATAGATGAATGCAAAGTCCAGGTCGCGTCCCACCGCGTCCATTAGCCGCTGGAAAGTCTGTGCGGCGTTCTTTAGACCAAACGGCATTCGGAGGAATTCGAAAAGTCCGAACGGGGTGATAAGTGCTGTTTTGGGGATGTCGTCCGGATGTACAGGGATTTGATGGTATCCCCAGACGAGGTCTACCTTGGAAAAGATCCTTGCGCCGTGTAGGTTTGCTGCGAAGTCTTGAATGTGCAGCACAGGGTAGCGGTCTGGTGTTGTAGCCTCGTTCAGTCTGCGGTAGTCACTGCATGGTCTCCAGCCCCCTGTTGCCTTGGGCACCATGTGAAGGGGGGAGGCCCATGGGCTGTCGGACCGCCGTATGATCCCTAATTCCTCCATCTTCTTGAACTCTTCCTTCGCCAGTCGGAGCTTGTCCGGGGGAAGCCTTCGAGCACGGGCGTGGAGGGGTGGTCCCTGGGTCGGGATGTGGTGCTGTACTCCGTGTCTGGGCATGGCTGCCATGAACTGCGGTGTCAGTACTGATGGGAAATCCGCCAGGACCCTGGTGAATTCATCGTCGGACAGCGTGATGGAGTCCAGGTGTGGGGCTGGCAACTGTGCTTCACCCAGGTAGAACGTTTGAAAAGTCTTGGCGTGGACTAATCACTTCCCTTGCAAGTCGACCAGCAGGCTGTGGGCTCGTAGAAAATCTGCCCCCAGCAGTGGTTGGGCCACGGCGGCCAGTGTGAAGTCCCACGTGAACCGGCTGGAGCTGAACTGTAGCTGCACCGTGCGGGTGCCGTAGGTTCGTATTGTGCTGCCATTAGCGGCCCTCAGGGTGGGTCCCGGTTCTCTGTTGCGGGTGTCGTAACTCGTTGGAGGTAAGACGCTGATCTCCGCTCCGGTGTCGACCAAAAAGCGGCGTCTCGACTGCTTGTCCCAGACGTACAGGAGGCTGTCCTGATGGCCAGCCGCCATAGCGATCGGCAGCGGCTGGGCCTTGGCGTTTCCCGGGAATTTGCAGGGCGGTCTGCAGCGGCGGGCCTCCGTGCCCCACCGCTGGTGGTAGAAACACCATTGTTCGTTGGGCTCCTCACTCCTGTCGCCGGGTTTTGTAGGCTCTGCTGCCGGGCCCGGTCTGGTCTGTCGTTGGGCACGCGGCTTGGTGATCTGTGCGACGGATGCCCCTCTCTCTTTCCTGGCATTCCACAGCACATCTGCTCGGGCCGCCACCTCCCGGGGTTTGCTGAAATCTGCGTCGGACAGCAGCAGGCATATGTCCTCGGGCAGTTGCTCTAGGAACGCCTGCTCGAACATGAGGCAGGGTTTGTGTCCCTCAGCCAGGGCCAGCATCTCGTTCATTAATGCTGACAGCGGCCTGTCTCCCGAACCATCCAGGTGCATTAAGCGGCGTGCTCGTTCGCGCCGTGAGAGTCCGAAAGTCCTTATGAGCAGGGTTTTGAATGCTGTGTATTTGCCGTCCTCCGGGGGCGACTGTATAATCTCCTCAACTTGTGCAGCAGTCTCCTGGTCGAGGGAGCTCAGCACGTAGCAGTAGCGAGTGGAATCCGAGGTTATCTGCCGAATGTGGAATTGTGCTTCTGCTTGTTCGAACCATAAATGAGGTCGCAGCGTCCAGAAGCTTGGCAGTTTTAACAAAACTGTGTGAACAGATGCAGCGTCGGTCATCTCTGGTCCAAATATCGTTTGGGCCGTCGGGGTCACCAATTGTAGCGATGTGCTACACACAGCGCTAGAATAACCACATGGAGTCGGTGAGTTGGAGTTGCGATGAAAGAGGTTTATTCAAACTTCGCAGCCCGCTTTAAAGCCTTCCCGTTCCCACCCTTTTTGCTGCCCGCCCTCTGCCTGCGCGCGCTGTTTCGTGAACCGGTTCGTGGGTGTCAGAAAGTGGGTCGCCACAGCACGGAGTTTGTGGATTTACTCTGTGACCATGCCAGCTTCCCACTGGATTCTCCGGTCTCCTCCCTGCGTCCCAGAGAGGTGTGGGTTGATAGGGTAATTGGCAACTGCAAGCTACCTTTAAGGTGCAGTTGATTCTGGCAATCCAAATGCAGAAGTCAATAAAAATTAGAGTATTGTAAATAGCTACTTGGTCAGCCAATACTCAGTCACCACTTAATTAGGTACATCTGTACACCTCTTCCATGTAAGTATCTAATCAGCAAATCAATAATAGCAACTCCAATCATAAAAGCATGCAGACATGGTCAAGCGGTTCAGTTATTGTTCAGACCAAACATCAGAATGGGAATAAAGTGCAATCTAAGTAACTTTGACTGTGGAATGATTGGTGCCAGATGGGGTGGTTTGACTACACCATTCCCTCGAAGGTGTGCAGCCATGCAGTAACTGTATTGCTCCTGTGCTCAGAGTCTTTGTTGCTGTACACCGCAAATTTTCCTTTGTGTAATGTTAATATTAAGGTGCCATGCAGTCTTCAGGACATGTAAAATTTCCTGCTCAGAGCAATGGCTGGTCTGTGCAGCTGTAAAAGGATTAAAGGAAACGTTGTTTGAGTATCTCGGAGGCTGCTGATCTCCTGGGATTTTCAGGCACAGCAGGTTCTAGAGCTTACAGAGAATGGTGTAAGAAACAAAAACCATCCAGTGGTCACTAGCTGTGTGGGCGAAAATTTTTTTTTATATTTCAAAATATACTTTATTCAAAAATAAATATATACAATAAACCATTTCAATAACTTTTCATCCTTTACATACGTTTCCATTATACTCGGTACATATCCGTATTTATAGCCACCCACGTGGCACTCCAGTAGTTCAGCTTACGATATCATTGTTGAGGACTATACTCCCTGCCCTCCGACCCCTCCCACTCCCACGGGTGGAGAAACCTATACCGTGGTCCTTCCCCACCGGGCCCTTGCGGTGGCTGCACCGAGTTTCAGTGCGTCCCTCAGCACGTACTCCTGCAGCCGAGAATGTGCCAGTCGGCAGCATTCTCCGACGGACATCTCCATGTGCTAGTAGATCATCAAGTTTCCGGCCGACCAAAGAGCGTCTTTCACCAAGTTGATGATCTGCCAGCAGCACCGGATGTTGGTCTCCGTGTGCGTCCCCGGGAACAGCCTGTAGATCAGAGAGTCCTCTGTTACGCAGCTGCTGGGGATAAAACGTGACACTAGCCCGTCCATCCTCCTCCACACCCTCTTTGCGAACTGGCAGTGTGCAAAGAGGTGGGTCACAAACTCCTCCTCACTGCAGTCCTCCCGTGGGCAATGGGGTGCGGAGACGACGTTCCGGGCGTACAGGAGGGCTCTGACTGGGAGGGCCCCTCTCACCGCCAGCCAGGCGAGGTCTTGGTGCCTGTTGGTGAGATCTGGCGATGAGGCATTTTGCCAGATGAACTGGACGGTCTGCTCAGGGAACCACCCCACTGTGTCCATCGCATCCTTCTCCTGCAGTGCCTGCAGGACACTACGTGCCGACCACTGCCTGATGGCCCTGTGGTCAAAGGCGTTCTCCTGGAAGAACTTTGCTACGTAGGACAGGTATGCCGGCAACGACCAGCTGACTGGGGCGTTGCGCGGGAGTGGGGCCAGACCCATCCTTCGTAGCCAGGGCGACAAGTAGAACCTGGGCACATAGTGGTACTTGGTGCCCACATACCTGGGCTCTACACACAACCTGATGCAGCCACATACAAAGCTGGCCATCAGGGTGAGGGCGACATTGTGGACGTTCTTGCCCCCGTTGTCCAGGGACTTGTGCATGACGGTCCGTCTCACCTGCTCCATCTTGGATCCCCAAACGAATCTGAAGACAGCCCAGGTGATTTCCGAGCTGTAGGAGCGGGGGGACGGGCCAGACCTGCGCCAAGTACAGCAGCCCTGAGAGCACCTCACACTTGATGACCAGGTTCTTGCCCATTATCGACAGGGAGCGCCCTCCCCACAGTCCCAGTTTCTGTTTCACCTTGGCAGTCCGCTCCTGCCAGTTCTTGTTGCACGCCTCAGCCCCTCCGAACCAGATCCCCAACACCTTCACGTGGTCAGACCTGATGGTGAAGGGGACGCTGGATCGGTCGGGCCAGTTGCCGAAGAGCATGGCTTCGCTCTTCGTGTGGTTGACCCTGGCCCCCGACACTAGCTCGAACTGTTAGCAGGTGCCAATCAACCTGCGAACTGTCCTCGGATCAGAGCAGAAGACGGTGACGTCGTCCATGTACAGGGAGGTTTTCACTTGGGTCCCTACACTGCCTGGCAGCATCACCTCTCTTATGCCCTCATCCCTCCTGATGGCTTCCGCAATGCCTTGCTAATGAGAGAGGTCAGAGAAGAATGGCCAGATTGGTTCAAGCTTGACAGTAAGTCAAATGATCACACATTACAACCGTAGTGTGCAGAAGAGCATCTCTGAACACCAGGTTAAGCCTTGAAATGGATGGACTAGAGCAGGTAAAGACTACACCAGGTTCCACTCCTGTATCTAATAACGTGGCCACTGACTAAATTTCCATGCTAAATAACTTGTGTAATCACTGCTACATTACTTTGATTATCCAAGTCTGTCACACCTCCCTATTCCTTACTTTCTTGTTGCTCCCTTTTGCTTCTAAAACCTCAGCTAGGCTGTCTTGCATTATCCTTCCCTTCTGACAGCCTTCAGCCCACTGAAGTTCTATTCTGGAGCTCTGTGCCACTCTTGGCTCGGCTTCCTATTACGCTCAAAACCTCAGTGTAAGTGGACACCTCCTCGGGGGATGGCTTAGTCCTGATGGTACCACAGTAGCTGGCAGCTCGTTCAGAACTGGAGTTCAGTTTGTTTAGTGAGGTATGGTTGCCAATGCTATGGGATTTCTCTGGACTTTACAGGAATCAAAAACAGATTTCTAAAGCACACAGAAAAAAAGAAATAATGATACAGTAGAAACTTCTGTTAATTGCTTCCACTCCCACTTCTCTCTTTTTCCATTCCCCATAACTGGCTCCTCTCTTACCCCTTTCTCTCACCGGCCCATCACCTCCCTGCCCTTTCTCCCATTGCCCACTGTCCTCTCCTATCAGATTCCTTCTCAGTCCTTTTCCTCTTCCTATCACTTCCCAGCTTCTCACTTCACCCCCCTCCCTCACCCACCTACCTTTCTCCTCTCCTGGCTTCACCGATCACCTTCGGGTTTGTATTCCTTCCCTTCTCCCCACCACCGGATTCTGGCTTCTTCCCTCCTCTCTTCCAGGGTGAAACAGCATCTGTTTATTCTGCTCCTTCGATGCTGCCCGACCTGCTGAGTTACTCCACCATTTTGTGTGTGCTGCTCTGGATTTCTCTTGTGTTTACATAGATAAATTGGTATTATAAATTCACTGAGTAAATGGGTAGGAATGGAAAAGGGAAGTCTTCCAAATGGGTAATAAATCTACTTCTTTTCTCTCCATTGATATAACTTAAGCACAGACATGTTCAGAATCAAATTTATTATCACTAGCAAATATCATAAAATTTGTCATTTTCAAGCATCAACTTTATTCACCGTGTAAATTTGGATTTATTAGGAATTTGGTTGGGGCATGACATACAACAAAATCAACATTCAATAATTATAAAGGATAAAGAATTATATAAACGTGGAGTTTAAAGTACAGATATGGAATGAAGTGCATAAATCATAAATACCAACATGTATTTACAATGTAAACATTACAAAAAGTGGTTTGAAGTGCTTACAGTGAATTGCAATGAGAGAGCGGAGTGAGGTGGGAGGCAAACTACAACGGTTGATCAGATTAACTGTCTAATTGGAGCCCAGACCCCAGGAGTGAAAAACTTGTTTTGTTTTGTCATGGGTCAGTTGAGCACGTTGCTGCATGTGTCACAGCCCGCTGTGCGCGCGTCAGTACGTGTGTCACGGCCCGCTGTGTGCGCGTCGGTAACATGATAAGTCCAGCTACCATCTCGCAAAGCTGAACCCGTCTCACGATGAATGGAAGCTTCCAACCACTAATTAATTTCCTTAAACTCCTTGATGGTTTCTTCTGGCTGGGAAATTATTATTAAAGTTACTTATACAGTAAGTGTTTTCTAGTTGACGAACAAGCTGTCTGAAATTTGGGATTAGTTGAAGGTGTCTGAAGAGCATCTTCAAGATGCAGACTGAGGTTCTCTGGACATAACTCGCTGCTTTTGAAGTTCTTCAGTTCTTACTCTTTCAGTACTATTGATACAATTACTTTGTGGTTTGAAAACTTTATGGTTTTAATGACTATTGTTCAAGTTTTGCAGAGTATTCACCTCAAAGCTTTTTCTGAGACTAAAATTATATCGTACTTGCATCAAACCTTATTAACTGCCTGCTTTGATCATTTGTGATCTTTGCTTTCTGATGCTGTCTGGTTATTGATGGCTAACTTTGAAAAAGCCATGACCTTTGAAAGCATTAGCTGGCTTGGATAAATTCTTGGCTGTAATGGTATCATTAGCACAGACCATGTAGCTTTGCGAGGTTAGAATGAGTGTGGCCAATCATTGCTTATTTTTATCATCATCTTAAAAATATCCTTGTACAGCTTGTCCTCTTCAAATATGGATGGGTGGTGTGATGGGAATCGGGCAGTATTTTTCATATCCAGGAGTGCATGCACACATAGTGTGTGTTTGCAAAAAAAAACCCACAAAAATTATACTTTTTTTTACAACCGCACACACATGCATGTATGTGCATGCACTCCCTCTGCAGCCACTATATGCTGTGCCTAATGAATTGGCCACCTGACTGTATGTTGGCAGTCTTCTGCTGCTGTAACCCATCCACTTTGAAATGTGCATCCAGAGATGCATGCCACTGTTGTGGTTATTTGAGTTTCTGTCACCTTCCTGTCAGCTTCAACCAGTTTGGCCATTTTTCTCTGACCTCTCTCGTTAACGAGGCATTTTCACCCTCAGAACAACAGCTCACCGGATGTTTTTCACATCATTCTCTGTAAACTCTAGAGACGGTTGTGCATGAAAATCCCAAAAGATCAGCAGGTTCTGAGATGCTCAAATTATCCTGTCTGCCACCAACAATCATTCCGTGGTCAAAGTTACTTTGATCATATTTCTTCCCCATTCTGGTGTTTGGTCTGAACAACAACTGAACATTTTGACAGTGCCTGCATGCTTTTATGATTGGCTAATTAGATATTTGCATTACTGAGCAGGTGTACTGAGTGGCCACTGAGTTTACACACATGCACCTACCTGAACACAGGAACAAACGATTCATAGAGTCATATATAAAACATGAAATTAGATCCTAATAATAATAATAATGTTAGACCTTATAATTGCACATTTTGTCTTATGCACATTGGTTGTTTGTCAATCTGTATGTATAATCTTTCATAATTTCTTTATCTTCCTGTAAATGCCTGCAAGAAAATGAATCTCGAGATAGTAGACTATGACATATGCGTACTATGATAATAAATTTACTTTGAATTTGACTTGGATTTGAGCCTACTTAATCCATACCGAAATATAGCACTTTATTTATACTAATTCTACTCTAGCTCCAATTTATTCTCCTCACATCTCCATCACCTCCCAAACACCGGTTCAAGGCAAGAATGGGACACTTACAAACTCCTAAGGCAGGGGTTCCCAACCTGGGGTCTGTAAAGCCCTTGGCTAATGGCATTGGTCCGTGGCATAAAAGAAGTTTGGGAGCCCCTGATCTTAAGGTATCTCTTAATCATGGCACATGCACCTCCAGTCACAGCTCTTCAGCTCAGAAGCAGGCTCTTGGGTCCACTGAATCTGAGCTAACCACAAGCACCAATTTATACTACTCTTACACTAATCCTGTTTTATTCCTCTCCTTCTCCCACACCAACATTCCATTGCCTTCTTGTCGATTCTGCTATTCACTTCAGCATTCTCACCTGCTGATCTTTAAGGCAGAAGATCATAAACCATAAATCTACTTCAGAGATTTGAATTTGGATTTATTTGGCCTTGGGCAGAGTCTTGCATATTTCCTGGAAAAACTCCTGCACTCCCAGAGTCAATTTGCAAGGTGAGGCTTCTCAAAGTAAGGCTGGGTTCCTAGGTATTTAGAGAGGTTTTATTTTAGATCTAGAGAGATAGAAAGAGAAATCAATTCCACTGGTTGGGGAACTCAGGATTTTTGACTTGGCAGAAAAATTAACAGCCAAAAATTTCAGGGAATTTAGGAAATGCGTGGAGAATGGTGGAAATTTGGAACATTTCTTCAGACTGCAATTGATGATTGAGCTGTTTTGTGTAAAACAAAGAGTGATATTAGACCATACAACTTAGGAGCAGAATTAGGCCATTCGGCCCATTAAGTTTGCTCAGCCATTCAGTCATGGCTGATTTTTTGTCCTTTTCAACCCAATCTGCTGCGTTCTCCCAATAACAATTGTTTCTTTAATTAAGTAGCTACCAAACTCGGCTTTAAATATGCCCAGTGACATGGCCTCCACAGCCATCTGTGGCAACGAATTTCACAGATTCACCACCCTCTGGCTAAAGAATTTCATCTCCGTCAGTTACATAACACACTAGCAATGCAATGGGGGCTAAATTCTCACCGCTATCAGGAAGGTGATCGTGTGTTCTCTCCATCACTGCGTGAGTTTCCTCCAGCTGCTCCATGTTCCAAAGACATGTTAAAATAGGAAGTTGTGGGCGTGCCAAGTAGGCACTGGACGCATGCCAACACTTTCGGGCTGCCCCCAACACGATACTTCAATTATGTTGGTCATTGAAGCTTAGCAGTGCATTTCATTGCACGTGACAAAGCTAATATTTAATTTTTAATTTTCCTGAAGCTGTTCCCTATGCTCCTAGACTCTCTCACTATTGGAAACATACTCTGAATGTCTACTCTATCTAGGCTTTACAATATTTGATAGGTTTCAATGAGATCCCCCCTCACTCTTCTAAACTGTATACTAGATACATACCAAGTAGTACAGAGAAGGTTCAATAGACTAATATCTGGAATACGAAAGCTGTTTTGTGGGAAAAGGTTGGACAAGGTCATCTCTGTTAGAGTGAGAGAGGACTTGACTGAAACATATCAGATCCTGGAGGTAGATGGGGAGAAGATGTTTTCTTTGAGAGATCCTATTGCAGCACTGATGCTGCCTTCACCCACATCTCAATTTCCTGGACATCCATGCTCACCCCATCTTCCCACTGCCTTAATAGGGATAGAGTTCCTCCTGTCCTCACCTTACCTGCCCCCCCCGCACCCCCATATGAACCTCTGCATCCAACACATCATTCTCCATTACCTCCTCCATCTTCAACAGGACCCTACCACCAAATACATCCTTGTCTCTCCCCCAGTCCCCACTTTCCACATGAATTGCTTCTTCCATGATTCCCTTGTCCATTCATCCTTCCCAGTAATCTCCATCCTGGCACTTAACCCGGCAAGTGGCCTAAGTGCTACACCTGCCCATTCACCTCCCCTGGCCTCCATTCGGGGACCCAGTCTTTTCAGGTGAGGCAACACTTCACCTGCAATTCTGTTGGAGTCAATAAACTTGCCCCAGGCAGTTAGACCGTAAGACCATGAGACATTTGTGAAAAATTAGGCCACTTGGCCTATCAAGTCTTCTCCACCATTCTATTCTGGCTAATTTATTATTCATCCCAGGCCCTTTTTTCTTGCCTTCTCACTGTAATCTTTGCTGCCCTGACTAACCAAGAACCTATCAACCTCTGCTTTAAATAAACTCAATGACTTGCCCTCCATGGCAATGAATTCCACAGATTCACTACCATCTCGCTAAAGAAATTCCTCCTCACCTCTGTTCTAAAGGGATGTCCTTGTATTCTGAGGCTGTACCCTCTGGACTTAGACTCCCCCACTAAAGGTAACATCCTCTCTACATCCCCCTCTATTTAGGCCAGGGGTGCCCAACCTGGAGCATATGGGCCCTGTGGTTAATGGTAGGGGTCCATGGCAAAAAAGAGAATGGGAACCCTTGATCTAGGCCTTTCAATACTCAGTAGGTTTTAATTCATTCATCTAAAATCCACAGAATACAGGCTCAGAGCCTTCATACTCCTCATACATTCCTGGGATAGTTCTTGTATACTCCGGTGGTCTTCTCCAAGGCTAGCACATCCATTCTTAGATATGGGGCTCAAAACTGCTCACAAGACTCTAAACATGGTCTGATGAATACCTGGATGAAACCTTAGCAGTACGTTCTTGCTTTTGTATTTCAGTCACCTTGAAATCAATGCTTACACGGCATTTGCCTTCCTTACTACTGACTCACTCTGCAAGTTATCCCCTCGGACCCCCAAGCTACTTTGGACCTCTAATTTTTGAATTCAAGCAAGCAAAATTTAATATCATTTAAAATTTAGTAAAACTAAATGTTATTCAAGTAAGCAAAAAAATTAAGTATTATGAGATTAAACCGGCTGGTTTACAGGTTAGTTGTAATCAAGTTGGTTGGTGGAACAGGATGAATGGTCTTTGTTTCTGGGAGTACCCAGGCATTCCCTCTGGTAAGGTCTAACTCTTTCATGTTAGTAATGAAAGCAGCGAATAATGGAAATATTGAGCGGTAACCATGGAGAAAGAGTCGCCATAGTTTTGTTGTGCTAGCGTCTGCAGTTTTGTGTTTTTCAACTTTATTACCAGTATTTCTTCAAGGCATTGGACAGTATCAGAACATGCCTTTTTTTTCCAACCAGTGGACATAGTTAAAAAGAAAGTGCACCACAAAGCTATGTACTTAGCCCCTGCTCTAGTCGCTTTATGCTTAAGAGGCTATGTACAGATCCAATGCCATGTTTAGGTTTGACCGTTGTTAGCCGAATCAAGGGTAGGGATGAATCAGCATGTAGGAGGGAGGTTGAAGCTATTGTTGTCATGGCAGTTCTCAATATTGTAGGGATGTCCATCAAGAACATGCATGATTGACTGTGGTAATGCACACAAAAGACTGGAGGAACTCAATAGGTCAGGCCGCATCTGTGGAAAAGACTAAACAGTTGACCTATCTTCTTCAGTAACCCTTCTTCAGGACTGGAAAGGAAGGGAGGGGGAAGAAGTCAGAATAAGGAAGTTGGGGGAGGGGGTGGGCGAAGGAGCTCAAGCGAGAATGTGATAGGTGAAGCCAGGTGGGTGGGGGAAGGGGGATGAAGAAGTCATAGGTGGGAAAAGCAATTTCCTGCAGCTTCGGACAGACAGTTGCCATACGAAACTGTGCTAAAAACAAAATGTAAAAACTTGTGTACTGGACAGAGACAGGCACCAGTCTGCTGTTGTAAAACACGAGTGAAAAGTCACACTTTTGCATGCTTCTACTGTCCTTTCATGTACCAAAGTCATCACAGCGGTGACTTAATAAAAAGTTATTAATTACAGCCCACTGGGACAAACACTGTCAAAGAATGCAAGCTGCCTTTATTAAATACAGCATTTTTACTTATAGCATGGATTACGAACAAAGACTTTATAAATTTAGACTCTCTTTTTTATAAGTCAGTCATAATTCTCCTTTGCTGGTTTGTTAGTCCTGGCAGACAGAGCATTCTGGCACCTGTGCCTGGGTAGAGGGTACACAAGATTAAATCTCACAACAGTTTCATTTTCATTGTTTCCTTGGCATTCTGAAGCATCCCAAAGTGCACAAACAGCAGCAATAGCAAAGGAAGATGCTGGTAGAACTCAGCCGAGCAGTATATGTGGAAAGAGAAACCAGTTAACATTATCCAATAGCACTGCAGCTTGGTATGGCAACTGTTCTGCCCGTGACCGTAAGAAACTGCAGACAGTTGAGGACACACTGCTCTGCACATCACTGGAAGTAGCCTCCCATGCATGGAATCTATCCATACATCTCACTACTTCAGTAGCCAGCATAATCAAAGATCCCACCGAGCCTAAATGTTCCCTCTTCTCCCTTCTCCCTTCTCCCATCAGGCAGAAGATACAAAAGCCTGAAAGCACATACCACCAGGCCCAAGGACAGTCTCTATGTCTACTGCTGTTATCAGCCTCTTGTACGGACCTCACATGATAAGATAGACTATTTGAGCTTACCAGCAATCTCGTTATGATCTTCCATTTTATAGTTTACCCCCACTGTACTTCGGTAGCTTTTACACTTTTTTTCTGCGTGCTCTAGCTCAATGCATTGAGTAATGATTTGACCTGTACTAACAGTAATAAATTTTCTCTTTATCTTGGTACATGTGACAAAAATAAGCCAATTGCTTAGAGCTTAATATGTATTGCGTTGGTGACACTGGGAATGTATTGGCAGGAGAACTTTATGATTATAAAGAAAGCCTTCTGTCACTTTTTACTTTTTGTATAAATGTTTATATTTGAAATGGAAAGAAAGGGTAGTGTGCAAGTGCTCTCTCTGCAAAGCAATCACCCTATCTGTACTTGGCTTCTCAATTGCAGAGGAGGCCATATTGTAAATATTGACTGGAATACCTCAGATTGGAAGAAGTACCTGTGGAATGGTTGTTTGGATCCCTGGACGGCAGGAAGGGGAGATTTGAGTGGGTGGGAGTGGCACCTCCTCCCAGTTGTATGAAAAGGGGCAGTCGAGGCTGGGGACCGTAGGCTGACAGTGTGAGTGGTGGCTACAGACTGCAGAAGGGTGGTGAAGGGAATGATGAAGCTGGGAGGTGGGAATATGCTGATTCAGGCAGACACTGTGAAGGATGAAACTGCAAATCAAAGCTTTGAAGATGAAATAACAAGGGAACTTTGTTGTATCATGGGAGGGGAGAGGGGGTGCAAGGAAGCATGGGGAAAAAGAGGAAATGCGGCTAAGAGCTCCATCCACCTTCCTAGAGGAGAAGCCATGCTTCTGGAAGGGGGAGGACATTTCAGAGGATCCGGAGCAGAAACTGGGAAAAAGAAAAGATTCAAAATGCTGATCAGAAAAGCATAGTTTCAAGGAGGATCTTTGAAGTTAAAGACATGCTGATGAAATTCAGAGATCAGTGCTGAATTGGGTGAACGATCTGCCACTGTATGTGGGGCAAAGAGGCAAGACATATGAAGCCCAGGCTCGGAGTCATGGACTTTGTAAGTTCTTAGTACCACACAACACAGATGTTTGATTTCTACTTTAAGCATGCTTGCAGACAGACAGACACACGCACACGCACACACACACACACACATCCGTACTTTGAATCAGAGAAGATAAGGACACATAGCAAGAGATTCTGCAGATACTGGCAATCTGGAGCAAAACGCACAAAATGCTAGAAGCACTCAGCAGGTCAGGCAGCACTTATGGAGGGGAATAAACGGTTAATGTTTCAAGCTGCAACTCTTCATCCGGACTGAAAGGAAGGAGGCAGAAGCTTGAATAAGTAGGTGGGTAGGGGGAAGTAGTACAAGCTGACAGGTGATAGGTGAAGCCAGGTGAGTGGGAAGCAGGGGTGCGTTTCTGAACCATACGCTTGTGCGGAATGGGCTTTGCTTGTTGTCTTAAAAATAAGGTGGTGGAGAGTGCTGAGATGTTCTGAGATCTCACATGTGATAACAGATTCGTTGCCTCTAAGTTTTGGTGCAGTGTATTGGTGAAAGTGTAAGTTAGCAAGTTGGGAATGCTTGTATTGACTATTGAAATTGTATCATGGCAAGTGAGACTGGTATTAATTTTTGCCATTCTCAGTCATTCTCACAATGAGCTTGAACCTTTCACAGTTCAGTGTCTATTGAACAAAGCATTTTGTGTCTTCTCTAGTATGTTCTAACTTCAAGAATGCTTAGTTCAGCATTATAAGCAGACTGCCACTTGAGGATGGTTCTCTGTACTGACTATGTCTATACACTCAAGTTCCAAAAAAACAAAGTGATTGATGGGCATATTGGTAGTAAGGTTTGTGAAGGTCTAGTCCCATTGTACCTCAGGAATAAAACAATAAAAATGCCTTTTAATGACTTTGGAGTGTTCCAAACCCATTTACACTTCAAAGGATAGTCACCCTGTGATGTTGAAGTAATTATTATGAAGGATTATATTAATACCAACATTATTAGACTTTCTCTAACTTAAACTTTGTAAAACTTTCCCCAACACCCTGGACGTAAAATATTACAGCAATGTGCAGGGCCTTCAGCCCATCATGATGTGCCAACAATTCATCTAACTCCCAAGATCATCCCACATGGCCCTTTATTTTTCTATTAGCCATGTGCCTGTCTAATACTCTCTTAAATGTCCTTAATCTATCTGCCTCTATCACCACTCTGGCTGTACATTTTATGCAATTACCATGCTTTTTATAAAAAGCCATCTTTGCCATCCCCCTGATGCTTTCCTCCAATCAACTTAAAGTTATGCCCTCTGGTATTAGTCATTGCCGTTCTGGGGAGAAAGGCACTGGCTGTACACTCTATCTATGCCTGTTATATTATACACCTCCCATCCTCCTCCACTCCAAAGAGAAAAACCCCAGTTCACCTTTGATCTCTGACCTCCTTAGGAGCTTTAGTGATGGGATGGCACCTGCAAGCTTTGAGCCCTGGGAATAAGTTATTCTCCACTTTTACTCAGCAGACCCTGAAAAATGCACAGTGTATCACCGGTGGGTCCTGAAGACATCAGTTTACCAGTCGGTGGCTGTATTATGGGAGCTCCTCAGCAGGTTGCACTGCTTTAAAATGTGAACACTTGTGCTGACGTGATGCATTTGCTTTACTTGAACAGAATCAGATTAAGTTTTATTATCACTGATATATGTCATGAAATTTGTTGTTTTATGGCAGCAAGAGAGATAAATAGATAGAGAGGGTCCAAGGTAGAGTTCAATGGTTCACGAAATCTGATGGTAGAAGGGAAGAAATTGTTGCTAAAGCATTGAATGTGGGTCTTCAGGCACCTGTACCACCTCCTGATTGTAGTAATGAGAAGGGGCATGTCCAGGATCGTGAGGATCTTTAATGGTGCAATGCTGCCTTTTGAAAACGTTCTCAGTGATGGGGAGGGTTGTGCCCATGACGGGGCTGGCTGAGTCTACAACCCTTTGGAGCCTCCATGCCAGGCAGTGATGCAACCAGTCAGAATGCTCTCCACCCTACATTTGTAACAATTTACTGGAGTCTTTGGTTACAAGCTCCTAATGAAGTATAGTTAATGGTGTGCCGCCTTCACGATTGCATTAGTGTTAGGCCCAGGGCTCTGAGATGTTGATGACCAGGAGCTTGAAATTGGTCACTCTCTCCACTGCTGACCCTTCCATGAGAACTGGTCTGTGTTCTCCCGACTTCCCCTTCCTGAAGTCAACAATCAGTTTCTTACTTTGACTATCATTGAGTGTGAGGATGTTGTCAACTAGCTGATCTATCTCACTCCTGTACACCATATTGTCACCATCTGAGATTCTGCCAACAACAGTTGTGTCTTGGGTGAATTTATAGATGGCATTTGATCTTTGCCTAGCCACAGAGTCATGGGTATAGAAAGAATAAAACAGTAGACTAAGCACACTTGAGGTGTGCCTGTGTTTAAATTTGTTCAAGGACTTGCAGTCCTTCTCTCCGAACATATATTACTCTGAGCTGTCGACACAAGGTTTTGATTGGAAGGGATTAAATTTTTCAGACTGATCACAAGCTTACTTAAACATGAGCTTAATTTTAACAGTGAAATAGATTCTAATGTACCTCATTCTTCTTGACCGTGAGCTTTATTTCATTCTTCGTGGTTTGTCTATTTCTGTGGGTTAGTGAAACCTGCCAGATTTATATTTTAACGTAGTTGGATCTGTTCATATTAAACGACATCAGTGCCAAACCTAACCTTACCATTCCTTGGTCTCATTTTTTTTTGGCCCCACTTCCCCCTCCCTGCCCTTCCCCTGTAACTCACCCTCCACATATTCCTTGGTCGTGCTTGAGGCCTAAAAATGCCCTCATTTTTTTTTGTGTGGTTTGAGGTATTTTCATTATTAACATGACCCAATAGTGCCAAACTTCTCTGGGAAGGTTTAAACCAAAGTTGAACTGTGGTCAGGATGATGGAGGGTAACTTGCTTCGTAAGTAAAATGGTTAGCACTGAATTGTTAGATGTTCCAGGCTGGAGGAACAAGAGCACAGCAAGGCTCCTGAATCGGAGCACCACAAAGAGTTTATCATGAAACAGAGACCCTGTCTCCAAATCAGCAGTCCGGTTCTGGTCCATCCTGTCTGTGGAAAAGCCCTTGAGTCTTGCCTATGTAACCGGCTTGTCCGGAGTGAGCCATGTCTCTGTGAAGCAGAGGCGCAGCAATGGATCCTTCTTTTCCCTCTGATCCAGCAAACTTGCCCTTGAGTCTTCAACCTTTTTCTTCAGCGACTGTTCATTAACCATATTCAGAGTAGAGGAAGTTTCATGTCCCGGTGTTTTAGCCTAGCTTGAAGTCCTCCCCTTTTCTCTTTCTTACCACCATGGTGATGTACCTTTGTCCACTTAAAGGTGCCATGGTTACATACTTGAGAGTTAAGCAGAAGATCGTGAAATCACTAGTTTGTTAAGACAATTCAAAAGGATGTTACTTAAAGTGAAATTACAAGCTGCCCATTGCAATGAGAGTAGTTCAGAAGCAGTGTAATTAGAAGTTTTGTAAGCTGCCCACAACGTATTGTGGTGTTTCACCAGCGCTAACTTGCCAAACACCATTGAGCAAAAGAAGGCAAACTATGCAAATAAAAATAATACTGAGAAGCTGAGTTGTAAAGTGTCTTTTGTCTGTGTGCGATTGGAGTCTGTAATTTATATTTTGATCAGGTGGTTTTTGGGCCGACTGATTTGCTGTCTCTGGGAATTTGACGAGATTGAGAATGGAGTTTATGGCAGAGTGTGAACCCATGATCGGCTCCAATTCTCACCACTCACCAATTAAGGTGTCGGGGAAGATTGAAATCAGTGAGGGTGAGAGTGGATGGCAGGCGTGTGATTGGCATTTGATCGGTCTCCCTCTCCTTCTCACTCACGGCTTCTGGAAGAAGGTGCAGGAGCCCTGGGGTCTTGGGCAAGGTTTGACCAGCATGGTTTGTGGATTGGACTAGTTTTTACAGGACTCTACAGTTCGTGTTATATGTGTTTCTGGTGTTTGGCTGCAACTTTTTTATTATTCTGCGCGACTTTGATTGGGGTGAACTGGCTCTATAGCCTGTCATTAACGAACAATACTGCGCTAAATTGAACTGAACTAAACTGAAGTGATTATTCCGAGACTGTTTCAAGGACTCTGTGCTTTGATGCTTAATATTCTGTTTGTTATTCACTTGTTTTATGTCAAAAACAAAATTGTGGGTAATAGCTGTTCCTGAACCTCATGGTGTGGGACCTAAGGATCCTCGACCTCATGCCCAATGGCGGTAGCAAGAAGAGGACGTGGTCTGGATGGTGGGTGTCCTTGATGATGAATGCAGTCTTCTCCTCAAAAGCAGAAATGTACAGGGGCACCTTTCCCAATTGTCATTTTGGCCTGAGCCTTTGCTGTCCCATCTTATTACTGATTCCAGGTTCTTTGGAATTGAGGAGGCTGCAGAAGGTAAGAGGTGAGTTATTCCTGCTGATCTAGAAGGAGCAGAATGGCACCTCAAAAATAAATTGGGTCAAGGCATCTCCAGGACTGTGGCACGGCACTGAGCTGGAACTCACCTGTCTAATCACGAAGCAGGAAGGCATTGCCCCTGGAATTGGGGACAGATGAATGTTTATTTTGTTAAGATTTTTTTTGCCCAGTTTGCTGCATTCTCATTCTCAGGAGCTGCTTTGACTGTGCAACTGTGTCTGCAGAATGCTTGTCAGATGCTTGCTGATCTCCTGCTTAACCCTGAACGAACCAATCAAGTCTTAAACCTTAATTATTTTTTAGTAATCTTTTGAAAGCAACATTTGCCCTCCTGTCTGTATTGCTCCTGCTAATACTTCATTATCCCCAGGCAACATTTGTATCTCTGTGTCCTTGGGAGGTTTGTGACCTACTGTATCTTTAATAAAACGTAATTAGTTGTGAGCATTGAGGTTAGCCACAGCTACTTATAGAACTCGTCTTCTGTTGCTTATTCCTACTGGAACATACTTCCTGTACTTACGGAGGATTTTAGCTTTAAAAATGACCTTTTTCAATTTTCAATTCCTTCCTTTCTGGAACTCAGCACATAGTCCTAGAGTTATTGAAAGCCTTTGTGTTTTCTTTCACTATTGGGTCAATACTGCCAATGTAAAATACTCATTGAATCTGACACTCCAAGGTGAGTTGTGAATAAAACCTTCTGACTTCACAAAGGTTTTCTCTATCTGCCCAATTAGCAGTTCATATGGTGGCTCCACTGCATAAAAGTGAAAGACGGCAGAGGGAATAGACTTATCACAGGCACAATCCTACCTGGCATCAAGGACATTTTCAAAATACAGGGCCTCAAGATAGCAGCATCCATCATTAAGGACCCTCACTACACAGATCATGCCCTCTTCTCATTACTACCATCAGGTAGGAGGTACATGTTCCTGAGGACCCACACTTCTTCACCTCCAACATCAGATTTCTGCATGGCCCGTGAACACTACTTCACTATTCCTCTTTTGCATTATTTATTTATTTTACATTTTATTTCAATGAAACCCCCCTTTTTTTTACGGGGCATCTTTACTGAGCCCCTCGCTAACAGCCACTAGACTCAGCAGTGAGCAAACCACCTTTCTCAAACTCAGTACGTCTAGGGTCGGTATGACTTGGGTCCCACCAAAACCAAGTTGGGATGTTTCAACCACCGCGCCTCGTTCGGAGTGAGTACGGTATAAATATTGCCCGCTTCCAATTATCCATCAGCAAGAAAAAACAGATTGTACACTGCATACAATTATAAAAAAAGGCGTATTTATGAATGTCAACTTAATCAGACGGTTATTAAAAGAAAGAAAAAAAATAAAAGAGCCCATTATAATTAATACAGTCAAAGGTGCACAAGGATGGAACCCAGATCTTCCAAAAGCTGATCTGTTCTTTTACTCACGGTGCCAACTTCTATTCACCGTTCACCGGTAGAACTTCCCATTGTGGACTCCATCGAATCGTGCGTTCCAGTTGGATCAAATCCTATGGCCGGTTCTCTCGATCTTTTTCTTCTCTCTCCATCCCCCCACCGAAAACAACCCAGCCCAGCGTCCATCACAAAAACTTCTCCGCCCAGCTTTCTCAGGAGCCTTCTCCCCATTCCACCATCCCAGCGGGCTGACCCGACGTTCCTAAGCTGAAGATCACAACCCCTTATCATTAACGGTAACCCAAGCACTGCCAGCAGAGCACGCCCTCCCACAGAAAGGCATTAAATGAACTACCCTACAACATCAGCAGTAAAATCGTAACCAGGACGTTACATCAACTTGGAGTAATTTTTTCATGTATTGCTGCCACAAGACAACTAATTACACCCATGTTGGTGGTGATAAACCTGACGGTGATTGATTTATTTTTTTATTCATTGATATACAGAACAGAATAGGCCCTTCCGGCCCTTCGAGCCATGCAGCCCAGCAACCCCCAATTTAACCCTAGCCTGATCAGGACTAGGGTTATTTACCTGATCAATTACCCTACCAACAGGTATGTCTTTGGATTGTGAGAGGAAACCAGAGCACCCAGAGGAAACCTGCATAGTAACGGAGAGTGTACAAACTCCTAACAGACAGTGGCAGGAATTGAACCCTTGTTGCCTGTACTGTAAGGCATTGTGCTAACCACTACACTACCGTGCTGCCCTATTCTGACTCTGTATCGGAAGAAAATCAGACTTAAACACATACAAGCCTAGAGAGAGTCGAGCATAAAACACATGTGCTGTTTAAAGCTTTGCAACTGTATAAAAATTCGGTGTGCCTGAATTTGGAGTATTGTGTGCAACTCTGGTCACTGCATGGCAGGAAGGGAGGTAACGGCTTTAGAGAACGCTGTTGCATTATAAAGAAGCTGGACAAACTAGGATTGTTTTCTCTGGAGTATCGGAGGCTGAGGGGAGGCCTAATAGGACAAGGGCTTCCAAACTGGGGTCCATGGACACCTTGCTTAATGGTATTCGCCCAAGGCATAACAAGGTTGGGGACCCCTGTTAGAAGTTTATAAAATTATGAAAGGCAAATACTAGAGGGACGAGCTTTTAAGGTGGGAGGGGGGAGGATTAAACGAAACTTGCAAGGCAACACACAAAATACTGGAGGATCTCGGCAAGTTAGGTAGCATCTATGAAGAGGAATTGACGTTTCAGGCTGTAATCTTTCTGATGTAGACTCTCAGCCCCAAATGTTGATTGTTTACTTCCCTCCAAAGACGCTGCCTAACTTGCAGAGATTCTCCAGCATTCTGTGTGTGCTCAAGATTTTCAGCATCTGCAGAATTTCCTTGTTTATGGTTTATGAGGCTGATTTATTTTCACACTAAGTGACAGCTGCTTGGACTGAGCAGCACGAACAGTCTGCTCTTGAGCCGAGGTGGCAGACCAACCTATCTGCGGACATTCTCTCCACTTCACTGTGTAGGGACGTGCACAGAGGGCGATATTGATATCTCTTTACGTCCACATAACCTGGAGTCGAGGCCTGAGATTTTCCATAAACAGGATCGTGCTAATTGACTAAACAGAATTATTAGTGAGAATAAGAAAGGCAGCTTCCAGGGATTAAAAATCTGAATTGTGTGCCTTGGGCAACACAGTGGTGCTGCCAGTAAAGTCACTGTCTCACAACCTCTCCTGAGCTGGGTTCAATCTTGACTTCTGGTGTAGTTTGTGTCCAAGTTCAGCCCTGTCCTCTCTTTGCCTTGTATTAGGTTATTGAGAATGTATTTATAAAACCAATTGGTGAAGTGGTATAAAAAGGAGGAGAGGATCTTGAGGAATGTGAATGGGGCAGGTTTTCCAGAAATGGACTCAACTAGTATCAGGAGATACAAGGCTTGGGTGAAAGACTCTCTCAAATTTCGACGGATGTACCGTGGAGAGACATTGCATCACTGTCTGGTATGGAGTGGGCGCTGCACAGGATCTTTAAAAGCTGCAGAAATTTGTAAACTCAGCAGCTCCCTCCATGGAGGACATGTCGTGCCATGGAGAACATCTTCCGAAGGTGATGCCTCAAAAAGGTGACATCCATCATTAAAAAGGTGACATTCTTCACTCAGGACTGCCTGCTTCTTATTACCACCATCAGAGAGGAGGTACAGGGGCCTTAAAACATACGCTCAACACGTTAGGAACAGCTTCTTCCCCTCCACCATCAGATTTCTGAACAGCCAATGAACCCATGAATTCCACTGCTTATTTATTTTTTATAGATATTTCCTGTTATAATTTATGGTATGTGTTATGTATTTAACGACGCTGCCACCACAGAACAACAAATTTCACTAAATATATTAGTGATAATACTCCTGATTCTGGTTCTAAAATGCCTTATTTTATGTAAACACGTTGACAATTAGCTAATCCCATTTGTGCTGGTTAACAGGATGAACTTTAATTGGTGAAGTTCTAGAGAACTTTCCTTCTGACGGCATTAAAAACCCCACTCTTGTAGCACTGGGAGCTCTTTGAAGCTTTACTGCTGATTTTCGAGAGGGAGGATTAAAGACCTGTGTTTGCAGGCACTAATCATTTATTACAAAAGATTATATTTGATGACAATGAGTATTTTCAATGACTAGGGCTGTCAGTCAGGGCCGAAACAGATTGCTTTTACGTCAAACAAAGAATCCTTTCTAAGTTGGAGCTAAGTATTGCCTAAAACAAACTGATGTACAATCATAACAGAATTCTTCAGAGAGGCTCAGCAGGTGAATTCTCTGAGCTTTGGATAGGTGTTTGGCATGAAAGAAAATGCACTTGATAGTATTGGGATTAAATAGAATTTTTTCTCTCTTCACTCTTCAGAAGCAGAGATTGTAAAGTGTTCTGTGACTTTTGAGTTTAAGAGTTTAAGTACTCATGGAATTCAAGCTTCTTTCTTGCCACAGTCTTTTATACATGGTCCATGTTGCAGTTGTCATTCACAGGATATAAACTATGGTCCCATCTGCTTAAGTTTGAGATAACTCTGCACTGTTCAGAGAAGAGTGGGCTTGGTCAGTATGTGTTTCCTTAGTAAATACTCAAGGTGTCCAATCTGAATGTTGTAAGAGTTCATTGTGCTTTTGCGTCCTTGTAGTAGTGACCGCACTTCATTTGCTGTCACATGCTTTTAACATTCAATGATCTTGAAAGATGTTGAAGAGAGTTTTTAATGGCTTCTTTGAGAAAGTCATGAATTATTGACCACAGACAGCTTAAAAATCACAAGTTCTGTTTGGTTCCATTTTGCAAAAGCCTGACATTAGAATTTCACTGACCAGTTCCTCAACATCTGCCAGTTCCTCAACCGGTATGAGGCAAATTCCCATTCTACACCATATATCTTTGATAATTGTACAAGTTCAGTTTGACAGTGCTGATTTTTGTTTTGTTGTATGAGTAAGTATTAGACCAGTTGGAAAATCAATCCATCAGAACAAGCCACTTGTCGAAATCTTAAGTAAATTTATTACCAAAGTACGTATCGGTCGCTAAATGCTACCTTGAAAATGAGATTCATTTTCTTGCAGGCATTTATAGGAAAATGCAATAGAATTTATGAAAACTATACATAAAGAGTGACAAAGGTGCAAAATAAGATAAGCTGCGTAAATGAAAAAAAAACCTGCGAACTCGATTTGTAGATTCCTTGAAAGTGAGTCTGTAAGTTGTGGAATCAGCTCAGAGGTGAGTGAGGCTATGCACAGCGGTTCAGGAGTCTGATGGTTGAAGGGTCATAACTGTGTGATAGTGTTGGATGAAAGGCTGCTGAGCCTCCTGTCCAGTGGTGGCAGCAGCAGCAAGAAGAGTGGATGGTAGGGGTCTTTGATCATGGATGCTGCTTTCCTGCGACAGGACTCCGTGGAGGTGCACACAATGGTGGACATAATGGCATTGCACCTTCGGCATTGCAACAACAATTATACATCCAACCCATATAAAATTTCAGATTCAGAGCAGGAATGGTTGGTCAACCACTAGTCTGTCCTGATGTTCAAGGAAGCCATGGCTAACCTTGATTACAAATTTGACTTTACATTTGTCTACCCCCGGATTCTATTCATTTCCCTGCTGATTAAAATTCTATCCGCTTCTGCCTGAAAAGTACTCAACTCTGCTTCTACTGCTCTTTGAATAAAGGTTAAAATTAGACTTGTTTGTCAGATGTGCATCAAAACACATCGTTGGCTTAGAATCAAGTCAGAGAAGATTGTAGTGGTGGTAGGCCGCAAAACATGCGGGCTGCCACCAGTACAATCCTGCGCCAACAAAACATGCCCATAACTCCAACTCAAAGACCCGTCCGTCTTTGGAATGAGGGTGGAAACTGGAGCACCCAGAGGAAACCCACATGGTTGTGGGAAGAATGCATAAACTTTACAGACAGTGGTGGAAATTGAACACCAGTTTTATGGCTGGTGCTGAAATGTGTTAGTCGTCCGCTGTTTCCGATGATGACGTAACCTGGGCAAGAGGAGTGTTATAGTGAGAAGGCCTCTGAACTGGGGCAGTTCTACCTGCTCTCCCTCAATAATCTTGGTCCAATGGTACAAAAATTCATCACGACTGGAGACTTCCTCGGCTGCAGTGCATAGCCATGGTGCTTTCTGTGCCTTGTCATGCTCTCACGACGTTCTCAGCCGTTGGATCTTGTAGTTATCCCATCTGCCCAGTCCGCCGGAAGTGGCTTCCCTTGCTGGGGTAGGCGTGTCCCTATCTCACTGGGGTTGGAGGTTCCTGGCTACCCTCACCTGGTTTAGCCCACCTGCCCAAGCAGTGTACCAGGGTGAGGCCACTGTGGTCTGCAGATAGTTATTTGAAGCCACAGGGGATAGCTGGGTGGCAGGTGGGGACCAAAGGTGAGTGATCTGCCCCTGGGAAGAGCATGACAAGACCGCCACCAGAGGTGCTACCCCTCACTGGAAACCCATACGCCCTGAAATAGCAATATACTAACTCCTAGTCTACCATGAATAAGAATTTCAAAGACTCTCAACCCTTAACAAAGTCTCATCTGTCATAAGTGTGTGACCACTTAAAATTGTGACCTTTAGTTCTAGGTTCTCCTACATCATTCCTTCCACTGTTAAGATGCCTATGTGTGAATCAAGTCCAGGCTCGCTTTTCTAAACTCCCTAGATGCAAGCCTGGTATTTCCTACATCTCCACAGAGGGCCATCTGTCCTTTCCAGGTATCAGTCTAGTGAACCTGCTTGGCGCTTTTGCATTCAAAAAGCACGAGGCTAGACAATCTTTTACCTTCCATGCAGAAAACTAAACTGATTTTGACAACGTACAAATGTAAGAAATGCTTTGGAATTTGCGAGTCTCAGGAAATTGGAACTGCAGCTATGATAGAACATTTTGATGATTGCTACTTTTAGTAAAACTGCAGGTTTTTTCCCCCAGATTTTAGTGTATTTTAGGATTAACGCAGTTTGACAATCGGAATTGTTTTGGGATTTACAGTTGGATTCCACCAAGTCAGCCCTTTAGAAGATTCATGCTGGTGTTATTCTAAGCATATAACATAAATAATGTTTTATTAGAATTTTACTTTTATTAGATTTTTGCAGAAAGATTTAAACAAACGTACTAATAAATATGATTAAGTGAAGCACTATACTTCATTCGTAATTTAATTTATTGTGGTACTTGGGGAAGTAAATGCTGTGGTTCAGCTTGTCTCAGTCTGGAGATGTGAGGGTAAAGACCAAACTGATGATTCAGTACAGTACTGAGGAAGAGCTGTATTATCAGAGGAGCCAACTTTTAAATGACTCAAACAGAAGGCCTTTCTGGTCTTTCAAATACAAATTAAGGATGGCATAGGCCATTTGGCATGTTGCATTCCTGCCGACCCATTTAGACTGATCCTATTTTTCTTCTCTCCCTCATTCTTAACTTCCCCCCAAAACACTGCCACTCATCTACAAGCTGGGAGTAATTTTTCGCAGCCAAATAACCCACTGGCCATTAGGAATTGGCTGGACATTATTACTTCTGTGTATACTTGAATAATTTCAAGCTTTAAGTTGGTACATGCCTTCAGGCATTGCATAAGGTCCCAATCAATTATTCTTTTTAACATGGCTAGCAGCAGTCAGCTCTCTTGATTACTTGAGCATATACTCAGTGGCCACTTTATTAGGTATAGGAGCTACCTAATAAAGTGGCCATTAAGTGTATTAAAAAGGAACAAATGTGCTTTTGAGCTACAGGGATAATGGAAATAATTAGGTAACTTTTCTTCCAAATATTTGGTATGGGCTGGAAAGAGCTCATCTGCACTCAAGTTCAAAACCTCATAAATATTGTTGATTGGGTAGACCTTAGCTTTGGTTTCTGCTCCTTGGTGACTCAACAAATGTTTGCAACCCAGTGACTGGGATACTTCCTTTGTTCTGGGTGTGGAAGACCACCAACCATGGTAACAAGGCACATACTTCAAAGTGCGCAGTGTTGGGAAGAGAACTAGGATTGTCCTTGACCCCATCAGTCTTGTTCACTTGGTAGACGTGTACAAAGTGAACGTTGACTCGCGATATCGCAAGGTTTGGACTCAAATCAGTGGGAGGGCAAGTTTTGGTTGGAAGATGTGCTCCACCTGAGGACAGAGCATTCTACCTCAGAGGGCAAGGTCAGGGGGGACAGTGAAGACACGGTATAGATGAAAGCTGTGATCAAAGGAAGGAAGGGGACTGGTAGTGTTTGAGGATAGGGGAAGGTTGGGGTTTTAGGGAAGCTGGGGTGAGAGGAAGATAGTCTGAGAACCCAAGAGTTGACGTTGGGACTTGAAAAGACACGGGACTGCAGAGTGGTGGTGGGGGAGGTGGAGACTGGGCTTCCAGCAGCAGCAGGTGAAGTCCCAGCTTGGAGATGCTGTCGGTCAAGGTTCATGCTGGAGTCAGAGTTGGAGGTTGCGCAATAGGCACTCTTAAGGTCAGTCTTTAGCTCATAGAGTCAGTTCAGAGTCATGGTGATTGAAGTTATTACATCGGTTCAGAAGCCTGATTGTAGTGTGATAACTATTCGTGAACCTGGTGGAGTGGGACCTTCTGCCCAATGGTAGTAGTGTGAAGAAAGCATGGCCTGGATGGTGGGAGTCCTTGATGACATGCTGCTTTTTGTGGCCGTATCCATGTAAATGTACTCAATTGGGGAGGCGGTGGCTTTGCCTGTGATGGACTGGGCTGTATTCACCACTTTCTGTAGCCTGGGCATTGGTGTTTCTATACCAGGCCATGATGCAATTGGTTAAGATGCCCTCCATTGGGCATTTATAGATGTCTGTCGGAGTTTTACATGACATGCTGAATCTGTGCAAAGTTTTAAGAAGGTAAAGACATTTCCGTACCTTCTCTATAACACTTCTGTGCTCTTCCTAGAACAGTCCCTCTGATATGTTAACACCAAGGAATTTAAAGCTACTAACTCTCTCTCTACTTCTGTTCCCTAATGACGACTGGCTCATGGACCTCTGGCTTTCTTTCTCCTATGGTCAATAATCAGCTCATTGGTTTTGCTGATGCCAACGGAGAAAGATGGTTGGTGTGTGAGAGGTTATTGTTGCTGTGGAGGAGAATGATAGTGGATGGAGATGCACTGCCAGGAGCTGCTCCAGAAAGAGAAGGCAAAAGGGACAGAGATTTTCCCAAGTTATAGCCATAGTGGTGTAGCGGTTAGAAGTGTTGCTTCCAGTTCAAACCTGACCTTGGATGCTGTCTATGTGGGGTTTGCACGTTCTCCCTGCAACCACATGGGTTTTCTTGACGTACTTCAGTTTCTTCCCCCATCCCAAATTTTATCAGAAATAATCAGAAATTATTTTGGCATCTTTGTCTGGAGCATTTCTTCACATCGAAGTCCATATCCAGGTAGAATTGCATCCCAACAACTTAGTATGGAAGGGACTGGGGCAATCTAACATCAACGCTGCTGGGCCTTACACAATTGGTTCATTTTAACAATAAGCCAGCAGCTAGCAGCATCTCAGCACTCGTGTGATACCTGAAAATTGGCCAGCCAGCCATTCTCTAAACCTGCAGGATCAGAATAAGTTTTATTATCTCTGACATGTGTCATGAAATTTGTTGATTCATGATGGTTCTGAACATCTGCCAGCTCAGTTTGAGGCAGTCGTGGTGGAATTCATATATGATTATCACATATACCAAGGTACAGGGAAGATGCTGTCTTGCCTACTGTCCTTGCAGATCAAACCATTACACTGTGCATTCAGCTAAAATAAAGTAAAAAATAACAATGCAGAATAAAGTATAGAAGCTACAGAAAGAGGGCATTGCAGGTAACCGATTAAGAGCAAGATCACAATGAAGTACTGTAGCTTGTGAGGTCCATCTCATTAAACAGGTCCATTCAACTGTCTGATAACAGTAAGATACAGGTGTCCCCTGCTTTAGGAACGTATGCTTTACGCCACTTCGCTTTTACAAAAGACCTACATTAGTGCCTGTTTGCGCTAACCGAAAGAGGACTTTCGGTTTTACGAAAAAAGACGCCCGCTTTAAACTTGTGTTTACCCTGAGAAAGGCTACCATGACCGTGAAGCCTTGCGTGGGCAGGTGTGTGCACATGCGTGTACGTGACGAATTTTTTCCTACAAATCGGTTTCGGCTAAACCTTCCCGATTCTGTTAAGTGAAACTACATTGTACATACGTTATTTCTACTTTATATAGGCTGTGTATTTATCATATCATTCCTGCTTTTACTATATGTTACTGTTATTTTAGGTCTTGTGTGCTATTTGGTATGATTTGGTACATTACTTTTTGGGTCTGGGAACGCTCAAAAAGTTTTTCCCATGTAAGTTAATGGTATTTGCTTCTTCGCTTTACGCCATTTTGGCTTACGAACGGTTTCATAGGAACGCTCTACCTTCGGTTAGCGGGGAAACCTGTAGAAGCTGTCCTCGAGTCTGCTGGTACGTCCTTTCAGGTCCTAAAGGAGAAGATGGCGGCGCGACACAACGTGCAGCGACTATTCCAGTGAATGACATCTGTCATCTGTCAGGTAGGGTTCCATGCACAATCCTGATTTGATGGAGACAGACGTGAGAGCACGGAGGAACATCTGGTGAAACTTCTGAAATGCCTGTTTCACTGCCACTACTACTGTGTGATCCAGAATCTCCGGAGGGGAAGGCCCCGAGTCCTCGGCTTTGCTTGTTGCTCGGCGGCCGGGGCGGGGTCGAGGCAATCGGCAGAGATGGTGCTCGGTGTCGGAGGGCTGGTCAGAGGCTCGAAGTTTTCGGATGGACTCGGAGTTGGCTGTGGTCAGGTGCTTCCAATGGTGCTGCATCGGCAAGTTTGCGGCGCTGGAGGTGCATGGCAGGGAGAGTTTCTCCCTTCTACCGTCTGCGTGAGATGATGGGGCTATCGGGACTTGAGATTTTTTTTTACCTTGCTCATGGTCTGCTCTTTATCAAATTACGGCATTGCTTTGCACTGTTGTAACTATATGTTATAATTATGTGGTTTTGTCAGTTTAGTCTTGGTTTGTCCTGTGTTTCTGTGATATCTCTCTGGAGGAACATTGTATCATTTCATAATGCATGCATTTCTAAATGACAATAAATGAGGACTGAGTGTCCTCATAATCTAATTTAATCTATAGACAGAGTCCATGAGGAAGTTGGTCCCTGAGATGAGCGGAATACGGAACCCCAACTCTCTGCAGTTTCTTCCAGTCACTTGCAGAGCAGTTAACGTAGCAAGCCATTATGCATCCAGACCGAATAAAAATTGGTAAGAGTTGACGGGGACGTGCCAAGTCTCTTTGGCCTCCTGAGGATATAGTTGCTGCACGTATTGTTAGAATAGTAAAGGAGGCGTACGGCGTGCGTGCTTTTACTAGTCAGGCACTGAGTTCAAGAGAGGATAGCCACTTCTGGAGTAATGCATTCAGTTCTGGTCACACGATTATAGGAAGGGTATGGTGGCTTTGGAGAGGGTCAAGAAAGGGATCACCACGATGTTGCCTGGATCAGAGGATATGTGCTATAGGGAGAGGTGGATTAGACTAGGGTTGACTTTCCTGGAGTGCAGGGTGACATGATATTGATTTGAGATTGAGAGGCACAGATCAGACAACCAGCGTCTTTTTTTCCCGTGGTTGAAATGTCTAATAATAAAGGCCATGTATGCTTTTCAGATGAAGTTCAAAGGAGATGTGTAGGGCAAGGTTTCTATTGGAAGGGTGGTGGATACCTGGAATGGGCTGCCAGGGGTCATGGTGGAGGCGAATAAATTTAGAGACATTTAAAAGGCTCTTGGGTAGTCATGTGAATGTGCAGAGAACAGAGGCATATGGACACGGTATAGGTGGAAGGGATTAGTTTAATTGGGTGTTTAATTACTAGTTTAATTGGTTTGACAGAATATCATGGGCCAATGGGCCCTTTTGGTTCTGTACTGTACTATGTTCTAATTGTCTGCTACCAAGGAGTGGCCGACAGAATATACTCTATCCTATGCTAAATGGCACTGACCTGTGGCAGTGGAAGGCAAATTACCTTGGAGACCGCGCCTTTTACACTGTTGCCCTGGACCCTGCCAGCTGTACTCATTTGAGTAATGAGGGACAAAAATAATTTCTGGCCTTGTCAACGCATCCAAAAAACACTGTGTCTCTCAGCATCCTTATTAGCATTTTATTAGTGTGGAATGTTGTGCAGCAATTTAGCTTGTGTGCTTTCAAACAAGTTCCTATAGATTACTGTGGAGAGCATTCTGTGACCGGCTGGATCACTGCCAGATGTGGAGGCTCCAATGCACAGGATCAACAGAGGCTTTGGAGGGCTCTAGACTTAGCCAGCTTCACCAAGGGCACAGGCCTCCCCACTATTGAGGGCATCTTCAAAAGGTGATGCCTCAGGAAGGTGGCATCCATCTTTGAGGACCCCTAACACCCAGAACGTGCCCTCTTCTCATTACTACCATTGAGAGGTGGTGTGGGAGCCTGAAGGCCCACACTCAGCATATAGGACAGCTTCTTCCCCTCCACCATCTGAGTTCTGAATCCATGAATGCTACCTCATCATTCCTCTTTCGCACTATATTAAAACTTTGTGATTTTTTTAAAATGTCTTGCACTTTCGCCACAAAATAATTTTCACGACGTGTCAGTGCTAACAAACCTGATTCTGCAGTGCACTGCAAATACCGTTGACTGTTGTCACTTTCTGCCTGCTCGTGCTTGCAAGTCCCCAGTACCGACTAGGCAGTGCGACGTCCAGTTACGCAGACGAGCAGGTGACAGCAGAGGCTCTATCGATGTAAGCTGGGCAGTCAAATATCTCTCCAAAAAGAGCCACACAAGGAGAAGCAGCCTTTGCTCATCGCTTGGTGAGGGAAGGCTGTGAGTTGAAAGCAAGGCTTGGTATGGGAGGGTTATTGAAATGATTGAACATTTATAATAAGGTGGAGGTCGCGACTGCCCTGTGATAAAGTGTATCTGGTCATGTACTACCTGGAAATTCTTTTTTTTAAGCATTTACAGAAACAAAACTAAATGCAATAGAAGTAGGGTGCAGAGGAGATGCACTAGGATGCTGCTTCGATTGGAGATCTTGTCTTACGAGGATAAATTGCACGAGCTAGGGCTTTTCTCTTTGGAGTGAAGGAGGATGAGAGGTGGCTTGATAGGGGTGTTTAATATGATAAGAGGCATAGATTAAGTAGACAGCCAGCACCTTTTTCCCAGGGCAGAAATGACTAGTACCAGGGGCATTATTTCAAGGCGATTGGGGAAGAAAAGAAGTATGGGGTTGGGTGAGATGTCAAACCAAAGTTTTCACACATAGAGTGGTGGCTGCATTGAATGCACCACCAGGGGTGGTGATAGAGGCAGGTAGATTAGTGGCATTTAGGAAACTCTTAGATAGGCACATGGATGAGAGAAAAATGGAGGGCTATGTGGGAGAGAAATGGTTAGCTTCATCATAAAGTAGGTTAAAATTTAGGCACAACATTGTGGGCTGAAGGGCCTGTACTTTGCTGTAATGTTCTATTTTCTACAATAGAATTTTACAAAAGAACTTGCATGACCAAGAGACTGACAAACACCCAATGTGTAAAACAAGACAAACTGCACAAATTAAAAATAATACTGAGGACATGAGCTGTGTAGCAGGAGAGGATTTGAAGGCTGTCCTGCCTTAAAGACTGCTGAAGAGCAACCTGATGCATATGTGTCTGTCAGTAAAGCCTCACGGGCTGTTGCACCCCTTTCCAGCAGTCGTGCACTTCAATGGTGAGAGGAAGAAGATTTAAAGGAGATAGTGTCATACAGCACTATATCACAGATCAGGCCTTTTGGCCCATCTAGTCCATGCTAAATGGTTTATTCTGCCTACTCCTATAAACCACAGACATCTATATCCATCCCAGCCATGTACCTAGCCAATTTTCCATTAAATATTACAATTGAATCTGCTTCCACTACTTCCAGTTCAAAGTTCAAAGTACATTTATTATCAAAATGTGTACATATTATACAACCTTGAGATTTGTCTGCTTATAGAGAGCCACAAAACAAGAAAGAACCTATTTTTTAAAAAAAGACCATCAAACACCCAATGTGCAAAGGGGGGGGGGGAACAAATCGAGTAAACAATAAAAGTAAGCAAATAGCATTCAGAGCAGAAGTTTTACGAAAGACACGAAGCCAGCCAGACGTCAGCCCACAGCCTCAGTTCAACGCAGAGCTGAGTGAATGTGGCTGAGCGGAGAGCACAGTCGGCCCTCACCCCGGTCCTGACACTCTGACCTTTTCAATCTCACCCAGCACTTAAATGGTCCAAACGTCGGGTCATCCTTTGCTGTCGAACCACCCTGGCTCCTGGACCTGCCGCCACGATTTGGTACATCCCCGACCTTTCTAATTCAGCCCGGTGCTTAAATCGGTCAAACATCGGATCCTTCCTTGCTCTCAGGGGCAATTCCACTCTATTTTGACTCTGCCTCGTCAACACTTGCACCACCCTCTCGGCAAAGTTGTTCCCACTCAGGTTCCCCTTAAATATATTACCTTTTACCGCTAACATATGACCTAGTCTTAACCAACCTCAATGGAAAAGGCCTGCTCACACCTACCCAATCTATACCCCTGAAAATTCTGTATATCTCTATCAAATCTCCCCTCATTCATATCATCCTCATATGCTCCAGGGAATAAAGTCTTAACCTTCTCCTGTAACTTATGTCTACAAGTTCCAGCAATATCATTTTAAGTTTATTTGTACCCTTTTAATTTTATCGATATGTTTCCTGTAGGCAGGTGACCAGAACTGTGCACAACATTTCAAACTTGGCCTCCTCTACATCTTGTGCAACTTGAGCATAATATCCCAACTCCTATATTAAATAGTTTGATTTATGAAAGCCAGTGTGCTCATTATCTACCTGTGATACCACTTCGAAAGAATTATGGTTTGTATTCCCGGATCCCTCTGTTCTACCACATTCCTCAGTGCCCTATGTATTACCCTAGTTTGTCCTGTCAAAGTGTAAAATGGCACTCTCGTTTGAATTAAGTTCCATCTGCCACATTTCAGCCCACATTTCCAGTGGGTCCAGATCTTTCTGCAAGCTTTGATAGCCTTCCTTGTTGTCCATCATGCCCCAATCTCGATGTCATCCACAAATTTTCTGATCCAGTTTACCACATTATCATTCAATTTATTAATATAGATGACAAACAACAATGGACCCAGCACTGATCCCTCCATTAGTTACAGGCCTCCTGTCAGAGAGTCAACCATGTTCTGGCACCCTCTGGCTTCTGTCACTGAGCCAATGTTTAATCCAATTTACTGCTTCATCCTGAATACACAGAGAATGGTTTGTACCTGGAACTTTCTGCCAGAGGAGTTCATGGAACCAGATACAATAACCACATTTAAGAAGCATTTAGACCAACACTCAAGTAAACAAGGTGCAGAAAGGTACAGTCCGAATGCAGGCTGATTGGATTAGATGGCAAGCAGAAAGCTGTGTGCTGGAATGGCCATTTCTGCGCTGTATGAATCTCTGATTGTAATTAAACAACGGGAGTTGTTATTGACCTGAAAACTCACCTGATTTGTTGATGCCAACACTTATTGTTGACTCCAGGCCCTCCGTAATGACCAGGCACCCTACTCCGGTCCAGAGAGAGATAGGGCTGGGCCATGCCCATCTCGTGAAAGGATAGAAGTGGAGATCAGAAAAGAAATACAGAGAATGCTGGATACTCTGAGCAGGCCAGGCGGTGTCTGTGGAGAGAGAAGCTGACCCAGTGTCAGAACAGGAGTTTGCTGCAACCCCTGTGTAACAATCGCCCTTCATCTTCTGAGCACACATTCCCGCTGATAATGTACTTGGTGCAAGGGGTACTTGATCACTACCTCATAATGCAGGTAGAAATGTGGGCACAGATCAGCCCATCACGGAAACCTGCCTCCTCTCTATGGACTCTGTCTACGCTTATCGGTGCCTCAGTAAACCACCTGCATAGCCAAAGCCTCCAGCAATCCTGGACATTCTCTTCTCTCCTCTCCCTTTGGGCAGGAGATGCAAATGCCTGAATGTTCTTGACACCAGGCTCAAGGACAGCTATCCTGTAAGGAGACTGAGCAGTTCCCTAGTTTGATAGAGTGGGCTTTGGGACTTCACAATCGATATCATTTCTCATTATCTACCCGCAGTGCACTCTCTGACTGTAACACTTTGTTCTGCACTGTTATTGTTTTAGCTTGTACTAACTCAATGCAGTTCTCACATTAAATCAGTATAAATGTTAGCATTTCAATGCCCCCTTGCACGTGATGTTCTACGTTCTATGTGATAATAATTTACCAATCTATATCAAAAACTTTGAAAACTATAAAATGCTTAAAAATGCATTTTTTGGAAGGATCACTAGGATCCTGAAGAAATACACACCACAAACCCATAAGGAAGCTCAAATCACAGTTTATGTGTGTCAGAGATGACCTGGGACTTGGGTTGGGTGGCGTTTACAGGATTTTCTGTGAACGTGGAGCAGTGTATATTGGCCAGGTGGGAGGCACGGTGGAAACCGGCATCAAGGAGCACAGAAGATGTATCTGCTTGTGTTACCCAGAGAAATCAGTGGGAGCAGAACGTTGCATTCGCACACCCCTGTTTTGACGCATGGTTACTTGAATTACTATAGCCTTCCTTCCAGATTGAATCAGTTTGGCCATTCTCCTCTGACTTCTCTCATTAACAAGGTGTTTCTGCCCACAAGACTGCTGCCCACTGGATTTGTTTTTTAGCACCATCCTCTGTAAAAAGGAGTGAGGAGAAGATGGCGGCGCGACGCAGCGCGCGCGGCCGTTCCAAATGAATATCGATATGTGTAACTAGGGGACCGTGCACAATCCGGATTTGATGGGGACAGCCGTGAAAGCGTGGAGGAACATCTGGATTAACTTCTGAAATGCCTGCTTCGCTGCCGCTGCTACTGTGCGATCGAGGATCACTGGTGACGTAGGCCCCAAATCCTCAGCTTCGCGTATCGCCTGTTGCCAGGGCCAGGGTCGAAACACTCGGCAGAGATGATGCTCGGTGCCTCAGTGTCGGGAGGTGGTCAGAGGCTCGGAGTTTTTCGGAAGGACTTGGGTCGGACTGTGGTCGGATGCTTCCAGGATGCTGCATCGGCAAGTTGGCAGCACTGGATATTTACCGTCTGCGTGAGATGATGGGACTTTGAGAGACTCTGAGACTTTTACTGTGCCATGGTCTGTCCTTATCAAATTATGGTATTGCTTTGCACTGTTGTAACTATATGCCATCATTATGTGGTTTTTATTAGTTGTTAAGTCAGTTTGTCATGTGTTTTTGTGATATCATTCTGGAAAAACATTTTGTATCATTTCTTAATGCATGCATTACTAAATGACAATAAAAGGGGACTGCGTGTCCTCATAATCATAATCATAAACACTAGAGACTATTGTGCGTGAAAATCCCAGGAGGTCAGTTTCTGAGATACTCAAACCACCCCATCTGCCACCAACAATCATTTCACAGTCAAAAATCTCATTTCTTACATCACATTTCTTTCCCATCCTGATGTTTGGTCTGAACAACAACCTTTGCCATCTCTCAATCAAGAGAAAATCTGCAGATACTGGAAATCCAAGCAACACACGCAAAATGCTGGAGAAACTCAGCATCTATGGAAAAGAGTACAGTCAACATTTCAGGCCGAGACCCTTCAGCAGGCTCTTACTATGTCTTCATGCTTTTATGAATAGATTTGATGCTGCATGATTGGCATGGATATTTGCATTAGCATACAGGTGCAAAGTGGCCACTGAGTGTAAACGCAATTTCACCTTTCGCTATTTGCTCAAAGGAAGAATGGGGTCAATTACTGACCAAATAACAGATCATTCTGTGGGGACACAGGGGTCAGAGGAGGGTTCAAAGGGGACAGTGGATGTCATGCTGTGGCTTTATAAGGCAGTAGTCAGACTGCACTTCGAGTATTGTGAGCAGTTTATCCATTTGCCGATTATCTGGGAAAAGAAGTGCTGGTATTGGAGAGGGTCCAGAGAAGGTTCACGAGAAGGATTCCGGGAATGAACGGGTTAAGATATGAGGAACGTTTGATGGCTCTGGGCCTATACTCACTTGAGTTTAGAAGAATGAGAGGGGAATCTCCTGGAAGCCTATCAAATATCGAGAGGCCTAGACTGAGTGGACGTGGAGAGCATGTTTTCTATAGTGAGTGAGTCTAAGACCAGTGAGCATAGCCTCAGAATAGAGGGACGTCCATTTAGCACAAAGATCTGTGGTGAATCTGTAGAATTCATTACCACGGATGCCTGTGGAGGCCAAGTCACTGAACCAAAGGTTATAGAGAGAAGGCCAGAGTATGGGGTTGAGAGGGATAATTAATCAGCCTTGATAGCAGGACAGAGCAGATTCGATGGGCGGAATGGCCTAACTCTGCTCCAATATCTTATGGTCTAATGGTCTTAAGTACTTTACGATCTGTTCACTAGTGACTTGGATCCTGACCATTTATCAGCACGGTGGGGTGGAAGGCAACAGATAAAACGAGAAGAAGGGGGACATTCATAACAGCTTTGGAATATGCATTCAGCTGATCTGGATGAGTAACTAAGTGAGGAAAGGGTAAATAATTTCTGCGGTTCTAGCCGTTAGCTTCCAATAAACGGGAATGGTGCCAGAGGACCTGAGGTATGCGAGTGTTACATCCTCCTGTAGAGAAGTGAAGTGGTATAAAACAGATAATTACAGTCCAGCTATCATTGGTGATGAGGAAGCTTTTAGAGCAGTAATCCGTGACAAAATTAATTGGCACTTGTACAAGTGTGTGCTAATAAAAAAAATGTCAGCATTAATTTGTTAAAGACAATATGTTTTTGGCTAATGATTTAGTTCTTCAAATAAAGTAACAAGATGGTTGATGAGCAGGGTGCTGCTAATGTGCATGTGGATGTTCAGAAAAAAAGCTTCCGATGAAATACCGCAAAAAGACAATTAACAAAATTAACAGCCCATGGGAGTAAAGGACATTAACAGTGTGAATTCAAAACTGCAGAAGGGCCAAGATACAGAGAGTAATAGTGAAAGTTTGAGTCTCAGAACGGAGGCAGTGCTTTCTCTGAAGTACGTGAATGACCTTCGCGAACGGGGGTCAAATTCTAGTCTGCAGATGAGGCGAGTCTCGGAGCTGTAGTGAACAAGGAGAATTGTTGAACTGGGGAAGAAAAGGTTTCCATGTTGTGGATGAAACACATCTGCAGAATGGTGAGGAAGGGAGGGGATCTTAACCTGATTATAGAAATTGAGAACCTCGCAGTGACAGGTCAGTGGTTAAAGGTTGTCCAAATGGGATCATTGACTTTCAAAGACGTCAATCAGTGAACACTGCTGTTATGTGCAAACATACAAACCACTGTTTGGGCCCAAGGAGATGTGACCATATGCAGAAAGATGCTATGCGATTTGCCAGACTGGGCTGGTCCATCTTCAACACAGGGAAGATGAAATAAAGGATTTGAAGGATTTTGATTGTTGATGAGAAGCTACTTCTGGGGGCAGTCTCTGGTGTGACTGAAGGTCACAGTTCTGAGTGATCGTCCTTGATAAGTAAAAGTTGATCTGGAATACACTGGTGGGATGGGTGGTATGAGCAAGTTTTGTAGCAATGCTTAAGGTTAAACACTTCATTAGAAATAAAGCTGTAAGGTAGTGGAGAGGAAAAAACAGGAAATTAGGACCAGTTAAGCAACTTGACTGAAAAGCCAATCACCCATAACCTTGTGCTGCCTGATTACATAATTGAACTGAGACCTGCTCAAAGATCTTTTCACATAGAATCTCTCCAAGCACGAAGGCTCTTTTGCTGCCCATTAATCTCAGGTCTGCTGGCTGTAATGACCCACAGCAGCTCCCACACTAGCACTCACAGCAAATAAGCCAATTAAAGTAATTTTTGTCTAAATTCATTGAAGGAAAATTGCTATGCTACTGAAGTTGAAAGTTGGAAAATAAACTATGGGTGCTGGAAAGACTCAGCAAGTCAGTTAGCATCTGTGGAGAGAGAAACAATGTTTCAGGTCTAATAATCTGAGAAAAGGAGACTAATTTATGTAGTGAAGATGAGGAGGGGTGGGCAAAATGAAAAGAATATTACATATTGGATAGGCCACAAACAAGAGATTCTGTAGATGCTGGAAATCCAGAGTAATACATACACTATGTCGGAGGAACTCAGCAAGTCAGGCAGCATCTACGGAGGGGAATACACAGTCAACATTTTGAGCTAAGACCCTTCATCAGGAATGGAAAGAAAGGGGGAAGAAGCCAGAATAAGAAGGTGGAGGAATGGAAGGAGTACAAGCTGGCAGGTAGTAGGTGAAGCCAGGTGAGGGGAAAGGTGGGTGGATGGAGGGGAAATGAAATGAAGCTGCGAGCTGGCAGATGGGAAAGGTAAAGGGCTGAAGAAGGAGGAATCTGATGGGAGAGGAGAGTGGACCATGGGAGAAAGGGGAGGAGGAGGGGCATTTGAGAGAAGTGATAGGCAGGTGAGGAGAGGAGAAGAGAAGAGGTAAGAGGGGAGCCAGAACGGGGATTGAGAAAGGAGAGACGGGGAAAAAGGGAGAAATTGCTGGAACTTGGAGAAATGATGTTCATGCCGTCAGGTTGGAGATGACCCCGGCAGAATATGAGGTGTTGCTTCTCCAACCCGAGAGTGGCTCCATTGTGGCAGTAGAGGAGACCATTTATCAATGTGTTGTAATATGAATGGGAAATTGAATTGAAATGGATGGCCACCAGGGAAACCTATCCATTGTAGACAGAGGGAAGGTGTTTGACAAAGCTGTTCCCCAAATCGACCGGTGTAGAGGAGACCGTGCCAGGAATAGCAGATGTAGTAGATGACCCTGACAGACTTGCAGGTGAAGTATTGTCTCACCAGAAAGGACTGTTGGAAGCCCTGAATGGTGGTGAGGGAGGAGGTAAAGGGACAGGCATAGCACTTGTCCCACTTGCAGGGGAGGGATGAACAGGCAAGGGAGTAACAGAGACAGCAATCCCTGCAGAAAGCTTCGAGTTGGGGGATTGAGGGGAAAATGTGTTTGGTGTAGAATCCCACTGAAGATGGCGGGAATTATGGAGAATGAGGTCACGTTGCTAGGTGATCCCAGCTTTTAATGAGGGCAGTTAAAACAGAGATGCATCAAAGCTGTGGAAACAGAATGAAAAATGAAAGAAAGGGCAGGCTGAAGTATGAGTTTGGCTAAGCAACCAGCTTGTAGATCAGTAGAAGTGGTCTGTGATGACTTGGGTGACTATAAGACTGGAGGCTGTGGAGGGAAAATCTCCCAAGAAAATAGGTTTGCTTACTGTGAAAGACTATGGCCCCGTGTTCCCCGCTGAAGTCATGGTCCAGTGGGAAGTATAAGAAGGTGTCTAAGAGCTGACATTTGACTGACGAAATTGAGGGCCAGTTAGGCAGTCTGCAACCACACCTCCATTATCAATAGCTTTGATACCAGGCTTGGTCCTCGGTGAGGTAAGTGCAAAAAAATAAGAATGTCATTTGTCATGTCAGAAATAAAGTCAGACGAGAGAGTAAGAAACCAGAGAAAGGGGTCAGGTGGATCTGGAATTTTTGAGTCAGTATACGGAGTTGGGACAGTCTTGCAAAAGAGATGGGCACGGTGGAGGTGGTGCAAGAGGGAGCATTTTGTCATACCAAGCTCAGAATTCATTAAGATGATGTCTGACGCCTCTGCTGAGTTTTGATCATTCTGGAGCAGAGATGGCAAGATCGGAAGGGCTGACATAAGTAAGCAGGGCCAAAAGAAGAGGCGGAGAGATGGGAATCAGAGAAAACTGAAGGAGACGGATGGTCAGAAGAGCAGTGGAACTCAAGCGCTGTAGAAATTTGCAATGTGTGATTCGTGAAAGGAATTAAATGAGTGCTGATGTTTCTGGAACATTTGATTTCTGTCTCTGACATGTTAAGATGAGATGTGGTCTCACTCTGACAGAAATCTTCACAGCTTTACTCCCTCCTGTGATCTTATTTGTGTCTTTTCTCCTTTTTGGTGTACAGATGCAAAGCCTGTCTCGCTAACTCCCTACGAAGCCCCTGCAAACAGCCCTCAATATGTGTTCAACCAGAGGGAGCGGGAATCCCTAGAGGTTCGCGTGCGAGAGGTGGAGGAGGAAAACCACGCCCTTCGGAAGCAGCTCAGCCTCGCCCAGAACAGGGTCCATCGCCACAGAAACCATTCCAAGAGTTATTCCACAGAGGAAGGCACCGGAGACAATGAGGGGGTCCACGCCGTGGTTTGGAATGGCTCAGAGTGTGGCAGACGGCCCACTGTGGAGAAGTGTGAGGTAACTCCATCTTCCATCCTTTTTATGTTTCAGCATGAGACATCTATCTTCCCTCGTGTCCTTTCTGTATTTTAAACAGAAACATTAGAGTGTAACGTGGAGCACGAGGCATTTGGCATACAGTGCTTTGCCAGATCGTAGCTAACACACTCCAATCCTTGTCTATCGTCAAATGCTTTCTCACTTTTTCAACAAAAATTTACAGATTTATTCCCTATAAACACTTCTACTAGAACAGAAATGTAATAAGGAGAAAGCTCTCACATTTATTGCCCTTTTCTATAATTTTCCCATTTTTCTTTCCCCTTTCCCCGATTTTCTTTTAGCCCCCCCCCCCCAGGAATCATTGCACTTTAACTGACTTAACCAACTCAACATCAGCCAAGCAATGTGCTATGGGTGGTTAAGAGGGCTAAAGGGAAACAGCTGAAGTAGATTCCCATCCTCCTCCTGTTAAACCATTCCCAGTGTTGCTGTTTTTGTAATCCTTTTGTTGTACTTCAACCATCTGCAACCTCCTTTGGAACCAAGCTCCCTTGATGCTTCTGCCATTTAGTATGCAGAGCATTGATCTGAAAGCTTTTAGTATCTGCCAACAATTGAAACCACGAGCATGATTCAGATTGCCAGCTGCCCTTCAAAGCATAAGGCAGGTGGATTAACACCTAGGGCCTGGCTCTGGCAGGAATTAAGCAGCCTGCATATGTTCTCACTGGTTGTCATCCTCCTTTTGAGGTTTGCTGAGGAAATGAGTGTGTTCTCAACAAGTGGAGTGATGTTGTGATGCAGGGATTTTCAGCACTGGCACATTGATTGATCACTGCTGCTGCTTTTGATGTCCAGGATAGACTGCCCTTGAGACTGGGTGATGGATGTGGTATTAGGACAGCTTGATCATCTTTGCTTGCAATTTCTACAGCTTCCTCCAGATGGAAGCACTTGTAAGAGTAGGGGATAACTGGTTTTAGTTGGGTGAATGAGGAACAACTGGTTGAGACTGCAGTCATTGGACCAAAAAAATAAAGGCCAGAAGAATTCAACTAGTTCAAGGTTTAATTAGATATGCAAGTATGTTTACCACAGACCCTGATGTTACTATGGACCTAATTACAGAACGATCAGTGACATTGTGACCAATTTTATGTTTCCTAGACTCATCCTTCCTTGTCGAATAAGCCAGTTCAGCAGTCAAACAGCCTCTGAGAAGGTAAAGGGTACAAGTCGACATTTTGGTTCAGGGCCCTGCATCAGAACTGAGAGAGGAGATGAAAGTTTGCCAGCTACATATAGGCAACTTTCCTTTTCCCTCTCATCTTGGTGCAGAATCTCAACCCAAAAATTTGACAGATAGCTTTTGCCTCTCTGGGTGCTGCTTGACCTGCTAAATAACCAGTGTTGACTTGTTTGCCTATCACTGCACTGGTTGGCTTAGTGGAGAATAACCAGCTCCGGTCAGGTAACTAGTTTACAGGTGGCACTGAGGTTACTCTTCCCTGCTGAATAAGCTGACTTCAAGGAAGAGTCAGATTTGGCAAAAATGTCATTGGCCTTTCCTGTAACTAGGCCCTGATAAATTAGACACCTTCCTGAGGTGTCTAAACTTTGTTTTTCTTCTGAACCCTCTGGTTCCCTTCCAACAATGAAGTCTTCTTCTTGCACGCCTGAGTCTACTCTGGTTCCAAATCTGCTCGTGATGCTAAAGGCAGATCCACAGCCTCCGTCTCGATTTGGACAGAAGATTCTTGATGGAGCAGGTGGTGGTGGGAATAAGTATAACATTTAAATGGCAGCAGCAATAATTTGCTTCATTTTTTCAAAATAAAGTCAAACCCCAAAGCCAGAGTGTTACCAGACACACTGTGCTAGTCACATACTGATGTTAATGGGTCAGATGCAGCAAAGTTTTGTGAGGGATGTTGAAGAATATCGAAGAACAAATAGATGTAGACACAGTGAAATGATGTACACCCCACCTTTTCATGGTGAGATGAAAGACTCTTGGTCAGGAATCTGTTTTCTGAGTATTCTAAGCACTTTGGGCTCCTTATCTAAGAGAGGTTGTGCTGACATTGGAGAGGGTCCCGAGAAGGTTGATGAGAATGATCCTGGGAATGAAAGGGTTAATCTATGAGGCGAGTTTCTTGGCTCTGTTCTTGTACTCGCTGGAGCTTAGAAGAATGAGGAGGGAATCTCATTGAAACCTATTATATATTGAAAGGCCTAGATAGAGTGGACGTGGTGAGGATGTTTTTGCAGTGGGAGAGTCTAGGACCGGAGGGTGTAGCCTTAGACTAGGACATTTCTTTAGAACAGAGATGAGGAAATTTTTTTTCAGCCAGAAGGTGGTAAATCTGCGGAATTCAATGCCACAAATGGCTGTGGAGGCTAAGTCACTGGAAATAATTAAAGCGGAGGTTGATGTGCTCTTGATGAGTAAGGGCTTCAAAGGTTACGGGAAGAAGGCAGGAGAATGGGTTAAGAGAGATAATAAGTCAGCTGTGATGGAATGGTTGAGTGGACTTGCTGTGCTGTGTGACCTAATTCTGCTCCTATGTCTTATGATAGCAAGGTGGAATTTGATTAGACTGAATCTGTGTAGAGAGCATGTCAGCTCTAATGCTTTTTCTATGACTCCCACGTTGATTCTAAGTTACTACGAAGAGCAGTCCGTACTGGGATCATTGTCTCTGTCTTTCTAGTGAGGCATCCTGAAGTCCACGTGGTTGTGCAGATTGGAATGTCATTATGCAATTCCCACAGCTGACTGTGTAGCATTAGGCTCCACCTGTTGCTGTCTTGAACCACAAAGTGTAAAGTGTCCTGTAAGCACAGGTCCACTCAGTGCTAAGCAGTTTGACCTCAATAAGTGTGGCAGTCGAGAGACGCAGTGGGTTTTGGCCCCTACTGAATAAATAGGAAAGGCTGTTCCCTATGGAATTTGTTCCTGATTTCTCCCCAGTCACAGAGTGATGGGAGGAAGTGCACACCTATGATTGAGAATAACATTGGGGGTCTTTTGTTGTGGTTAAATAGCGTGGCTCTACTTGCTGAGTTCAGTCATTGGTAGGCAGGTGCTTGACAGAGCTAAAAGTAGCCAATGCCAGGAAATCAAACTTCAGCAAGGATGAGCTCTTTCATAAGAGTTAAAAAGGGGATTCACCTAACCATGTAATTATTTTTGTCTTTTTCAGACAATCCACATTGCAATTGTGTGTGCGGGATACAATGCCAGTCGTGATGTTGTGACACTCGTGAAATCCGTTCTATTTCACCGGTATGTATGGATGACAGCGTTCAGTAGTCTTTCAGCTTGTGTCGACTGCAAGCAATTTTTTCACTGCAGTTAAATGCTGGAGATCAGGCAGCATCTGCAGAAAAAGAAACTCAGCTGTAATCATCGGAGCAGGGGTGGTAGACGGCTTTAAACTCTAATCCCATACGTCAGCTTCAGTTGCTGTGTTTCATCTCTCTGCACCAACTCTAGGCGTGATGATTAATATTCTGTTGTCTTTCTATTCCTC